>NC_045427.1:313987195-314294278 GCF_902635505.1 Sarcophilus harrisii | reverse complement strand
TTCTGCAGAGGAAGCTGGTAACCCCCTTGCCTAGGAGACCTACCCTAAAGGCTTTAAAACATGAATAAAAAGATGAAAAGAACAATCGACACCTTCTATGCAGAAAAAGAGCAGGTCAGCAAACCTGAAGAGACCTCAAACAGCAAAAATGCATCAGACTGTCCTCCTTTACATAATGCTCTCATAGAAGAGGCCATTAAAAGTCTCAAAAGAGAGTTAGAAGATAAATGGGGAAAGGAAAGAGAAGCCTTACAAGAGAGCAACAACTTCCTGAAATACGAATTGAAAAGTTAAAAAATTCTCAGGAAGTGCAGGAAACAAAATTGGTGAATTGAAAAGAAAATAATTCACTAAAAAAATTAGTGAAATGGAAAAAATTCCACAGACCAAAACAATACATTCAAAACTCAATTGACATATACAGAAAGAAGTAAAAAAGCTAACGAAGAAAATAATTCTTTAAAAATTAGAACTGAACAAATTGAAACTAATGATGCATTGAGACAGCAAGAATCAGTCAAGCAAAACAAAAAATGACAAACTGGAAAAACCACGAATTATCTACTTGCTAAAACGACAGACTTGGAAAATAGATCTAGGAGAGATAATCTGAGGATTATTGGACTTTCCGAAAACTATGATGAAAAAAAGAGCCTAGATACTATTTTACAAGAAATCATCAAAGAGAACTGCCCAGATGTAATAGAATCAGAAGGTAAAATAGGCATTGAAAGAATTCATCGAACACCTTCTGAAAGAAATCCTAAAATAAAACCCCAAGGAATATTGTGGCCAAATTTCAGAACTATCAGATTAAGGAAAAAATTTTACAAGCAGCCAAAAACCATTTAAATACCTGAGGTGCCACAATAAGGATCACCCAAGATCTGGCTGCCTCTACATTAAAGGAAAGAAGGGCCTGAATATGATATTCCGAAAGGCACAAGAACTTGAGATGCAGCCAAGAATAAACTACCCAGCTAAGCTGAGCATTTTCTTCCAGGGAAGAAGATGGATATCAATGAAACAAATGAATTCCATTTGTTTCTGAAGAAAAACCAGAACTAAACAAAAATTTGATCTCCAAGAATAGAGCTCAAGAGATGCAGAAAAGGTAAAAATAACTCTTGAGAATTGTATTTCTGTTGTGATATACAAAAGAATACATGTATAATTTGATTGTACTGATATAACATGAAAAAGGGAAGTAGATATGGAAAAGGGATGATGGCAGAATAAGGTGGGAAGGAGGGATAAAAGAGGGAAACCACATCCCACAAAGAGGCTAAGGAAACTTATCATATCTGAGGGAATTTAGAGAGGGGGAGGAACATTGTGTGAATCTTACTCTCATCAGAGTTGGCTCAAATTAAAAATCATTGACATTTGTTTTAGAGAAAATTCTCTCTCGCCTCATTAAAAACGGGGGAGAGGAAAAGGGAAAAGAAAAAGAGTAATAAGGGAAGGAAGGGGAAAGACTCAAAGGAGGGGAGGAGGGATTATAAAGAGGATAAGTATCGTGATACAAGAGGGGTACATAAGTTTAAAAGGGGAAAGAGGGTTGGGGAGGCAAGAATAAGTAAAGCACAATCTGGGGTTATTAGGATGGCAGGAAATACAGATTTAGTAATTCTAACTGTAAATGTAAATGGGATGAACTCCCCCATAAAGAGGAGGCAGATAGCAGACTGGATCAAAAGTCAGAACCCTACAATATGTTGTTTACAAGAAATACATTTAAAGCAGGGGATGCATATAGAGTAAAAAGTAAAAGGCTGGAGCAAAATCTATTATGCTTCAGGTGAAGTCAAAAAGCAGGGTAGCCATCCTTATCTCAGATCAAGCAAAAGTAAAAATTGATCTAATTAAAAGAGATAAGAAAGGAAACTACATCCTGCTAAAGGGTAGCATAAACAACGAAGCAATATCAATATTAAACATATATGCACCAAGTGGTATGGCACTCAACTTCCTAAAGGAGAAGTTAAGAGAGTTGCAAGAAGAAATAGACAACAAAACTGTAATAGTAGGAGATCTTAACCTTGCACTCTCAGAATTAGACAAATCAAACCACAAAACAAATAAGAAAGAAATTAAAGAAGTAAATATAATATTAGAAAAATTAGGTATGTTGGATCTTTGGAGAAAATTGAATGGAGATAGAAGAGAATATACTTTCTTCTCAGCAGTTTATGGAACCTATTCAAAAATTGACCATATATTAGGACATAAAGACCTCAAAATTAAATGTAAGAAAGCAGAAATAGTAAATGCTTTCTTTTCAGATCATGATGCAATAAAAACTACATTCAACAAAAAGTTAGGGGAAATAGACAAAAGTAATTGAAACTAAACAATCTCATCTTAAAGAATGATTGGGTGAAGCTAGCAAATTATAGATACAATTAATAATTTCACTCAAGATAATGACAATGATGAGACATCATACCAAAATTTGTGGGATGCAGCCAAAGCGGTAATAAGAGGGAATTTTATATCCTTAGAGGCTTACTTGAATAAAACAGAGAAAGAAAAGATTAATGAATTGGGCTTGCAACTAAAAAACTAAAAAGACCAAATTAAAACCCCCAATCAAATACTAAATTGAAATTCTAAAATTAAAAGGAGAAATTAAAAATATTGAAAGTAAAAAACTATTGAGCTAATTAATAAAACTAAGAGTTGGTTCTATGAAAAGCCAATAAAATAGATAAGCCTTTGGTAAATCTGATTAGAAAAGGAGGGAGGAAAATGAAATTAGTAGTCTTAAAATGAAAAGGGAGAACTTTCCACCAATGAAGAGGAAATTAGAGAAATAATAAGGAGTTATTTTGCTCAACTTTATGCCAATAAATTTGATAACCTAAGTGAAATGGATGACTACCTCCAAAAATACAGACTTCCCAGACTAATAGAGGAAGAAGTAAATTGCTTGAATAGTCCCATTTCAGAAAAAGAAATAGAACAGGCAATTAAACAACTCCCTAAGAAAAATCCCCAGGACCAGATGGATTTACATGTGAATTTTACCAAACATTTAAAGAACAATTGGCCCCAATGCTATATAAATTATTTGATAAAATAGGGAACGAAGGAGTCCTACCAAATTCCTTCTATGACACAGACATGGTACTGATACCTAAACCAGGTAGGCTGAAAACAGAGAAAGAAAATTATAGACCAATCTCCCTAATGAATATTGATGCTAAAATCTTAAATAAGATATTAGCAAAAAGACTACAGAAAATCATCTCCAAGATAATACACTATGATCAAGTAGGATTTATACCAGGAATGCAGGGCTGGTTCAATATTAGGAAAACTATCAATATAATTGGCCATGTCAATAACCAAATTAACAAAACCATATGATCATCTCAATAGATGCAGAAAAGCATTTGATAAAATCCAACATCCATTCCTATTAAAAACACTTGAGAGTATAGGAATAAATGGACTTTTCCTTAAAATAATCAGCAGCATCTATTTAAAACCATCAGTAAGCATCATATGTAATGGAGACAAACTGCAACCATTCCCAATAAGTTCTGGAGTGAAACAAGTTGCCCTATACGCTATTTAATATTGTATTAGAAACACTAGCTATAGCAATAAGAGCTGAGAAAGAGATTAAAGGAATAAGAATAGGCAATGAGGAAGCCAATTATCACCTTTGCCGATGACATGATGGATACTTAGAGAACCCCAGAGATTCTGCTAAAAGTTATTAGAAATAATCCACAACTTTAGCAAAGTTAGCTGGTTATAAAATAAACCCACATAAGTCATCAGCATTCTTTATATCACTAAAAATCCAACAGTCAGAGTTACAAAGAGAAATTCCATTTAAAGTAACTACTGATAATATAAAATATTTAGGAATCTATCTGCAAGGGAAAATCGAAACTTTATGAGCAAAATTACAGACCACTTTTAAACAAATTAAGTCTGATCTAACCAACTGAAAAATATTAAATGCTCTTGGATAGGGCGAGCAAATATAATAAAGATGACAATATTACCTAAACTAATCTATTTATTTAGCGCTATACCAATCAGACTCCCAAAAACTATTTTAATGACCTAGAAAAATAACAACAAAGTTCATATGGAAAAACAAAAGGTCAAGAATTTCAAGGAATTAATGAAAAAAATCAAATGATGGTGGCTTAGCTGTACCAGATCTAAAACTATACTATAGAGCAGCAGTTACCAAAACTATTTGGTATTGGCTAAGGAATAGATTAGTTGATCAGTGGAATAGATTAGGTTAGGATAAAACAGTCAACAAATATAGCAACCTAGTCTTTGAAAACCCAAAGATCCCAGCTTTGGGATAAGAACTTACTGTTTGATAAAAATTGCTGGGAAAATTGAAACTAATATGTGCAGAAACTAGGCATTGATCCATACTTAACCCACACCAAGATAAGGTCAAAATGGGTTCATGACCTAGGCATAAAGAATGAAATTATTAATAAATTAGAGGAACATAGGATAGTTTACCTCTCAGACCTGTGGAAGGGGAAGGTTTTTATGACCAAAGCAGAACTAGAGATCATTACTGATCACAAAATAGAAAATTTCGATTATACCAAACTGAAAAGTTTTTGTACAAAAAAAATAAATAAACTCATATTTATCAGAATGGAGGAGTATCATCTGTTAGTGAGAAAATGTGTTTCCCTTAAGACTTGATTCTATCTAAAGTCTGAAGAACTGAAGTCCCTGGAAAGACGGATTCACTAGAGAAGGAGAAAAAATGGTATTAATTAAGGAATATTGGGATCTTTTGTGTGTTTTCCAAAAATGTTCATGTGCTTCTATGAGACTTTTGCATTTTCTAAACTTGTAAAAAGAAGGTTCATCAAAAAGAAAATATCTATTATTTTCAATGATTGCATGGGATCTAGGAAACTGGTTACCCTTATCTGTGGAAAACTAACCCATAAGCTGTATTTGGAGATTTTTCTCAGAGTAAACTCTAAGAACATGAACCATAGAATTCAATTTGATATGGGGATGTAGTATGGTTCATATAAGCCAAGACTCAAGAAGTTCTGAACCATGGGTTATATCTGTGATTTGTATCTCCTCTGCAGTGGATGAAGTACTGGCTCTGGAGTCAGGCAAATGCAACTTCCTGAGTTCAAATCTGTCCTCAGAAATTACTAGCTGTGTGACCATGGGTGACTCATTTAACTCTATTTATCTCCATTTCCTCCTTTGTAAAATTAGCTGAATGGCAAACCACTCCAGTATCTTTGCCAAGAAAACCTCAGATGGGGCTGACAAAAGTTAGAAGAGGTTAAAATAAGTGAACGATAAAAACCATACTGTTTACTATGACAGCAGGGACTTAGTACCTTCTAAACTTTGAATCTTCCACAGTGTGAAATCTGTATGCAGTAGTCATGAAATAAATGTTAGTTCAAGAGAACTGTTTGGTTCTGCACACATATATTGTATCTAGGATATACTGCGACATATTTAACTTGTATAGGACTGCTTGCCATCTAGGGGAGGGGGTGGAGGGTGGGAGGGAAAAGTCGGACCAGAAGTGAGTGCAAGGGATAATGTTGTAAAAAATTACCCTGGCATGGGTTCTGTCAATAAAAAGTTATTATAAAAAAAAGAAAGAAAGAAATTTTAGTTGAATTCAATTGAAATCAGCATTTGTTATCTTCAAGATAGTTAAGTTGGGTAAATATTTGACCTTTTCATTCAATGACCCACTTTAAAGGGTGATGATAGAGGCCTGACAGCAATCTCTTATGGAGGATTCCATTTATAATATCAATTTATTATGTTTTGATACCTGTCTACCAAGTAACACTTGATACCGAGTCGTCCTCAAGTCCAATGGATGAATGGATAGAGGAAAGCTATTATCTGGAGGAAATTAAAATTTAGGTCATACATCACTTCTGCTTAACCATCCAGACACATAATTTATATTACTTTAAGCCTTCTAGAGATTGATTTCCCATTACCAGTGAGTTGCAGAAAAGATTTAAATTGTATTAGAAACATAGTTTGAGGATCCCATAAACAGAAACTATAAACTATATCAATTGCATGGTCAATACATAATAATTAACCCATGCAAGAAACTAAATCTATTTGTAAGCTATAGGTAAAAGTTGTTATAAATCTCATAACAAATTTCTCCCAGGGATCTGTTAGCACAGTTCAAAAGCCCAGCAATTTTAATCACTTTGTCTACTGTGCCTCTAGAATTCATTCCTTTAGAATCCCACTACCACATTAGTTGTATACATAAAGGGAAAAAAAATACCCAAGTGGATATATTCATGGACAATAAAACTCCTTTTCTTTAGTTTTGTCCTTTTTTCCAATGCATCTATTTGCCCCTCACAAAGTGTGAAAATGTTTCTTCATGCATATCTGCTTGTCACTTTTCTATTAAGCAACAACAACAACAACAATAACAACAACAACAACAACAACAACAACAACAACAACAACAAAACCCTCACATATACTCACACAAAAACAAAAATTCTCTGATACCTGTAAGATGAAACAAACTCTTGAGCTTCTCATTTAAGGTTCTCCACAATCCAGATCCAATTTACTTTATTGAATTTATTTGTCCTTATTGGAAATCAGTTTGTTTTTTTTTGAAAATGAGTTGCTAGCTGCTCTCACATTCCCTGTTGATGGTGACCATATCCCACACTGAAATGTTTTTCTACTTCAATGCTTCCTGTCAAAATCCTTTCACTTACTTCAAAGTCTAGTTCAGGTGCTACCTCTACCATACAGACTTTCTTTGTGTCTTCCTTCCCACAAATGGAATGAGTTTTTCTTAAGCACTTTTGTCTTTATAGCTTCTTTTCTCTTACCCCATTTTGTCTTTATGGTATACTTATTTCTATATATGTTATATCCCCTGATAGACTGTAAGCTTCTCCTAGACAGAGAGGATATTTTCTCATTTAATATTTGGTGCCTGGAATAATGTCTTGCACATAGTGGAGTTTGTGGAATTCAAAAACAAATGAATTTTCTAAGCTTTCCCACTACAAATATACTGCTTTTTATGGTGTTAAGAGATTTGTCTAATAATTAATAAAAGTTAGTGTTCCTTACACTAATCCTATCAGAGAAAAGTCCAGTGAAATAAATGTTTAACAGAATTCTGATTCAGGAATGACTAGGGAGAAGTTAATAGGGAAGTAGCCATAGAAACCAGCCTACCAGGAAGTCACTCCAAAGGCTTATGTCTAATGAGACAGAACTAGAAAGATGTATTGAACTAAAAGACTGCTTTATAAAGCAACTAGAAAGAACATATCTTAATAACAGGGTAAGTTGAAAATCCAAGATTCTCCTTATTTTCCCCATATACATATTTTAATGTCTTTAAAGTGAAATGGGGTCAAAATACTCTAAGTCTCACCATAAGGTGACCAGAGTGGCCCCTATGCAAGACAAAGACCTAATGTCTTCCCCAGCCAGCCCTGTGGACATAATATTCAATGAGAATCCAGAGGAACAAAGTTTATATTCATTTGCAAGAAAACAAGAGAAGAAAACTTTGGACAGGCAGCTGCCACCACTTCGGGAGACTTTGTATGGAAGATATTCTTCAGGTAAAAAATGAAAATGGCATAGAAATTATACTTCCATAGGAAGGAAGGCTATTGATAAAATGTAGTTGTTTTTACAGAGAACTGGAATTTTTCTGTCTAACTGGGAAAAAAGATATTAACATGTATCAAAAGATTTAGCAATTAAGAGTATGTCCAGGGGACCAAAGGAGTTTATTTTGGAAGATGTGTGACAAAGATTTTTGCAGTTCTGGTTTGAGGGTGAAGGAAAATCATTTTGATACTTCTCAGATACTTCTCAGAAACAGTAGTTTCTAAGTTTTTTTTTTTTTATTCATGGCTCAAATTATACTATCAGCATTGTGTGTATGTATAAAATCAATAATAATAATCAGTCAGATAGGGTCTAAGTTAGAAATTATTTTTATAATATCTTATATCACCAGTGAAATATTGTTGAAAAGCTTTGAATAACTGCAAACTACTAATGATTCCAAAGGACAACTGAATGAATGAATATTTCTTTCTTTACTTCATATACTCTTTTTCTCCCTATACATCTTCAAATTAAGAAGATAAACTTTAGTACTCTGATTACAAGAATCAATCCTAAAGTGACTAACTTGTTTCTGGATAGGCTAAGTAATTTCTGTCCCTCCCCCCCACTCCCCAGCATTTTATTATGATAGAGCATCTAAATACAAGTTATACTTTGAGAAAAGCTTGTTACTGGATATTTCCAAACTACTTTAAAACCAAATATTTTTTTATTAATGGACTTCCAGTTTTTGTATCCCATTCCAGGTTTATAAAAGAAATGAATGCCTCTAGTTACTTAACTGGAAGGTATTGTTCCATATAACTAACTAAAAAAACTTGTATGCTTGCACAAAATACAACTATAGTAATATATTTAAAAGAATTGCACATATTTAACCTATATGAGTTGCTTGCTATCTTGGGGAGGAGAGGCATATGGGAGGGAGAAAAACATTAGAACACAAAGTCTTACAAAAATGGATGTGATGTTTAACATATATTGGATTACTTGCCATCTAGAGGAGGGGATGGGGGAAAGGTGTGGAATTGGAACACAAGATTTTGCAAGGGCTACTGTTGAAGAATTGTCCACACATATGTTTTGAAAAATAAAAAGCTTTAATAAAGAAAAAAGTGAATGTGAAAATTATGTGTATTTGAAAATATAAAATACTGTTTAAAATAATCATATGCATGATACTACAATGTTTCTACAATTGACTGGTTTAAAGCTATTCTGTATAAGTGCATGTTTGATATGTCTCTCAATTTCTATTCACAGAATGGAATTTTCTCTTTAGATTTTCTCTGCAAAGATGCTTTTATGTACTCATTTCATCTCTAGGATAGAAATTTTTGTGTGTGACAAGAAAATTACTTCACTTGAATAAGGAAACATGGACCCACTTTGGAAGTCAAGGCTCTAAACTGATCTTCTATGCTTGTGAATGATTAGAATAAAAACTTTTTAAAAGTAGTATATGGAAACATCATTAATATTCAGGAGAGCTGAGTTCTAGGTATAGCTGAACCATTATCTAGTTCTATGACCTTAGGCTAAATCTTTTTACTAAATCTTTTCATATATCTCAGGTTGTTTTTCTGTAAAATGGAGGTATTAATATGTCCTTAACATCTCACACAGGTATTGGAAATACAAAATATAAAAGTAGGTAAGACTGCCTTCAAGCCCAATTGAAAAGTGAAGAATAATGATATTTGACATCTAATTGGCATTTGTGAATATTTCACCAAAAATATTTTCATTACTAAGTTCCCCATAAAGGGTCTGGTGCTATAAAAGATAATGAATAGATTCAGAATTATGAAGACTCAAGTTCAAATCATTCCTCAGATATTTGCTAGATGTGTGGTTTTAGGCAAATCACTAAATTTCTCTGAGCCTCAGTTTCCGCATACATAACTAGGGATAAGAATTGACCCCACTGACAGGGTGGTGGGGATTGAAAAGAATAACACTTAATATTATCAGATTTGTAAAATCTTTTGAAAACCTTGATACTTTATATAAATGTTATATGTAGGATTATCATAATTATTATTTTGTATTAATGTAATGATAACACTTTAAGTTAAACTGAAAACCTGCTTCATTTAAAATTACAGAAAAAATACTGTATTAATTATTATCTCTTAATAAGGAAAAGCAGTGGTAAGTTACTAGTTGTGCAACTTTTGGATGTGTCAATTTCTAAGTCCCAGACAAATGTAAGTAGAATAATTTTAGATTTTCAGTTGTGGAGGGATTTTCCTTACCTGGAAGTCCTTACATCAATAAAACCATTGACCTCATAATAATAAAAAAAAAAATTAAATACCTTACCTTGGAATTTTTTCATTGAAATGCAAAGTAAGAGTGAAGTGAATTATGGGTAAGGCATTTAAAAATCAGGATTGAAATTGTCATAAAAAGCCAAGAGGTATGCCTTCATTTAAATTTTATTATGTTATAATTCTTTAAGCCACCTTTGAGAATAAGACCAAGAAATGATGCATTGAGGTTCCAAGTTTGCTCATGGAACTTATCTGTTGTTGTTTGTCTCATTTTCGAAGAAGACCATGACAACAGGGAGATGATGCCCTGACATACAAGTGAACTGGATTTAAGTAAGGGAAGATTGTACAAGGTCATCTGGCTCACTTTTCCCTCCAGAACCACCTGCGTCCAGTAGCCAGATATAGATCAGAATGATTGAGATAGTCCTGGATGCAATGGCAGACCCTGGCTTTTTTAAGCTAAGGTCTTGAACATGTCTCAATTTGACTGAGGTCACACCCATTCAATGATTAAAGCCAGATAGCAACTGAGTCAAAGAATCTCCTCTTTCACCTAGTCCCCAGATAAATGAATGAATGAATTTGGAAGGAGAAGACCCTCAGCATTTCTGGCCAAAGTAGAAATGATTACTATTTACTTTGAATCTGAGTCAATCAGGACCCAAACAATGACCAAATGGGGTTTGGCTTAGGACCTATTGGTGGTCAATGAGAATCAGATTGAATTTGGTTTATTTTCACTGGTGACAGTTTATTTAAGTAGAAAAAGCTTCTCTCTTTCTATGTTTTCATTATCTATATGTTTCTCATCCACCTTCTTTATATTGAATTTATGCAATGGATGTATGATAGGATTATAACAAGTCATGGTTGGGAATTAACCCCTCAAAGGATATGCTTTGTCCCCATCTTTTATTTATTTTGGAAAGTATCATCTTTGTACTTTCAGGGTCTATTACAGTGACTTATACACAGTAAGTTCTTAATAGATATTTATGATCTCCAAGCTGAGGGCTATAACTAGATGTTGGGAGAACTATGACCTAATCCCAGGGAGGTATGGAATCAACCCATCAGAGTGTGAGAACTTGGATCAAATGACAAGCAATTGGCTTGGACTTGTGGGAAACAACTACATGCACCCACATCTATCAACATTCCTCCCATTCCTCTCTCTTGGTTTAACTTTGTTGTTTGTCCCTTGTTCTGTAAACCTAACTTAACCTTGTTCCAGATATCTACAATTATAATCTAAGCTTCAAATGCAGTTGCTTCCCTCTTCCCCTTATCTTTACCTTTCTCCCCACAACATAGCAGTGACAAACATTAGGAGAATGGTTTCCAAAGGCTTTTCATTCCATGGCAGCAGTTGGTTCTTCTCCCACCCCCTTTATTTTTATTTTAGGTGGAAGAGAAAGAGTTGTACAAGATAAGCAGCCTGGATCTGTTGTGACAGACTGGATATTTCATTACTTTATCTTCACTCCCTAAAACCAGCTCTCTTCTAACTTCCCTATTACTGCTGAGTACACCAATATTCTTTAATCTCTTCAGAATCACAACCTCACTATTGGTATTTTTTATTTGCCAATAAGTTGCCAAATCTTTTCTTTCTGAGGAAGATGTCTTCGGTCTGTCCCTTTTTTTTCTGCTCATACTCATTACCTTCTTCAATATCCTCATTTTGTTTTGCATGGATTGTTGCAATAGCTTCATAATTGGTTTTCTTGCCCCAAGAACTGTCCTCCCCAATTCATTCTTCATCAAGATAACACAATGATTTTTCTTAAGTGTAGGGTTTGACCATATGACTCTACTCAATAAATTCCAGTTGTTCTCTATTTCATTTTTATCTCGTTCTTTTAAAATTTCTGGAGCCAGAAAGACTTGTTTTATCCATTGTGCCATCTAGCTGATTTTTCCATTAGGACACTCCATTTTCCAACTCAGAATGCACAATTTATGGTCCTAGGGAATGACCAGGGGGTAATGAAGAGTTAAGTGACCTGCCCAAAGTTGTTTAGTCTTCATGTGTAATTTGAACCTAGGTCTTTCTAAGGCTGAATCCTCTCAAATTATCTCATTTTACAGATGAGAAAACTGAGCAAAGTCTGAAAGACTAAAGAATTTCACCTATTATCTCATGGGCAAATTTTGAACCTACCTGTCATAATGCTCTATGCTAGTGATTTCCAAAATTTGTGATCCTACACCTCAGAGTAAGCTACTTTTATGGACCTCAGTCTCCTTATCCAAAACTCTATGATATTTAAATTCTCTTACACATCTAATCTATGGTTCTGCGATTTTTGTCAATAAAAAATAAAGAATACATGAACACATTGTTGTACCAACATATAGAGATGAGTTGAGAAATATTAATTTTCAATTGGAGAATTTATTAAAGTCAACTTTGGCCACATGGGATCAGTATCCAAAGCATGTGGTCCTGAACAAAAGAATATAGGGCCTTTTATGGGGTCTAAAGAAACCAGCAAACAGGTTAGCCTGCTTCCTTATCTGACAGATTAGGTATAGACAAAGTCAGGGGGACAGAAGTCTTGTATGAGATTTCCACTCCTATTCTTATGCAGGAGGGAAGGGAGACAAGGATCTTTTAAGGTGTGCAAAAGCGGTTTGGGGATTTCTGGATCATTTTAAGTTCTCAAATCCAGTTTTCTTGTGCATTTGGGGCTATGGTTGTAACAACATATCCCCAATATGTATATATGAACATGTATTCGGTTGAAGGTATCTCAGTGGATAGAGTGTTAGGCTACGAAGATGTATCTTTGTGAGTTAAAGTCTGACCTCAGACACTTACTAACTATATCACCCTGGGCAAATCACCTAACCCTGTTTGCCTCAGTTTCCTCATCTGTAAAGTGAGCTGGAGAAGGAAATGGCAAACCAGTACAGTATCTTTGCCAAGATAACCCCAAATAAGGTCACAAAGAGTTGGACTTGACTACATTGATTGAACAACAATGGGAAAGAGCACCGGACTTCTTGTCAAGAATACCTGTGTTTCAGACAGCTAGATGGCACAGTGGAAAGAGCACAGGTCCTGAAGTCAGGAGGACCTGAGTTCAATTCTGTCCCTTAACACTTACTAGCTGTGTGATTCTAAGTAAGTCACTTAACCCCAATTGCCTCACCAAAAAAATATAAAATAAAATACCTGAGTTTGCATTCTGCCTCAGGCACAAGCTTCTTGATTCTGGGAAATTAATTTAACCTTTCTCATCTTCAATAAAATGTCAATAACAATAGGCTATTTTACTGGATTATTGTGAGGATCAAATGAGATAATGTGTAAAATATTTTGCAAATCTTAAAACACTACTACTAAAAAGGGCTTTTGGGACACTATATGATGACTGATGGTGATGATAATTGATAAGTATCAATGAAATCACAAATCCAGAAAATGGAGAAAACAATGCCCTACTATGCTACAGAATAGAGAAGAGAGAATGTCCTGTTTTAAATTCATTTAATAATTTAACATTTATTGTTTTTATTATCAGATATATTTCCTTACAAAGAAAGTAAGGGAGGAGATAAGGAAGGTCATGGCTAATTCTGGGTATCATCTAATCCAATACAGCAAACATCTATTAAGCATTTGCTTTATGAGCATGTTTATATTGAGAAATAATGTCCAGAATGGCTAAAGGGCCAACCTTGGAGTCAGGGACACCTGAGTTGAAACCTTATTTTTGACATATATTTAGCTATGTGACTATGAGCATATCACTTAAACTCAGTGCTTCAGAGAAAGTTGTAAGATGAAATCTCAGATCAGTAAACTCTCAATTGGTGAATGAAAATTCTATAATTTCTTATGCCAATACCTTTTTTACCCTAGTTGTGTGCATCAAATAAAACAGACAAAATGTGCATAGTGCCTAGCACATATTAATAAATGCTTGTTTCCTTCTTTTTGTTATTCCAGTGAAATAACAGTTTAGAAGGAGGAAAATGTATATTTCTTGAGATTACAATCAAAGAATTTGCATTCCTTACCATTAAGAAATTTATACTCTTATCTATTTATCTAATAGTAGCTATCTCTAGGATAAAGGGGGAGGGCAAGAAAAAAGAGGAAAAAAAATAAATATGATAACTTTATTTAAAATTTTATTTAAAAGGAATGACAAGTTGCACATACTAGATTTGTAGTTTCACATGCAATCATTTTTTTTATTATACCATGTTGTAGAAATGTTTCTTTTATTCCATAAATTTGAAATAAATAAATAAAATTTACATGTTATCAGGTCTAACATTTTATCACTGTGCTATTAACACAATGAGCCATTAACATGTCCATATTTTTATTTTATTTTAAGAGTGTACTGTTCTTCTAGATTAAATATTTAAAAATTATATCTGGAAAGATGTGATTATTTATTAACAGTAATAGCTAATGTTTATATGGCAATTTAAAGTTTGCAAAGTATTCTACAAAGTTTGCAAAGTTCACTTAGGTCTTGACTCATTTGAATCTATTTTCTATACAGCTCCCATAGTGATTTTTCTAAAGTGCAACTCTAATCACTTTACTTCTTCCCTCAGTAAAACTCTAATGGCTCCCAATTATCCCTAGTATTAAATACACACACACACACACACACACACACACACACTTGTCACAACAACTCTGGGACATAGGTACTGTTATTATCCTCATTTTATAATTACTTCTATTTTACAGATGAGGAAACTGAGACAGATTAAATTAAATTGACTTGTCCAGGGTCACATAATTAGTAAATATCAGAGGTGTGATTTGAACCCAGGCTTCCAATGCTGTATCTATTGAGAATCAAACTGTCAATGTTTCATATGAATTGATGTGAAAATATTTGTAATGACATTTTCTTATTTCTTCTCAGGCCTTGAAATCTCCAGGCCCATGTCTGTTGATATTCCACTGGAAAGGGGAGAAACAAGTATTATTAAAAGACATCCACCCAGAAGATTTCAAGTAAGATGAACTTAAAAGAATTCATAAGGAACTCTTTTGGAATTAATGGTAACATCCTCTTTCAACAATAAACATATAAAAAGACAATGGATGTTGTAAAGTGATTAATAGGATGCTGTTAATGAGCCATTCATTCTCTTTTGACAAAGAATGGTGACATAATTAATACGCTATAACAAAGCCCCATTCCAGCTAGATGGTATAGTGAGTGGATAGAGCAGGGGTCCAGGAGCCAGGAAGATGAATTAAAATCTGGCCTCAGATGTTTACTAGCTGTATGACAGTAGGTAAGTCACCTACCTTCTGTCTGCCTAAATTTCTTCAATTACAAAATAGGGACATGAATAGTATATACTTACCAGGATTGTCTTAAGGATTAAATGAGATAATCTATGGAAAAGCATTTAGCACAGTGTCTAGCACACAGCAGAGATTTAATAAGCCCTAGTGTTTATTTTTCCCTTCCAAGCCAAAAATTTGGCTATAAAACATACAAGCTAATCCTTGAAGCCAAATTTGAACACTAAGATAAGGAGACAAGAAAGACTTATTGTTATCAAGTAAAGGGAATTATTGAAGGGTACATAGAATCAGGTGGAAATAGACAGCCTTAAATTCTAGTAACACTAGTCCTGAAAAGGCAGCTGCATTCAGGAGGCAGCCCCAGGATTCAGCTTCCTTAACTCTGTAGGATGTTGCAAACTCTGCTGGCTTCAGCTATGTGTAGTGGGATGTAAAATAACACCAACCCCAATTCTTTTTTTTGCTCACTCATAAGAGTTTCTGGGCATAAGAAATGTCTACAGCAAGTAGTATTAGGGGGTGATTAGACAAGTTCCAGAGGTCCCCAATGCTGAACGCTTTTTACCTTTGTTTTAAACAATGGCAGAGACTAGCTATCATTCATTAGATGATAAAAAATATCTGTATTGGTAGGATGTGTTATGAAGCTCAAATAAAATACTGGCTGTAAAGTATTTTGCAAATCTTAAAAGTATTTTTTTAAAGCACTTAAAGTGCTTGAAGATTTCTGAGGCATAATAATGCTCATGATGAAAATTTAACTATTGAATAGGCATTAAAACTAGCTGAAGTACAACTCTGAGTACACATTTGAGTGTGTGCATGTGAATTTTGCTGTTGTTCATTTGTTTCAGTCATGTCTCTTTGTGACCTCATTTGAGGTTTTCTTGGCAAATATATTGGAGCAGTTTACCATTTCCTTCTACAGATAAGGAAATTATGGCAAAAAGTGTAAAGTGACTTGCCTGGGGTCACACATTTATTATTTGGATATATCTGAACTCAGGAAGATGAGACCTTGTGTCTTTCCAGTTATGGACATTAGAGTTTCTTTTTTTTTTTCCTTTCTCCTTTAAGCTCATCTGAGTTATCCTTCCCTAGCAAGATTTTAAACTAGAGATTAAGGGATTTCCAAAGATTAAAGAGTAAAGTCTCTCCTTAGTTTCCTTCCATAATGTCACTAAATCAGTTAGCTTTCCCATTCCATTTCTTCAAAGGCCTTCCCTAAAACCAATGCAATTGCTGGATCTTATCTCTCACTTCACATCTCCAATCAGTTGTTGAATGTTATCCTTTCTATCTCTCTAACATCACTTATATCTCTCTCCTTTTTCCCCCCTCTACAAACCACCATCCTAGGTGAGGCCTTAAGGACCTCTCCCTTGCTCAATTACAATAGCTACTTAATTGGTCTTCTTCACTTAGATCTTGACTCATTTGAATCCATTTTTTATGCAGCTCCCATAGTGATTTTTCTAAAGTGCAGCTCTAATCGCCTTTACTTCTTCCCTCAGTAAAACTCTGGTGGTTCCCAATTATCCCTAGCATTAAATACACACACACACACACACACACACACACACACACACATCTCTTTCTTTAGAATATAAGCTCTTTGAAAGCAGAAACTGTTTCATTTGCTGTGTATCCTCAATACTTAAGACAGTACTTGATACATAATAGGCACCTAATTAATTCTTGTTGATTAATCTTTAAGCCAGCTATTCCTCTCCCTCCTCCCCCCACATTAACTAATTTGTCATGGTCATTTAGTCTTTCCCTTCTGCCATTCAACCAGTTAAAAATTCCTGGTTTTTCTTTGCTATATTTCTTTCTTTTTTTTATTTCACTCAGTTTTATTGACACACAATCTGTTAAGACAAGACAGAACAGTCATCATGGAGATTTTTGTTTTCTTTTGTTTTTTTAAATAATTATAACTTTTTATTGACAGAGCCCATGCCAGGGTAATTTTTTACATTATCCCTTGGACTCACTTCTGTTCCGATTTTTCCCCTCTCTCCCTTCACCCCCTCCCTGAGATGGCAAGTAGTCCTATACATGTTAAATATGTCACAATATATCCTAGATACAAGATATGTGTGCAGAACCGAACAGTTCTCTTGTTGCACAGGAAAAATTGGATTTGAAAGGTAAAAATAACCAGAGAAGAAAAACCAAAATATAAACAGTTTACATTCATTTCCCAGTGTTCTTTCTTTGGGTGTAGCTGCTTCTGTCCATCATTGATCAATTGAAACTGATTTAGGTCTCTTTGTCGAAGAAATCCACTTCCATCAGAATACATCCTCAAACAGTATCGTTGTTGAAGTGTATAATGATCTCCTGGTTCTGCTCATTTCACTCAGCATCAGTTCATGTAAATCTCTCCAAGCCTCTCTGTATTCATCCTGCTGGTCATTTCTTACAGAACAATAATATTCCATAACATTCATATACCACAATTTACCCAACCATTCTCCAATTGAAGGGCATCCATTCATTTTCCAGTTTCTAGCCACTACAAACAGGGCTGCCACAAACATTTTGGCACATACAGGTCCCTTTCCCTTCTTTAGTATCTCCTTGGGTATAAGCCCAGTAGTAGCACTGCTGGGTCAAAGGGTATGCACAGTTTGATAACTTTTTGGGCATAATTCCAGATTGCTCTCCAGAATGGTTGGATTCGTTCACAACTCCACCAACAATGCATCAGTGTCCCAGTTTTCCCACATCCCCTCCAACATTCATCATTATTTTTTCCTGTCATCTTAGCCAATCTGACAGGTGTGTAGTGGTATCTCAGAATTATCTTAATTTGCATTTCTCTGATTAATAATGACTTGGAGCATCTTTTCATATGGCTAGAAATAGTTTCAGTTTCATCATCTGAAAATTGTTCATATATTTTGACCATTTATCAATTGAAGAATGGCTTGATTTCTTATAAATTAGAGTCAATTCTCTATGTATTTTAGAAATGAGGCCTTTATCAGAACCTTTAACTGTGAAGATGTTTTTCCAGTTTGTTGCTTCCCTTCTAATCTTGTTTGCATTAGTTTTGTTTGTACAAAGGCTTTTTAATTTGATGTAATCAAAATTTGCTATTTTGTGATCAATAATGATCTCTAGTTCTTCTTTGGTCATAAATTTCTTCCTCCTCCACATGTCTAAGAGATAAACTATCCTATGTTCTTCTAATTTATTTATAATCTCGTTCTTTATGCCTAAATCATGGACCTATTTTGATCTTATTTTGTTATATGGTGTTAAGTGTGGGTCCATGCCTAATTTCTGCCATACTAATTTCCAGTTATCCCAGCAGTTTTTGTCAAATAATGAATTCTTATCCCCAAAGTTAGGATCTTTGGTTTTGTCAAACATTAGATTATTATAATTGACTATTTTGTCTTGTGAACCTAATCTATTCCACTGATCAGCTAATCTATTTCTTAGCCAATACCAACTGGTTTTGGTGACTGCTGCTTTATAATATAGTTTTACATCAGGTACAGCTGGGCCACCTTCATTTGATTTTTTTTTTTCATTAATTCCCTTGAGATTCTCCACCTTTTCTTCTTCCATATGAATTTTGTTGTTTTTTTTTCTAGATCATTAAAATATTTTCTTGGGAGTCTGACTGGTATAGCACTAAATAAATAGATTAGTTTGGGGAGCATTGTCATCTTTATTATATTCGCTCGGCCTATCCAAGAGCACTTAATATTTTTCCAATTATTTAAATCTGACTTTATTTGTGTGGAAAGTTTTTTGTAATTTTGCTCATATAATTCCTGACTTTCCTTTGGTAGACAAATTCCCAATATTTTATGCTATCTACAGTTATTTTGAATGGAATTTCTCTTTCTATCTCTTGTTGTTGGATTTTGTTGGTGATGTATAAAAATGCTGAAGATTTATGGGGATTTATTTTGTATCCTGCAACTTTGCTAAAGTTATGAATTATTTCTAATAACTTTTTAGTAGAATTTCTGGGGTTCTCTAAGTATGCCATCATATCATCTGCAAATATCTTTGCTATATTTCTTTCAAGTGACCTGCTGATGACTTGGGATGTTACTTCCCATCCTTAGATCTATTGGCTTTTACAGGTGACTCTATCCAATCTAAATCCCCAAATTTCCTTTAATGCCTCAGTTCTTTGTGAGAATTGATTTTATGCTTTTATAATATGAAATTCTACTGCCCAAGAACATTTTTTTTCAATAAGAACCATCATTTCTATGGAATGGATGATGCCTTTTGATGTTAATTCTTTAAAAGACAAACCACAAAGGGATAATTACTAACATTAGATGAGGGCACTGCTGCACTTCTATCATTATTGACTTCTCTGATGTAATTAACAATTAGGGTTTTCTAAAGTAGTTATCTAAGAACCTTCCTAAAATAGGTTATATTTTTCTAGCCCTGCCTAAATGATAGTAAAAAGTTCTGACCTTGTATCCTTGCTGTTGGTTTTGAACATAAAGCGGGATTAAATGTGATTTTGAGTTTACTTTGCTGTGTGAAGTATATAACGAAATGAGTTCTGACATGGGATTTACAACCCATATATCATCTTTTAAATAGTGCCAATCAAACAAGCCTCAGGAGTTGTCTACCACCAAGCTTGCAGGACCCAAGAGAATTTTACTCTCTGCATTGCTGGATGGAAAGCAGAATAGGATACATGATTAGATAGTCAAATATACTTATTGAGGGTAGCAGGACATAAAATATTTTAACTCTATTTAACAAACTTTAAGATACAGAAGGTACCTAAGTGAAAAGTCAGTCATCTTAACACATAAATAAATGCAAGAGGAATAAGCAGATACTGCAGGCCTATATTCAGTTCCTAGAACAATAGTCCCTAAGGCATTCAGGAGGAAATAAACTTCATGAGGTGTTTATACACCGTAGCAGCTGGTAAGCAGACTCTCCTGCAGAGATCATGCTGGAATGTAGGACATGAGAGGAAGACATCTCTTAAAATTCCATTTCTCAAAGACCCTAAACAAAATAAACATTTGGCTACTTCATCAAAAGGAATTTGTGTAAAATGCAATGGTAGAATTTCCATTAAGCTATCAATCTTCTTACCCAGTTCTGGGCTACCAAATAGGGGTTTCTTCTACTAAATACACACTAACCAGAACCTTCTGGTTTTCCCAAATTTTTAATATTAAAAACTTCCAAGTCATTAAGAAGTAACTTTCAATCACTTATTATACTTTCACCAAGTAATCCAAGAAATCCCATTGCCTGAATCAAAATTGTAGTCTTAATTATTTTGATTGATATGAAGCTTTTAGATTGGAGGGCAAGGATGGTCTTTTGCCATTCGTTATAATTCCAGAGGTTAGCACAGCAGCTGGCATATAGAAGGCACTTAATAAATGTTTATCTATTATTTGTAAATACAAGAAGTGAATATTAAGAGCATAGGTTAATTAGGAACAAGTCATGTTAAACTGAATTTTTTAGGAAAGAATTATTGGACAATTAAAAGAATATTCTTGGAAAGAAGAGGTCTGACCTGAAAAAGACAAGTCACTCATGAAAGGTCTGTAGGCAATATAGAAAAATGAAGAATACATAATAGTATAACCCAACAGTTTTTTAAAATAAGTTGTTGACCAATTAGAGCTAAAGAGTGGTTATTAAGAGATATATGTCCACCTAATGAAATATCAGCAGCAAATAAAATACTGAAGGTAAGATAAATTGTAGCTAACTTAACAGAGTTAAGCAGAGTTTGACACTAATGATTTTGAATTCAGTGGTTTTAGTTGTTAAATATGTTAGTATAAGCAATTATATATAGAACTGATTTAGTAACTTGGGACAGTATAAAATAAACTGAGACTGCTAGTTTTACTTGTAGTCTTAATTTTCTGTCTTACTGATTTACAAGCTTGTATCTTGGATACAACTTATCTAATAAGATGAAACAAAATAAGAATAAATGTGCACATATTGGGAGAGGCCTGCTTAGATATGAGATGATGTGGCAACTCCTCCTCCTCACAAAAAATGCACTTTTGATTTCATTAAAAGAACCATAGTTTTTAGGAATAGGGAGGTGATGGTTTCTCTGTAATCTTTAGACCACATCTGAAACAATGGGTCAAATTCTGAGCATTACAATTTAGAAAATATGTTGACAAAAGAGAACATATAGAAGATGAAAGGGCCTTGAGTTCATCTTATGTGGGATCACTTGAAAGAAATGGGAATGTTTAATCTGAAGAAGAGAAGACTTGAAAGAAGAGAAAGACATAATAGCTGCTTTTAAGTATTTAAAATCATGGAGAAGGTAGACCAGATATTTTATATTTGACCACAGAAGACAGAGACAGGAGCAATGGCTGGAAGTTGCAGGAAGTCAAATTTAGACTTGAAGGAAGAAAAAGCTTCCTAATAGTTAGTGATGTCCAAAAATGGAATGGGTTATATCTGGTGGTCTTTCTTGCCACATCTTACCTATTGAAGATCTTCAACAAATACCTGCCAAGTATTTTATGGTGGGTTTCTCTTTTAGGTATGGAGGATACTAGGTGGCCACTGAAGTCCCTTCCAATTCTAAAACTGTGATTCTGTGAAGATGAAATGTAATAGAGATAAATATAAATTTTGTTATTTGTGTTTTAAAAAATGAATTGAATTGGTATGTGGTGGGGGAAATGGAGATGTAAAATTTTTCAAGTAGAGAGAAGACTAAAAGTTTAATTGGACTTGCAGTTTCAAAGTTTGATTATAAATTTATGCAACCTAAACTAAATGGGGCCTTTGTTAATAAAACTATGCTATTATAAACTGTTTTCTCAAGCCTCCTACAACATCACTTTTCCAAATATCCCCAATCACTTTCCTCTCAACCTCATATTTGGAGCAAATAGGTCAATATATATGATCTTCTTACCTTCTCTAGATATCAAAACTCTTCTCAATCTCCATTCTTTTATTCCTTACCAAGGCCAACTCTTCCCCACGTTCCCTTAATCTAATTTCCCTCTTTTTTCTGCAGTATGTTGCTTTTACTATTATCCCTTATCTCTTTCTAATCATCTGTCCTTTTTCTATTCCTTCTTTCCTTACTGTCTAAAACACACCCAAAGCTCTCCCATCCTGTAAAAACTCCCATTTGACTCCATCACCTTAAGCTAACATCTTCTATCACCTATCACAGCCAAATTCTTAGAAGAAGCTATCAACACCCATTTTCTCCATTTCTTCTCCTCTCATTTCTGAATTTTTTGCAATTTGGCTTCCAATCTTGTTACTTAATTGAAATTGCTCTCTCCAAAGTTACCTATGATCTCCTAATTGTCAACACATATGATCTTTATTGCTAAATTTTTGACTTGCCTGAAGCATTTGACATTGTTGATCACCTGCTCCTCCAGGATACTCTTTCCTTTTAGGTTTTTGTTTTTGTTTTGACATCTGTTTTCTTGGTCTTTCTTTTACCTATTTCATTACTCTTCAAGCTCTCAGGCTAATTCATTTTCTTTCATATCTCTCACAGCCAGGTTCTATTTGGACTTTATTCTAATCTCTTTATGTATTCTATTATTGATGACCTTATCAGCTTCCAGGAGTTTAAGTATTATCTCTATGGACATGGCTCTAAAATCAATACAGCCCCCCTTGTCTTTCTCCTTAGTTTTACATCATAATTTCCAAATGCTTACTGAATATTTCAAATGGGATGTCTTAAAATTTAGTATTAGAAGTCACTATCTTCTTTTCTAAACCTACTTCCTTTGTGAATTTTCTTATTTTTGTAAAGGGTACCCATGGAGTTATACCCCAACTCTCTCTAATTCCACATATTCAGTTAGTTGCCAAATCATTCAATTTTTATCTATACAAAATGTCTCACAAACATATTCTTCTCTTTTTTGGCACAGCCACTATCTTATTTCAAGCCCTCATAACTTCTCATCGGGAGTAACTGATCTCTGCCTCAAGTCTCTCTCCATTCCAATCCACCCTCTATACCAATACTAAAGTGATTTTCCTGAAGTGCAAATATGACCATCTCATTCCCCTACTTAATAAACTCCAATTCTTCCCTATTGTCTCTAGGATTAAATATACATTCCTCTGTTTGCCTTTGAAAGCCCACTACAATGTGACCCCCTCAATCTACCTTTCCAACTTTGTTAATACGTTACTCTCAGAATATTCTACCTTACAATCCTTCTGATCTACTTTGCTGTTCCTCACTTGACACAGTCTACCTCCTATCTTTGTACCTTTATGCCTGTGCCTGGAAT
Source organism: Sarcophilus harrisii (assembly GCF_902635505.1). Lineage (NCBI taxonomy): Eukaryota > Metazoa > Chordata > Mammalia > Dasyuromorphia > Dasyuridae > Sarcophilus > Sarcophilus harrisii. The sequence goes on along the minus strand of NC_045427.1, from coordinate 314,270,780 downwards.
ATACTCCAGCTTCACTAAAATCTCTTGTTCCTCTGAAGTGAAACACTGCAATAGCTACTGCTCTTCTCCCCAAATTATCTTCTTTGTAGTTTGTATATATTTTGTACACACACACACACACACACACACACACACGCTTTTATGTCTCGTTATAAAACTTAGGCTTTTTGAAACCAGGAATGTTTTCGTTTGTGTCTTTATTCCTAGTGTCTAGCACAACAGTGACAGGCACATAGAAAACATTTCATGAATGTTTTCTGATTAATTGGCTGATTGATTAAATTGGAAATCAGGAGATATGAATTCTAGGATCCACTCTTAGTAATTGTATCTAATTCAAGCTAATAAGAATTGATTCAACACCTACTTACTACATGCTAGGAGGCAGCTAGGTGGAATATCATATATCAATTTCAGTTTTCTCATTCCATCTCAAAATGATTTGAAGAAGGAAATGACAAACCATTCCAGTGTCTTTGCCACAAAAAACTCCAAATAGGATCGTGGAAATGATTGAAAAATAGAAGAACAACAACAAAAATGGGCCAGGAACTGTGCTGAGTGTTGGAGATACAATTACTACAAATTGCTACTTCCCTCAAAAAAACTTATTATCTAAAGAGAGAGATAAACATACAAAAGGAGGCAGGAAATCTGGAGCTGGGAGAAGATCAAGTGGTATTTGGCATGGGAACATCATGTTCTGTAGAATTGAAACCAGTCAAAACAGCAGATGCACAGTGCAATGATCCCCCAAATCCAGCTTTCTGTCCTCTACAAAGGAAAGCATTGGGAGGAGTTGGTCCCTTTACCCTTCACACCTTCAATCTGAAGGGAGACTTGCTGAGAGAGCAAGAAAATGTCAGTCAGAACTGAGTTAGCATAGTGATGAGATCAGAGGTGATGAGCTAATCTGTGAGGGCATAATATTACATGGAGGTGAAATCATTGCTTTTAATTCTTCATCTGAAAAGAGATTTCTGGGTTTCCTCTACTTCTGATTTTTAACACCTATATAAGCTGAAGCATTTTATCCTTATTTTAGAAGCCTCGAATTTGGCCTGGCAAGGAGAGAGAGAGAAATGCATAAACTGCATGAGGGTTCATTCTCTGGTTGTGGCTATTGATTTCATCCAAGTCTTAGATCCCATTTGGCATAATTTTTCTTGGAATTACTTGAGAAATGAATCATAATCTACTAGAGGTTCTTATATTAGAAAAACAAGTTGAATCAAAAGTTGTTCAAACATACTCCTTTTCTGAATGATAGGAGATATTTCATGTTAAAAATACTGTTCATAATATGACAGTACTTATTTTTGGAGCTAAGTAAAGAAGAATCTGCTTTAGAAAGGAAAATAAAAGAATTGCCCAAAGGCCACAAGAAAATCAACAAGCATGGAAGTGAAACCTAAATTCAAGTCATTGAATGATTATTTCATTGGGTAGTACTCATGATGAGCATATAAAGAATACCAAAAAGGTGATCACGGCCTATCAGCTCACATCTTTTGAAAAGGATACAAAAGTAGGGAATTTTTTTAAAAAAGTAAATAAAACCACTTAAAGTAAAGGTCAGCTAGATAGTGCAGTGGATAGAGTTCTAGACTTGGAGTCAGGAAGACTTATCTCCCTGAATTTAATCTGGGCTTAGACTAGCTGTGTGATCCCTGAGCAAGTCACTTACTTCTATTTGTCTCAGTTTCCTCATCTGAAAAATGAGCTATAGAAGACAATGCCTAATGACTCCAGTATCTTTGGCAAGAAAATTCCAAATAGGGTCAGGAAGATTTGGACATAACTGGAAAACAACTAAACAATAACAAATTTAAATTGAATCAATATATATTGTGATACAAAGGAAATTCAATGAAAATGTCTGAATAGAAGAGTTTAACAAAAAACACTGGAAAATTCTATTTTAGAATAAGAAACTAAAGAAGTCAAAAACATGTAAAGAACACAGAATATTTATGTCTATCTATCGTCATCTAAATTATTATAAAGAAAACTTTCTTTTACAGAAAGTCAGGATGGTAAGCTACACATGGTAAGCACAAAATAATATCACGACAAATGAAATTGATTTTACTGAAACAGAAAAGAAATAATTGGTTACTGACTGCAAATAAAATGTATATAGTAGATTATTGGTTAACTTGTGAAATGATTAAAATCAATACCAAATTAAAAGAAAGAATAAAATGGCATGATGTACAATTGAAGCAACTCCAAACTGAGTCTCTATTTAATAATTATTGTGATGCAAAAGATAAAAGAGTAAGTGGGTAAAAGAACAACAAATGCTACTGTCTCCTAAAGAAATTTAACTTCTGTAGGCCAATCACCACAACTGGGCAACTAAAATAATTGAGAAATCAACTGATTCAGAGAATAGTTTATCTTTCCACTAACTAGAGAGATATGAAAAACAAGGGCAACACTGGTTTAAAGAATAAACTTGGGAGAAAATTCTAGGAATATGGCAGAATAGGTCAGAAAGTTCCAAACTCTCCAGCTTTTCCCCACAAACAAAACAAAACTGAGTTTAAGGAGTATACAAATTGGTAAATTTAATAAGAGTTGGGACAGAACACTGGTCCTCCTGGGACAATCAGAAAAAATCCAAAGAAAAATATCAGGATGGAAGCTTGGGCCTCTAATGTGTAAATACCTCCAGGCTAGATCCACTGAAACAACAAGGTGAGATCCCTTGGACTAGCTGGATTCAGAGGTAGCCTTGGCCACAGACACAGGAATTTTTCATCCTAGGACAGTGTATGAAGTCAGGGATTCAGTGAAGATTGAGAAACCTCTGCTGAGAAAGACCACCAGGTCCAGTTGCTGTGATCCAGCACCGCATGAAAAGAACACAACACAGCCTGTGAGTGCAGAAGCAGTAGAGCAAGAATACTGCTAGTTGAGGGCACATACAGGAAGGAGGAGTTATTGATTTTGGGTTCCAGGCCATAGGGGAAAACTAAAGGAGGATCTGAGGCCAGAGGCACCATTCCTCTACCCCATCCCCCTGGCCCCAGATTACACCAGTAATTTGATACAAATAAAAAATGAGTAGGCAAAGGAATAAAACACCAACGATGAAAAGTTACTATGGAATAGAAAAGATCAGGATTCATCTTCAGAGGATAATGAAGAAAAAAAAAGTTTCTCCTTCCCCAAAGAGTAATATCAAATGATCACCAGCCCAAAAAAGAATTCATAGAAGAACTCAAAAAAGATGAAAAATTAAACGAGAGATACTGAAGAAAAACAAAACAAAACCAAAAGAACCACCAAGAAAAAAGGAGATTATGAAAAGTCAACCAACTAGAAAAGGAGACAGTCTCAAGGAAGAAAATGATCCCTTGAAAACTAAAACTGGGCAAGGGAAGTTAGTGAAGTTATAAGAGACCAAGAAATAATAAAACAAAATGAAAAGAATGAAAAAATAGAAGAGAATGTGAGACATATCATAAGAAAAACAACAGATCTAGAGAACAGAACAAGAAAAGAAAATGTAAGAATAATTGAACTACTTGAAAACTACAACCAAAAAAAAAAAGAATATTGATATAATAAGAAATAATTAAAGAAAATTGTCCTGAAGTGTTAAAACAAGAGGGAAAAGTATAAACAGAAAAAAATCCATTGATTATCTCCTAAAAGAGATCCTATAAGGAAAACCTATGGGAACATCATAGCCAAATTCCAAAACCTTCAGGTTTAGGAGAAAATATTATGAGTAATAAGAAAAGCAATTCAAATATGGCAGAGCCACAGTTAGAATCACAATAATTAGGAGTGGCTACATTAAATGGCTGCAGTTCTTGGAACACTAACTATTGAAGAGGAAAAGAATTAGAGTTGAAATAAAAATATATAATGCCCAGCAAAGTTAAGCAAAATCCTGAACAAAAAAAAAAGAAATTCAATGAATTGCCAGATTTTCAGGCAAAAAGATCTGAAATTAATAGACATATATGATCCAAGAGAAATAGATGGTAAATATCAAAGACTAATTTCAAAGGACTCCATAAGGACAAAGTGAATGTTTTATACATGGGAAGGTAAACCATATATCTAAAATTGTCATTAGTAGTTGGGTATTTCAAAAGAAAGATTGGGATAGACCTGAGTCTGATGTGATTCTTCTAAAAAGGAAAACCATTTAGGAAAAATTAAAAAGAGTAATTATGTTATACTAATGAGGTATGAAAGCAAGAATTGACAAAGAGGAATTAAATGGGGGAGGAGAATTGGTAGTTTTGGAACCCTATTCACATTGGGAATGAGTTGAAGAGAACTAATTATACATAGGTATAGAAGCCTTCTAAATTTATAAAAAAAATAAGAAGGGAAAATAGGATAAGGAAGAGTATCAAAGAGTATGCAGACTAACAGGAATGGGATAAAGAGGGAGGGAAAGGGAGGAATGGAAAAAGGAGGGATCCTTGGTGGCATAATTAGTTAAGTTAGTAAGGCAAGGTAGTGGGTAGAAATAAAGCAGAGGAGTTGGCAGGGATAGGAAATATGATACATACAAAGATGATAATAACGATTAGAAGTAGAATTTATTAGAAAAAAAGCAAATTGTAATCATTGATCTCAGATAAAGATCTAAATTTAATTAAAGCTAAATTTAATTAAAAGAGAAAAATCGGGAAACTACACTCTATGTCCACCATATTAATCAATATTGTTTTAGACTATTTAAAACAACTAGATAGTATAAGGTTGAAACGTGGCTGTGGTGACAGAAATAATGAGCTGATGGATTTAGAAAAATATGGAAAAATGTGGACTTATGAAAGATAAAGTTATCCACCTTCAGAGAAACAGAGGACAAACATAGTATGCCTTATATAGATGTATATGAATGTATTTGTATATATATATATATGCATGATTATAGATATATATATATATATAGATATATAGGTATGTATATGTGAATATGTATATGTGTGTGTACATGCTTAATAGCATTCTTCTTGGGGGACATGGAAGAGAACAAAGAGGAAAAAAAAAGAATAAAGTAAAAAAGTTCACAGCAGAGAACAAAAGAAAATCTACAAAAACCCAAAGCAAATATGGACAGCTCTGAACACAATGTGTAGTATTTATTATATAGGATTTCTTGAAATGGAAATTTATTGTTTCATTTTGAATTCTCTCCTGTGTTCTGCTCTACACATAGCAATGCTTTTTAAAAATTTTGTATTTGTTTTAAATAAATAATTTTTTAAAAATCCATTGGTGAAATATCATAAGAGAAGATTGTGATGGTGAGAAGTGGAAAGAAAACAAATTTATAGACTGCTTGGCAGGAGATTTAATTAAGACAGATGAAATTAGAAGAGAACAGCAAACAAGTGAAAATTTTTTTTAAAAGACCTTCCAAGATTATTATTACAAACTCTTTTCATCAACAGTACCAGAGGAACTATTACTTTTAGATCCCAACATTGTAGTATCTAGTTTGCTAGCTGAGGAAGTAAAAACTGTCAATCAAAGATAGGAAAAGCATCTGAAATAAATTGATTATAAAAAGACGAATCAAAACACTTTTGAAAGCAACATGGAATTAATTCTTTCAAATATTATGAACAGGATTACTACTTTATTTTTAAATTTTGTTCTTTAAATATTTAATGTTTTCCTATTACATGTAAAAGTAATTTTCAGCATCCATTTTTAGAAAGATTTTTAATTTCAAATTTTTCCCTCTTCCCTCCTTTCTCCATACCAGGAAATCTGATATAGGTTATACAGGTGCAAGTATTAGCTTAAAAAACTAATTGAGAAGACATAGGTATCAATCCATATATCTAACTTCCCATTACTATAAAATCTTTATGAGAACAATTTACTTTCAGGAAGGACATGATAAAGATGAGATCATGTAGACTCTCACAAACTACGTTCTAAATGATCATATTTCAATATTTAACACAATTGACAGAAAAATATGATGATTATAAAGATTAATTTATAAATATATTTATATATAAATACATTTATAGCTATAAATTTGATATGGGAGGATGCCATCATAAAAACTCTCCTCTAACAGAATGTCTTTAATATTGTTTCATATTTATATGCATAAGTCTAATGTATGTTTGTTACACACTTAAAAATCATAAAAAAATTTCTCATAAAATGTAACAAAAAGTAATTCTATTCATTTATCCACTGACTATTTATATCAAGTGATGTCATAAGACAGAGATTCAATGTAAGCTTGTAAAAATTGTTCAACAATTTTTGTAGTTGACAATGTTATGGAAGATATTCAGCAGAGACCAAATAAAAGATGGAGGTCCTCTAAATGTATTTGCAAATGATATTGTGCCAATTACATCAAGTCCTGGAACACTGCAGTTTCCTTATTGGACTAAAACCACTTCAAAAGGATTGCTTTAATTACATGTACATGAAAAACCAAGTAAATGATGAATGTCCATTGTTCAGACTTTAATAGGCAGTTGAGTGGACAGTCCATAAAGTTGGTCTATCAATACTCAATGTATCTTGAACAGACAATGAAACTGGCCTGGGATGGATGGGATTAAGAGAAATTTACATTACTTTTAAGAAATTGCACAATCAGTGCTTTTAATGCTGTGAAGATTCTTATAGAAATAACCTTTTAATACTATTTGTTTATGATGCTTTTTGTATACAATATTTTGAATAAAATATCACTTTGAAAAGTCCTTATGGTTAAAGAATTAAATTTTCAGGTTAAGCCAAAGGGCAATAGAGTAACATATAAAAGGATATCACCAGTCAAAAATTGTGCTGAAAAGTGGGGGGGAAATGTTACCCCAAAAATGTGTGCTTGGAAAAGATGAATGGATCATGTAGGAAGAGAAAATAAAGAATATCCAATGGACAACCCATGTATTACAATGTTATCCACATAATATTAGTGTCTTTAGAAACATAACCTTTCAGCCCCGTGCACTTTTTATAAAGCACCTATTGGAGATTTATGGCAAGACATGAATATGAGTCAAATGTGATGATAATATGTGAATTGAGTGCTATTTTCACTCTTAAAAAGATTAACACAGTGCATAAAGTGCTGGCCCTGAATAAGGAGGATCTGAGTTCAAACCTATTCTTTAACACTTACTAGCTGTGTGACTCCAGGAAAGTCACTTAATCCCAATTGCACCAAAAAAAAAAAAAAAAAAAAAAGCATTATTCATATTAATTGTGGGCATATCAAAAAAAAAATGAGGAAATTAGTATCTGCTTCTTTATTTAGCTCACACTATTATCTAAAGAACCCCAAAAATAAACATTTAAGAAGAAAGCCCAACTGGTTGTTGAAATATCTAAGGAAATCTTTTATTTAAATGTAAATTTAATTGGGTTTTTCTTTTTAAAAATTCATATTACTTCTCATTTATATTTTTGATGGTTTAGCAGAATGAAAGCTAAAAGTGCACAATATATATGTCATTTTATTGTTTCATTTCCCATGCTTACCCTCACCAAGTAGAAATGACAAGGTCTTTGCAAAATCCATGTACAATTTTCACTTTAATCATCTTGAGTTTCAACTCTCTTTGAAACAAACTGTGCATGACATGTAAAAGACTGACTGAAGAGAGGATAAGATTGTGCATGATGGATTCTTACTTCATATTCTGTGCCAATGAAAAATGACTTATATAAATGAAATGGTAAGCAGAGTCCTTAGTGTTTTGGAACTGATGTCTAAGTAGGGTGTTACTCTTTTAAGTACTCTTAATAAATAGTAGATAGGGAGGAAGGAAGGAAGGAAGGAAAGAAGGAAGGAAGGAAGGAAGGAAGGAAGGAAGGAAGGAAGGAAGGAAGGAAGGAAGGAAGGAAGGAAAGAAGGAAGGAAGGAAGGAAGGAAAGAAGGAAGGAAAGAGAAAGAGAGAGAGAGAGAGAGAGAGAAAGAAAGAAAGAAAGAAAGAAAGAAAGAAAGAAAGAAAGAAAGAAAGAAAGAAAGAAAATAGCCACAGTGTGAAAACTATAAAGCAATGTCCTTTTGTGAATGAACAGTATGGTAATTGGAAGAGAGAGAAAATGAACTTTGATTTAATAAAAACGACTCAATTTTATGCATGAATAAACATAGGTTTTAGATAGGCTGGGAAAGTTTGTCCATAGAGATAAAAAAAAAAAACAAAACTCTGTTATAAATGAAAAGGTTCAAATAACCTTGTAAACGTACTGAATCTGTCTTATGAACATTTTGATGGTTGAAAGGGGATAGAAAATGAATTTTTTGTTCATTAAAACGATACATATAAGTGTGAAGAAATATAGTTTTTAAAGAAGAATTCTTTGAGAATTTACTGAAATGGAAGGGCATTGAAAGTCTATCAATATATATAGAGAAAGGAACTTTTAAACTCTCCTAAATGCATAGATAGGTAATTACCTATTCCTAAGAATTTGCTGAATTTTCCTCCATGTTAATCCAAATCAATATTTAATGTACTGTCAGCAAGTTCTTTAAAGGTACATTTTCCTGGTTGTATTAGATGGATTTTGAGGTCCCTTCCAACTCAAAAAGTTCATAAATATTCAAAGCATTGTACCTGAAGTCACAAAGACCTAAATTCAAATTTGGTCATAGACACTAGTCATGTGACTGAGCAAATCATTTAATTCCGTTTGCCTCAGTTTCCTCATACTTAAAAATGAACTGGAGAAGGAAATGAAAAACCATTCCAGTATCTTTCCTAAGAAAATTCTAAATGGGGTCACAAAGAGTCAGACACAATTTGTAGGCACTTTCTCAGCAGAATTCCAAATTGCTTTCCAGAATTGTTAGATATTCCCAATTCCAAAAACAGTGCATTTTTGTTTTCTTCTTTCCACAACCTCCTCAATACTGAAAATATTCCCATCTTTTGTCATCTTTACCAATTTCCTAGGTATAGAGTGAAATCATAGAATTGTTTTATTTTCTCCTATAAGTGATCTGAAACATTGTTTTATGTGCTTGTGAATAATTTCCATGTTTTTTGGGGGGAACTATTCATTTATATCTTTTCACCCCTCATTTTTGGGTGGTGGAGAATGCATAATATATTTTTATTGTCTAATCTTTGAAGATATAGATATATTATACAAAGGTGATTTTTTTCCTCATAGCTAGTCACTTCCTTCTTATCCAAATTATAATTTTTTCAAACAAAAGATTTTCAATTTCATGTAATTAAAATTATGTGTTTTATACTTCATAATAATTTCTCTCACCTCTTTGATTCAAAATTCATCTCCTACACAGAGCTATGAAATATACCTGATGTGGTTCTTTTCTCTTTTTTTCACAGTATGAACTAATATTTAGGTTGTATATCTTTTTTGAGTTGTGATATATCTTGCAAAATTTGGTCTAAATCTAATTTTTACTAGACTGCTTTCCAATTTTATCAGCATTGCTTGTCAAATAGGGAAGTTTTGTCTTTTTAAAAAATTTTTACCTAGGTAAATTATATTTTCTGGTTCATCATTGAATTCAATTTTTCCTGATTGTTTGTTGTCTGACTTGTTCCATTGACCAGCTTTTCTATTTTTCATTCGTACCAAATAATTTTGAAAACTATTACTTTATATTTTATCCTGAGGTCAAGAAGTACAAGTCTGCCTTCATTCTTTCTTTTTATTCCCCTTGATATTCTAGATCATTTCTTTTAATTAAATTCTGTTATTGTTTTTTCTGCTCTATAAAGAATCTCCTTGGTAGTTTGTTGTTAAGGTACTAAGTCTGTAAATTATTTGGAAGTATTGCCACTTTTATCATGTTGGCATGGCATACTTCTGTGTGCTGACTATCTCTCTGATTATTTTTGCTATTGATTCTTTAAGGAACATCTTAAAATTGTAGCTATTCAGGTATTAAATACTTTAGTAAATTGATTCCCAGGTTTTTATTTATTTGTAGTTACTTTGAATGGGATTTAAATTTTTATTATATTGTCTTGAATTTGGTTTTTATTAAACAGAAATGAATTTGATTTTTGTGAGTTTACTTTGTAACCAGACATTTGATTGGCGCTATTAATAAAAACCAGTTGAATTCTTTGCTTTTCTTAAGATTTTCTGAAATAAATCATCGTCATCATCAAAAAGGAATCATTTTTCTTTCTCTTAGTCTAGCATGAAGTCCTTTATTTCTTTCTCTTATATCTTGGTTATTGTTAGTATTTCTAGAAATATGTGAAATATTAACAGGGAAAGGGGGTGTCCTTGCTTTACTCATGTTCACTAAGAAATCTAGTATTTTTCTATTATATTTAATGCTAATTATTGGTTTTAGATATTAATATTAATAGGTAATAAAATTGTGTTTTAGAAGACTTTTGTATGTTTATTCTATTAAGGGTTTTAGCATAAATAAGTATTATGTTTTATGAAAGACTTTTTTGCATTTATTCATATAATCATGTTGTTTGGCATTTAAAAAACTAAAAAAATTATGTTTAATATTTTCTTAACACTGAACCATCCTTGAATCCCTGATGGAAATGATTGGGTAACTGGTTTTTAAATAAATATTTGTAGAATTTTAGCTAATATTTATTTAAAATTTTAAATCAATATCCATTAGATTAAAAAGAATTCATTCTTTTTAATTCTCAGTTTTGTGGATAGATTACTGTGTAGTAAGTTCTGATCATTTGTCTTATTTCTTTGTTGTATTCTTATTTTTGTGAATTTCATTTTTTCTTTTTCAGCCTTGTGAGATCTTTCAAAGTGTTATCTGTTCTATAATCTTTTCAACTTCTAATTTATCTCTTACGATTCAAAATTTCTTTTTTCATACTTATTTTGCATGTTGTTTTCCTAATTTTTAATTGTGTAGTAATAAAAACAATCCTCCTCCCTGCCCTACCAATTTTGTTAATGTATGCTATTAGGGACATAATTTTTCCTTGACTATATCTGAGAAATTTGGAACCACAGCATTGTCATTATTGTTGTCCTTCATGTAATCATTGTTTTGATGATTGATTGTTTTGACCTTTGGCTTAAGATTTAATTACCATATCTCATTTAAGTCTATGTCTTTGGCTTATACTTTTTATGTCATTAATTTTTATTGATTTATATATTTCTGCTATATTTATTTTATCATCATCATCATTATCATCCTTTATGGATGTATTTTAATTTCAGAACTTTTTAACATGCTTTTACATTTACTATGTCATTTTATCTTTATAAAGTAATTCTGTCAAATACAATGGACTGCCATTATTGTCTTCATTTTATATTTAAAGAAATGGGAGATAGAGATTACATGATTTGTTTAAGACCACTCAGTAATTAGGAGATCAGGATGAAAATCTGTCTATCTGGGAAGCTAGTTGGGGTAGTGGATAGAGCATCAGCCCTGAAGTCAGGAGGACCTGAGTTCAAATCTGATCTCAGACACTTAACACTTCCTAGCTGTGTGACCCTGCAATTAATCCAATTGCTTCAGTCAAAAGAAAAAAAAAATCTATGTATCCTAATGCCTAATCATGAATTGCTTTCACTAATCCATGTTGCCTCTTTAATTTAGAAGACATTTTTGAGAAAAAAAAAAAACAACACTCCTTTGCCTTCTGACAATGGAAAAACAATAACAACATGTATAATTGAGAAATTGAATATTAATTTAAACTTTTTTTCATGATGAATGTTCTACCTTCTGACACAAAATGTTCACTTTTGCCTCTCTTATCTTTTTGACAATTATATCTCTAAAGTACTCTCACCTCTGCATTTTGGATTGTTCATTTTAAAAACTTGATCTTCTTGCTTGGATCAAAACTTTTCATTAGCTTTGCTTTCATTAGTTTGTTTCCATCTTCCATTTTCTTATGACTTAAATTGATTTAAGAATCTTGAAAGGCTTTATGTTACTAAACAAGGATTTCCCCTAGTGGTCTAACTTTTGAGTGATCATCTCTCTGAGGCAGAAAAATAGATTGAGGTAGATCCCATAGGCTTAACATCAGCTAAAATGAGAGCTCTATCCTCATTTATAAGCAGCACGTAACACTGACATTTGAAAAGCAGAATTGGAGATAAATTCCACCCAGTTCATTCAGATGCCTGAGTCAACCCAAGGGATATGCTCCATGAGCAAGCATTTACACTTTGAATGAATAATACCTTTTGGTACCAAAAGAGAATTATTTTCCCATACTGAGAAATGTGACAACATTATTTTGGATAAGGATAAATATTATTAAGATATAAATTTAATGCTTTTTTAAAAAATCACTTATTTGTGTCCAGATAAACTGGACCATATAAAAAAATTTTTTAATCAGATAATTCTTTTTTATCACAGTGGCAGTTAGATGACCCAGTGGGTAGAATACTGAGCCTGGAATCAATAAGAATTGAATTCAAATTTGACTTTAGAAAATACTATTTGTATGATCCTGAGCAAGTCACAACTTTATTTGCCTCAGTTCCTCATTTATGAAATGGGCACACACTGGAGAAGGAAATGGCAAACCACTCAAGCATTTTTGACAGAAACATCCCATGGACAAGTTCATGGGACCACAAAGAGTTGGACTTGAATGAACAGCTGAACAGCAACAAAATTTCTGTCACAAGAATTATATGACCTGTTGTTTAGACCATGGGTAAAGATTTATTCCCTAGGCAACTCAGTAATCTTTGGTCTGCCTTTCATAGCTTGAGACTGAACTTTCAAATATTGACCAATCATTCTAAAAGTGAAGAAGGAAATAAGAGAGTGTGCATTACTTGGTACAATTCATAATTATCGGGAGGAGAGGGGAGTGCATGTATATATGTAGGATAGGGAAATATAGGAGAGGAACCCAAACTCAAAGGATGTAATGGGCTGAAGATGACAACTATAATCATCCTCCTTCATCAAGGATAGTGCTTTTTAAAAAAAATATTTGACACAACAATAAATATCTGAGAGGACTAATAACTAATAAGCCCCTTTTCATATCTTCTATCTCCTTCTCAGATGTCTTTTTGCTTCTAGCTTCTCCTTTATCCAATCTATCTTCCATACAAATGTAAATTCATATTCCTAAACTATAGATCTGACCATGTGAAATTTTCTCCTGTTCAAAAAGTTCCATTGGCTTCCCATTGCCTCTAAGATAAAACACAAATTTTTCTGGCATTTAAAATTCTTTTACAAACTTATTCCAGCTTATCTTTATAATTACATATTAACTCCCTTCCCATATTCTACATTCCAACTAAATCAGTCTATTTTTGCACCTTTGCACACAAGCTATTTCTCATGCCTAGAGTTCTACCATCTGACTCATTTATACCTTTTGGGCTCTGTTCAAATGACACTTCCTTCAAAAAAGGAGAGGGATAGATACTGGACCTGTGGCTTTATTGCTATGATGAACTTCCAAAGGAGGATACTCCCTCAGTCAATGGAGTTTGGCAACTCCTTTGGGACATAGAGGGTGAGAGTTACCTAAAGCAAAAAAGATGAAGTGATGTGCCTAGGAACACACAGCTAGGGTCAGATGAAGCACGGGAATCCAAGACTTCCTTAAAGGATCTATACCAGTGTCTGACCTCATCTATATCAATGAAATTATCCAAGGAAGAGAGGAGAGAGAAAGAGAGAGAAAAAGAAGAAGAAGAAGAAGAGAAATGAAGGAAGGAAGGGAAAGGAAAAAAACAGAAAAAGAGGGAGGAAGGAAGAGAAGAAGGAGGTGAGGGAAGGAGGGAAGGGCCAAGTACTTTATAGGTTTACTTGACCTGCTTGAAATCTTATTTTCCATTTGTAGAATTTCTACCTCAGATCATAATTTAACATAAAATTATAGTTAGCTTGGAAAGGGATCATAGAAATCATCTAGTCTACCCCACCCCCAATTTTACAGATGAGGAAACTGGCCCAAAGAAGTTATGATGTATCTAAGTAGTCAGTGATATAGCTAAGATTAAACCCAGGAACCTCTAACTTCAAATCTAGAATTATTTTTGCTGAATTCCAATTGAAACTATTTCTTATCCTTTTTTATAACAAATTATCTTTAGTCTAATATAAACTTGATATGAAGGTAAAAAGGAATTTTTTCAATACATTCTTTTCAGTATTAGGGATCCTTTCTTTTTTTCTCTTTTGATCTATTTTAAGGAAGAAATATTCATTTTATTTCACTTTGGTTAACACAGCAGAGATTCTGTTTTATGTCTGCTAGTCTATTGTTGCTATTTAAAAATATAAACCCAAAACATCTTATTTAGACCAGGTGTTTTAGACCAGAAAAAAATTCTGTTTTTAAAGGAAACAAATTTGTTCTAAATCCCTAGACTTATATAAATATCAATAATACTTAGACCACTGGATTTTACTCTGTACACCAAGTACTATGGATTTTTCTTTCAATTTAAAAATAAAAATAATGAAAAAGTAGAGTTTTTTCTTAGGTACTTTGGGAAATATTTTTACCATATTATCTCTGATGTAAATCAGACTTTAAATATGTAGCCTAGTATTGTCATGAAGATGCTTCCCAAAGATTCTATTAACCATTGACATAATAAACTAGGGAGCTTCTAAGGTGTTTACAAGGAGTTTAAGGAAGGAGAAAAAAAAAAAGAAAAATCTGCATCAGATGGATAGGAATTAGTATCGTCCTCCATTTTTAACTCCAGTTGGATCTTGTAGCATGGAGAAGTTGTGTTATTCTGATCCTCTCTATAAAGATTTTGAAAGCTGCTCTTTGGAGCCATATTTCACCTGCTGCTAGCAAATAAATTATGGCCATACTTTCAAAGTGCAACAATTGAGTTATGAATGTTGAACCCTCTCCTTTTCCTCCTCTGCCGCATATGTCAGGAAGATTAAGGCTGTGGCAACTGAGCAACTACTTCCAAGATACCTGGGGCCCTTCTCTGTATGAGAGAGATACATAGAACAAGGGCAGCTACTCTTATTTCTGCAGTCAAAATGGTTTTGCTATTATGCTATCATTTTCAGAGAATTGGACTAACCACTCTCCATGGTGGTCTCCCCTGCTTCAATTTTTTCTTATTCCTTCACTACTGTTTATTTCCTTGTGAGATAAAAGAAATTAGTGCCCACCAATTCCTGTTTTGAATTCAATGTTATTTGTAGTGATAGAGGTTGGGGAGAGAGTGAATCTGGATAAAAATCAGTGGGTACAGCCCACTTCATTAGAGAAGCAGTCAAATAATGCTTTCTTCCTTTGAACATAACCAACCTGGTGATGCTTCCTTGCTGTAGTCTTGCTAGCCAGCTTAAAGTGATAAGCTAAAAGTAATAAGGAGGGAAAGATAATAACAACCTGAATTGAGTCCTATTTCCCTCTGGAGATATTGGTGAACTAATAACTAGTACTTTAAGAGGGGAGGGAAGATTGCTTGATACTATGAGTATAATAGATCCTTCTTGGAATAATTTATTGGTGCATTGCTAAATCTCTTCCTACATTCACCTCCTGGCTGGAAAATGAGGGAATGTTTAGGGTAAGGACTACTCTGACTATCTGAAACACATCTGCGGTATTTATTTTATAAAAGTTAGCACCAGATGGTATCTTAGAAACACTCTGTCAAACTTCTTCATTTTACACATGACTAAAATAAGAGCCAGTAAGTCAAAGAAAATGATGTCAGAATACACAGCAAGTTGGTAGGTGAGCTGCAAATGGAACTCAGGTTTCCTGATTCCTAGTCCAGTGGTCTTTCCTACTTACTTTTTTTGGCTTCCTCATTTCTTTCCTCTAATTCCCCAAGCAATAAATTGGAACATTCATGATAAACACAAACATTGAGACAATTATTTTAACAAATTTTATGAAATCTTCATCCTTTGGAGGATGAGGAGGGAGACAGAAAGGGAAGGGACCTCTAAGATCTGTATTGGTTGGAAGTTTATCATTCTAGCAGTATTATTTAGGGAATTTCTTTAGATAGTATAAATAATTAGAAGAGATGATGGCTATTTACAATACAAGTTGCTGCCATCTAGTGCCATCCCTGGAGTTATGACAATATTGTGGCTTTTAATTCTTTTCAAGAAAAAGCCTGAAAGCCCCCAATATATAGATATCCTTAGGAAAAGTCTATCACTTAACTCTTTCCAGACCTATAGATTTTTACTATAAGAAAGTGAAAACAGAGAAAATGAATTCTGTGATCAATTCTATTTTCACATATCAGATAAGCTGGTTCATAAATGCAGGCTGTCCAAAAGTTGCAGTTCAGTTTTAGGCTATTAAAGCTTATAGAATATGGAATTTTTAAAGAAAACTTTCTGAAAATCTTATCCTTTTTATATTCAGATTTTGAATGACATTTTAAAAACAAATCATCCATCTGCATATTAGTGATACATTTATTAATTCACTTTCACTCCTTTTTTGTTCTCTCTTTTTCCCATGTTTCTTTTTAAAAATTTATTTTTAATTTATGAAATAAAACAAGCATTTCTTTAGCATAGTACAATTTTAAAAAGATGAACATGAAGCTGCAAATCTACTGTGCACAACTGTTCTTTTTTTTCCCCCTTATTCCTCCTCACTCCCATCCCAATAGTCTTTTTAATGGAACTGTCCCCATTCCCTGAGAAATTAAAAAGTCTTATCAGAGAAAAAGAAAAGAAAAGAAAAAGAAAGAAGAAAAAACATTCTAAAGCATTTGATTTCATTGCCATAAGACAACTGTTCTCATACTTCATCCTGTGACTCCTGAAGTCTCATTATATGTTTCAAAGCTTTGAAGTTTTTTTTAAGTCCAATTTGTTTTATAGGCCTTGACATCATAAAATATCTCTTTAGAATTCTGTAGCTCTGATCTTCAGCCTTGCAGCAATAGCTTTTAAGAAATTGAAAGAAAAGGTAGGCAAAGGAAGAGGCCCAAGAGGATGTTGTGAACTATAGTTTAGGGTAGAAAAGTGAAAGAAATTTAGAGGGCTTAGTCATGAATTGTTGTTTATTCATTTCCAACTCTTTGGTATACCATTTTGGGGTTTTCTTGACAGATATACTGGAATGGTTTGCCCTTTCCTTTTCTAATTCATTTTTACAGATAAGAAAATTGAGGCATACAGGGTTAAGTGGCTTCCCAGGGGAAGTCTAAGACTAGGATGGATTTGAATTCAAGAAGACATTTCCCTGACCTCAGGGGCCCCTACTCTATCCACTGTGTTATCTAGCTGCATAAAGCTCTTAGACCTGAGTGCAAGACCTAGTTCTTTGACTTGCATCTATGTGGCCTTAGAAAAATTACTTAGTGTTCTTGATCCTGAATTTCTTCTTTTAAATAACAGGTTTGGGCTTTCTGAGGTCCCTTTCAATTCTACGTCTTTCATCACATTATCATGCACCACCAGAACATACTAACTCTTTGATCTTAATCCCTCTCCCACCCCAGCATTTCTTCCTCTTACTAAAAATAAAAGGCTATTCTTACTATGAATTTGCTTCATTAGCATTAATGATTGCTCATGGTATACTGTGGCATTTTCTCTGGAGACTTAGAAACAAGAGAGTTTCTCTATTAGGAATGGCATAGATCCAAATGAAACTGTAACTACTGTTTTGTCTTGGGACACCAACATTTATAAGTGATGAAAGCTATTATTCTTTTTGAAGAAATAGAAATTACTGAGCTTAGCCAGTTAAAAAGAAAAAACCCCTATCATATTTAAAATAGGAAAGCTCTAGATTGCAGCTTCCATTGCCAAGTAAGCTTTCCCAGGCTGGCTCTACTTTGTACCTTATAGAAGTCTCCTCTGTTGTGTCTCAGGGTCTCTGTCAATAGGGAAAGGTGTCTCAGGGTCTCTGTCTCCCTTTCACTGGGTATCTTGGACTTTTTCCCTTTGGTAATTGAATTGGTCTTAATTGCAGGACATACATTCTAAAGCAATACCAAAATTGCTATTTATAGGTCTAGTGTTATAAAGTACAGAGCTATAAAGGAAATTACCTTTCTGAGTTCTTTTCATCTGAAATTCTACTAATTGTTTCACCACATGAGCAAAGCTGTAAAACAATTATAGAATCTTGGAGATGAAAGAAACTCTAAAGAGAGTGACTTTTTTTGGGCAAATTCTGGAAAGGAATTTTTTGGCTTTTATCTTTCATTGAATGCTGGACTAAGTAATGCTGAATGGTTTAATTGTTGGATTTTAGATGCTGGAACCTCTTGAACCACAAGTCAACACTGCTGAAAAGTTCTTGACCCAAAAAGCGGCTGAAACCATGCTAAAGAAAAAGGTGAATATTGTTAATGTTGGGGCAATGGTAAGGGTGAAGAAATAGTATTGCTCTTTTTTTTTCTTCATAGAAGCATAAAAGACAAAATGCAAACTGAAAGCTTTAAGATACATAGAGACATATTATCTGGACCTGATAGCCCAAGCCCATCTGACCCAAACTGGCAATTATTATCTGATTAGAACACATAGCCCTCTAAACTGTTTGCCCCATGAGATCTAGTCCATTTTTGACCTTGTAATAAACATGGGAAGGTTGATGAAAGAGGATAGTTGACTTTGATACGGACAGGTCGGACAAAATTTATTATATTATATATTGAAAAGAGAACTGAACTTGAAGTAATGAGATCCTTGTTTTAATTTGGCCCTGATAATTACTATCTGTGTGTCCTGGAGTTTTTTTTTCTCAATAGTATTTTTTTCCAAATGCATGTAAAGATAGTTTTCAACATTCATTTTTGTAAAACTTTTCCAAATTTCTCTTCTTCCTTCCCTCACTTTCTTCCTTTCCAAAATACCAAGCAATTTGATATAAGTTAAATATATGCTATCCTTTTAAACATATGTCCATTTCTGTCATATTGTGCAAGAAAAATCAAACTAAAAGAAAAAAATATGAGAAAGAAAAAAATAAATAAGCAAAAAGGTGAAAATATCCTTTGATCCACGTTCAGTCTCCATAATTCTATCTTTGGATGTGAGTGGCCTTTTCCATCCCAAATTTATTGAAATTGCCTTCAATCACTGCATTGTTGAGAAAAGTCAAGTCCATTACAATTGATCATCACATAATATTATTTTTTTAATTGTGTACAATGTTCTCCTGGGTTCTACTCACTTTATTCATCATCAGTCCATGTAGGTTTTTCCAGACTTTTCTGAAATCAGCCTGCTCATCATTTCTTATAGAACAATAGTATTCCATTCATATGTCTTACCTTATTCAGCCATTCCCCAACTGATGGGCATCTGCTCAATTTACAATTTTTATTATCTCTTTGGAATACATATCCAGTAGTTGGACTGCTGAATCAAAAGGTATGCATAGTTTGATAGCCCTTTGGGCATAGTTCCGTATTACTCTCCAGAATGGTTGATTCAGTTCACAACTCCACCAAAAATGTATTAGTGTTCCAGTTTTCCCACATGCCCTGCAAAATTTATCATTATCTTTTCCTGTCATCTTAACCAATGTGAGAGGTACTTAAGTAATAAGTCATCTTAACTCTTTGGGTTTCAATTTCTTTACCTGTCAAATGGCAATTTCAATCTCTGTTGTTGAAAACAACAGTTGTTGTTTTTGTTGAAATTCAATTGTTTCACTGGGAAGAAAAAACACCACCACCAGGATTTAATATCCTAAATCCTTAGCATCACCACTTAACATGTACATTCTCATGTCTTCAAAAAGAGTACTCTTTTCCATGACCTTTGGCCTATGTTATGAATTAAACTTATTGAATTAGAGAAATTGCATCCTTGTATAAGGTTACACACAGACACACATACACACACACACACACATTCATTCATTCAAATGTCTAAGTTTTTGAGGATATCTATATAAAATTACAAAGTCTAAGAATATGCTTAGGCATAGACTTGCTCACTTTGACTCCTGGGTTAGTTTGTATCTGTGACTTTTCCTTATCTTCTCATCTCCATGGAAGAATAAAAGAACCTTAATGTTTGACATCTACTGTCTGAACCCAGAGTTGTTTGGTAGTTATTGCAGAAATAACTATTACCTGATTATCCAAAGTTTGGAAATTAAAATTGAGAGATATGCTAAGGAAAGCTCTGGTTTTGGGACTCTGACAGAAGCCTCTGGCAGGACTCTAACTCCTTATATTAGGAAGATAAGTCCAAAGAAAAGGCAATGGAGATGGGTGGCAATTCTGGTGGCATTAGCTACTTCAAGGACTCTATGCTTTGTTCTAAAGAGTTTTTCATATATAGATGTGAATCTCCTTTTAAGGAGATGAGATGCCTCAGACTTAAGATTAAAAGAACATGATAAACCTGAAGTTTTTTTTTGATGGCTCGCTGCATCTTCTAAAATATCTGGGAAAAACTCAGGTCATTTATTCAAGTTTAAAAAAATCTAAAAGCATGGTAGCACCTGTTCTTGCTTAAGGAAGAGCTAACCAAGGATATCAGCTGAGCTTTAAGATGGAGGTAATGGAGCCTGCAATCAAAACATCTCTGGCAAAGATTATAATGAAGAAGCATCTGGTGGAATAGAATTCTAGTAGAGATTGCAAGACCATTCCAGCATAGTATAAGGGATGAGCAGTGAGAAGACTGGGGGTAAGCACAATGACATCACTAAAACATATCATGGTCTTGTAAAGTTAGAAGTATGAGTTGTTTGTTACAAATATATCCTATACACTCATGATCCCCTTGTTTCCACCCTTGCATGAATGCACCCTGACCATCTCTTCACATGTTTTTTAATATGTGTTCATTCTTCCACTGATGTGTATATTTGTGAGAGAGTACTTCTCAGGTTTATGGGGAAAATGTTTTGTGGTTACTTCTTTTTTTCTATACCATTTTTCCTTTGAACAAATTTTGGCAGTCTGCCTGACCAACAAAGTTGACTCCATTAGTGGGGGCTCATGAACTATAATTTTAAAGGCTGAGAAACTACAGAATACTTTGAATCCAGAGCAGCCACTCCCTGTGAGGTTAGATTGGAAGAGGGTAGCTTCCAGAAACTACTAAAAGAAAAATTGTACCAAATATCCTTCTTGTTCCCTTCAGTTTGTGGCATTTTTTCTTTTTTTCCCCTCTAAGGGAAATTAAATTCATATGGTAATGACTTATCCTGACCAACCCAAACAAAACATTGTCTTGCAATTGGTACAAATGATTTCCAGGCATTGTTAGACTTATAAGCTTAAGTAAAAACAGTCCTTCTGTTGACGGGCCTCTCCATAGATGTGCTGGCTTCCAGACATATACTTGAAAGAAATTGTCTTTCTCACATTTAACATTACCTGACATGGGTCTTCCACAAGCTCAACATGAAGAGTATTATTGAAAGGCTTTGTCTGTTATGTTTCTTCCCTTTCATTCACTACAACACCTGGTGAAAAATAAGGATGGACTTTGTCCTTCATTATCCACAGATATTGTTTGCATTGTTACTGAAGCCTAATGGAGAGGGATGACCAATGTCACAAATGTTCAATTTCAGGTTCTTTCTATGCTTTAGTAGCTCCTAGGATCATTATTTACATATTACAGCATTGTACAGCGATGAAACAAGCTTTCCTATTAGGAAAATCAATTTTCAAATCAATCAAAACTTTTACTTCTCATTAAAATATCCTGTCCTTGATAGAGTAATAGCTCATATTTTGGCACTTTCAAGTATAAAAAGGTTGTAACATGTATTATCTCATTAGCTCTTCAGAGCAAATCTTTAGAGTAATATTATCATCCACATTTCATAGATGAGGAAACTGAGACTGGGGAGATAAGTGACTTGCTTGAGGTGATATAGTGTTTCAAGCAAGATTCAAAGCATATCTTTCTGACTTCAGAGCCCGATACTCTATTCACCAGCTATCTTTGGGAGTGAAAAAAGTATATTTCACTTAACCATGACAAAATCCCAAGGACATTGCCCTCAGAGTTGGACTAAAGGAGAGACAACATTATGAACAAATGAATATTTCAAAACTCTAGGTTCAGTAGAAATATTTAAAAAGATAGAATACAATATACATCAAGAAGCAGTAATAACACTAGTAACAATAATGAATGACTCATTAATGATATGGAAAGATAAAACCTTAGGCTTGGAAAGATAATTTGTATTGCAGTTAGTTTCAGCAAGATGAAGTAGAGCAAGCCCCCTAACTGGAGTTAGAGAGAACTGGATTTTAATACCACTCTACACTTACTAAGCTGTATGACTTGGGGCAAATCACTTTGTCCCTATGAGTCTCAGAAGATATTCTACTAATATTTATCTACCTCATGTGGTTGTTTACAAATATAACTCCTATTTCATTACCCATAGAGATTATAGATATTGTAACTCTATCCTTAAGAGCCAAGTGGAGCTTTGTGAAGTCTGAAGTTTTGTATTTTATCAGGTATTTCTTCCTGTGGAATCAGGGAAAGGATGACTAGGTTAATTTTGCTTTTTTTTCATGAGAATCCATAAAGAATCTGTATAGAATACAGAAAGAAAGGTTAAAAGGAAATTCTTTTTTATTAAACTGTATCCATTTTTTAGGGCTTTAAAAAAACCTTGATAAAAAGAATTTTTTATGAAGGAAATATTAGATACTAGCAGCTTATTGGTGATTTGTTGTTGTCTTTTGTACTCAAAGAGAACCAAAATGACATGATATTATGTTACAGTCAGTGTACAATGCGTCTAACTGTGGCGATCAGACCAATACAAGCTCAGAAGACTACCCATAGGTTAGGCACAAATAGTCCACATTACATTTGAAGTGGAAATGTCTCTAAATTTGCATATCTCATATTTCTTTTGAGCTACTGTCATTCTGCTTTGCTCATAGAACACAACACCTTCTTTGATGTGGGCACACCCTGCTGGGCAGTCCTGTGCCAGTGTCTCCCATTTACCACAATTGATTCCAATGTGCATTTTGGATAGAATGTTTGTTGTGATGGCTGAAAAGAGATAAATGAAAAGAACTAATATGGCATTTCCTGAGAAACTGAATTTACTTGTTATCTTGAAGAAAAATTTTAAAAAGAATTTTTAATAGAGTTTCATCAGTGTCTGAAGTAAATTAAATGATGAAATATTTCCAGAAATGAAGTAATTTGTCTTTATAGTAAAGAACTAAGGTGACTGATTGAGATATTTTTCAGCCAAAATACTATAAATATTTCTTTTTATTAGTAGTTTAATTTGTTAATAAATTATATATTTTGTAAATTTAATTTTATTGATTTATGGAAGACTTAAGAGTTTAATATTGAGAGATACAAATGTCTACTATTAGAAAAAGGAGGTTTCTCCAGTTTAATTAATAAGTAGTATTTCACATAGGCAGATGTTAAAAATAACTGATTAATGAGAAAAGATTATGATATTATTAATAAGAAATACACATATACCCCCAGATTATTTTAAATCTTAGAATAATGATTAAATACGGAAATAAGTTAAGTAAAAAAAAAAAAAAAAAAAAGGAAATAAGTTAAGTAGCAGACTGAGGTATAACCAATAAGTAGGTGTAGTTGAACATACAAACCCGGCTACATTAGGATCTCATGAGATAATATATGAAAAGCTCTTTGCAAACCTTCAAAGCATTATATAAATGTTACTGTTATTATCAAACAATCTAGCTTTAACCAGTGTATTAACTTTTCATTGCAGGAGCTGGAAAAGAGAATGCAAGCTCTGACATACTCTTCTGGGAAAAGGCAATACTTACACAAAATGAAAATGCTAGAAATGAACTGCAAGAAACAAGAGGTAAAGATAACAACAAAGGAGAGGAATCATCATTTATTAATTTAAAAATTATTAAATTTTACTAATTTATTAATTAAATTTATTGTTTACTAATTTAAAAAACCTTGTGTGTGTATGTATAACATTTTTTCTCTTCCCCCTCCCCCCAATAGAGATTTTAGGAAGAGGTTAAAATAAATCACTGAACTTTCAGTTAATTCAAACATAACAATACTATGAGAGACAATAACAATGATTATGGGAGAAATCAGGAAGAACTTTTTCCTGATAGGATTATCTTTTCTGTTACTGGCATATATTTTGATATTTTCTTAATATCACTTTATCCATTGTATAATTTGAATGAGTTTTCAAGGAGGGCTTGAAAAGAGACCTTTTGAGTTCAAAATATAATTTCTTTTACTTGTGTCAGAGTCAAATCAAGGTTGAGATGATTGTGCCTCAATATGGAAAATTGAGAGAGTTTTAATGACACTCACTTGCTGACAAGGTGTCTAGACTCATTTCATCCTCAAACAACTATCTATTTACTTTAGGGATTACTCATTCTCTCTCTAGTCCCCAAGAATCAAGAGTCTTAGATGTCAAATGTGAAGGCACGCAACTTCTACCCATGATAAAATAATTCTATGTGACTACCGTTCAGATATTCATAGATGGTTATACATTCCCTCTGGTGTTCTTTTTTCCAAGTTAAACATCTCCAGTTTCTTCAAATATCCTGATTACCACATTTTCTATTCTTCTCATCATTTTTTCCAGACTATTATGGACACATTTCACTTTGTCTTTTCCCAAATGAAATGCTGAGAAATGAACCCAGTACTCCAGATGTGTTTTGACCAGGGCAAAGTAAAGAACTATTAATATCTTCATTCTAAACATGATGCTTTTCTGTGCCATTTAGGATATTATTTGTTTCTTTGCCCTATACATCACACTATTGTGTGACTAGACCAATAGACTATTGGTCTATTCTAAGCTTGCAGTTCACCAAGATCTCCAGTTCTTTTTTTCTAATTTTGATTTAGCTAAGCTTTCTACTCCCTTCCCCATGTTGTATTATGAGTTTGATTTTTTTTTTTAAATACAAGAAAAGAATGTATTTCTGTATGTGTTTATATGTATTTCTGTCATTTCATTTTATTTGATTTTATTGGGAGATTTCTCAATGCAGTCTCTGTTATCCAATATATCAGTTAATCCTCCAAACTTTGTGCCATCTTAAAATTTAATAAGCATGCCATACAATCTTCCTTCTAAGTAATTGATCAAATTAAATAGGAAATAAGGGATCAAGAACATGTCACTCTGGCATGCTACTAGATAGATTGTTCTTCAAATTGATTATGTAGTCATCATTATATACTTAATGATTTTTGTCATTCAATCACATATAAGATGGAATAATATAGGCTGAATGATAGTACAATATAGTACAGTGTCATTCAGCTTATATCTCTCTGTCTTATGTGTGATGTGCCTAGAATATAGTAGGAACATAATAAATGCTCATTGATTAAAATATATATATATTCACTTATCCACAAGTATAGCATGAAAAACTGTCAAATTCTTTGCTGAAGTCTAGATACGTTATATCAACCACATTTCCCTGATCTACAAAGTTAACTTTGTAACTTTGTGAATTCACACTTCCCTTAATCCCTCCCTCAGAGGAGGAGTCAACCTTTAAGAGATCATATATAAGAAGCTCTTGGAGCTTCAGTCAGTTAGTTAGTTCAGAAGAAGCCAGGAGTAGGAGTTGAGCTAGAGCCAGAAGTCACTTCGGAAGACTGACAGAGTGAGAGAGCACTCTGGGAGGAAGCCCACAAGCCCACTCTCGGAGGTGGAGTCAGATTCATTCCAACTTTCACCTTGGTGCTGGCTGGAGACATTTGGAAGAAGAGAAGCAGAAGTTGGCAGAGGCAAAAGATTAGGGGCAAGAGCTCTCTGAACCAAGGAAAGCTGAGGCCTCTAAGAAAGCTAACTGGGCCCAAGGAAGGAGGGAATAAACGTTTGAACTTTTATCACCTGGCTGATTTTGAGGTGATTATTACTGGAATTGGCCTGAATCATCTCATTGTTGAAAAGAGCCAAGTCCATCACACTTAATTATCAGATAATCTTATTGTTTTTGAATCTGGAATTTAGTTTTTCCAGGTCTGGAGACTTGAACTTATTAAAGCCTATAAGATGCTTCCTAATCCTTTCCTCAGTTATCTAGGATGTCCCTTCCCTGTTGACCACTCTGGGTATCATCATCTGCTCAAATATCGTTACTGTTGGAAGAGAAAAGAAAAAAAAAAACTAGTTGGGAGGCAGGCTAATTTAGCTTTTAAATAAAGCATTAACTTTTGAATCAGAGGACCTAGGTTCAAACCTTATCTCTGATGAATAGGACCAATCATTTAATTTCTATGTGTCTCACCTCTCATCTTTAAAATAAAGGAGTTGGAACTAAATGATCTTTAAAAATTCTCCAAATCTAGATATTGATCTTAAAATGGTGAGATTAAATGATTCATTTTTTCTTTTCTCTTATTATAGAACATGATCACCACCTATAAATATCTGAAAAGTAGTCACGTAGAATTATTTCATCTCAGAGCAATGGATAGAAGTTGTATTTCTTCATATTTGGAATCTAAGAATCCTGATTCCTGGGGACCAGGGGCAGAATGAGTAATCCCTACAGTAAACAGATTGTTGTTTGAGATGATGGGGATGAAAGAAGTCTGGAGACATTCTTCCTTGTCAGTTTAGGAGTTCTATTACAACTGTCTCAACTTCCCACCCTGAGACAAAATCATTTCACCCTCTATTTGACTCTGACACAAGTAAAAGAAATTACAATTTGAACTCAAATGGTCTCATTTCAAGAGCCTTCCTTGAAAACTCATTCAAGTTATAAAGCAGATAAAATATTAAGAAAATATCAAAATATATGCTGATAACAGAAAAGATAATCTTATCAGAACAAATTTCTTCCTGATTTCCCCATAGTCATTATCTCCCAGAGTATTTCCCTCTACCTTTTCCACCAACCTGTCCTCCTCTGAATTTCTCTATGATATACCAGAAACTTCTTTATTTTAGAAGATAATTTCAACCCTAGAACTCACATTTCAGAAGCCTGCTTTGACTCTACGGCCATTTTCTCTGATTTGAAGCAAGGATGTCTTCCTACCCCAACTTCCTAAGGAGAGTTCTCAGGCCAGCTATCTCTTCATTTTCTATCTGACTTCACTTTTCTGTACTTCTCCATCTTCCTTACTCCATTTCAATTTCTTTTTAGTTGTTTTTCTCTCCATTCCTCTTAACTGGTTATCTAGTTGATTTTGGAAATCAAAGCTACTTCTAAGACTTTTCTCCAAAACGTTTCAATCTAACATGTGTCTTTGTCCTTGTGATGAACTGTGACACATTCAGTTTGTTAAGAGTCTCTAAATTCTGTATAGTGAAGGCTGCCAAACTTGGGGAAGAAGTTAACTATTTACTTTTCTGTTATATTAATATAATTGAATCATTTACTGGCTCAGAATGAATTGAAGAGGAGTCTCCACAGAGAAGCAAGAATTAATAAGCACAAAATGAATGAACTCAAAGCCAAAAAAGTCCTTGAAAACATGCCAAGAGATGATGACAATGAAGACTTTGTAGCTATGGAGTCTAATATACCCATAAATGAAGAAAGAGGTGAGTTCAGTCATTTTTCAATGAAATGAAATATTCCCAATTTGTTTTTAATTTCATCTGGCATATTTCTGATGAAAAAAGAGCAATGGCTTTGGGTTACTCCTATTGTTGTACTTATGTAATTTACTAAGCCTGTCCTAATTATACATTTTGGGATTGAGGAATTATAAAATAAATAAAAAGAGAAGTTTGCAAAACAGTTGGAAAAGACTTTATTAATTGATATTTCACCAAATTATTAAAAATATTTTAGTTATATTATGACTCACTCATTTTTTAGAAGCCAAACAGAAAAATCTTCATTTATGATTAAAGAAAACAAAAGACAAAGAGGTTTATTAATGTATTGGAAGTTGCACAGGATGTTAATATATTAGAAACAGTTTTTCTGATTTCCCACATAGTGTTCTGCCATCCCCAAGACTGTCCAATCTAATACAATCGAATCCAACAAGTATGTCTGATGGAACAGAATTATTCTAAGTTTTCACAATCAAATGTCTCCAGACAAATAGTAATAGTGACAAACACATCAATACCAGCTTATTAAAGAGAGGGGAGAATCTTAAGTTCTGTTTTGAGTGCTCCCCTCTTCCTCTCTGAGTTATTCTCCTACATGACTTTCAAGAGGTACAATGTCAATATTGGCATAATATCAGGGTATATGGATGATATTATGGAAATGGCAATGTCTCTGTCACTTAGTTAAATTTGAGAACTTTAAAGACCTAACCTTTTTTTTCTTATTATGTATTTTGTAAAAAAGATATCATCATGTAGAAGAAAGAGAGCTGGCCTTTATTCCTTACTAGCTAGAGTCAAGAAGATTAACTTTGACATATACCAGATTAAGACTATAAATTACAAATTATTTATAAAATGGGGAGTTCCACATAGATGAAATCTGGACCCCTCCACAATAAAGAAATCCATTCAAAATCTTCTAGAACCATTCTAAGATTTTCACATGAGTTTATATTCTAAATTGGTTCTGCTCTGTCTTGATTAACATCTTCCCATGTTTGTCAGAGAGACATCAAGTATTTCTTGATAGAGTCGCAAAGCTCTTTTGATCTCTTTGCTGTAGTAACTGACATTGTTGCTAGTCTATAAAAGGATATAGTGAGGCCCACTAATGGAATTGACTCCATCCTCAAAGATCTCTGGGTGAGAATAATTGCTTCTTTCTTTAAAATATGGAATCAAAAATTAGTTTGCATTAGCCACCAATAGCTGTTCAACTGAGTTGTTCAACCATTATACTGATAACTATTTCATAGTCCCAATCTAAAGACTTTTTCTCCTTCTTCATCTTTCTTGACCTCTATGAAGCACTATCAATCACCTCCTCCAAAATTCTCTCTCCTCTTTAGGTTTTCACGACAAAACTTTTCTCTCTTGGTTTTCCTTCCTATCATATGAGTATTCCTTTTCAGTCTCCTTTGTTTGATAATTTAACCAAAGCACTCTCAGGAATAATGGATGTCCCCAAAGATCTAAACCAGATCCCCTTCTTTTTCTCTATCCTATCTCACTTGAAAATCTCATTTAATCCCAGGGATTCAATTATCATCTCTATAAAGATGATTCCCAGATAGGTAAATGTCATTGCTTGGCATTTACAAGCCAGCCCTTTCTTACCTTTCCAATATACTTACACTTTGCTCCCCTCCATGTACTCGATGATACAGTGGCAATGGCTTCCTTACTGTTCCTTGTAAATGATATTCTATCTCTTGACTCCATACCTTTTAATTGGCTGATCCTCATCCTTGAATACACAGCATTCATCAATTCCTCTCACTACTAATCTCACTACTAATGCCTTCTTTATGAAGATTACCGTATATTTATACCGTATATATCTTGGATATATATAGTTATTTGTATGTCTTTCTATTAGAATATGAGCTCCTTGAAGGTATTGTTAGATTTAATAAATGCTTGTTGACTGACTAATCTCCGATGTGAAAGCTTTAATCCTTATCCAAAGACAAAGAAAGACAAGGCTTGTACTTTCCCATTGTCTTTACAGTACATTCCCAACTTCTTTCTTTCAACTGGCAAGGGATGGCACTTCACAGCTCAGTTATGTGGACAATCCACTCAGCTTTTGATGGTTGGAGTTTTGTAATAAAGCACAATACTGCCAGGAAGTCCAGAAGGATATACTCAGGATTAGAGACCTTTCAATGTGGTTGGAAGGAAATATGGACCACTAAGCCTAAGTGACTCCATATTAGAGTTCTATCATTATAAATATAATATCAAACAATAAATATGTGTGTATACATGCTTTTTATTTTTATATCTTGTCTATCAAATCCTTATCTGAAAAACTTCATAAAATGATATTTTTCTCAATTGACTTTCCCTTATCCCAATCAAATGGGGAAAATATCTTTTTATAAAGTTTCTCAGATAAGGATTTGATATTCAAGATATTAGTCTAAACCTTATATAGGTCAGATTACTTTCCACTTTTAATAAAATGGGGGACATTTTAAAGTATTTTTATGTATTTTAAATCAATATTTGTTAATTGTATTGTCTGTAATTCTCCTGTGCTTTATCTTTCTCTCATTTTGACATTAGATTTATATTTCTCACAAAAGAAGCAAAGAAGAATATTTTAATACTCATTTTTAAAGAATAATTTGTGCCATATTGATATTATTCTTTAAATGCTTGACAAAATTCTCTTATGAATTCATCATAATCATTATTAGGGCCATTTCCCCCCCCTTCATTGGTATTTCCATTACATGTAGTTCTTTTTCTTTACCAACATTAGCTTACTTAAGGTTTCTATTTGCTCTTCTGTTCATTTGAGTATTTTATGTTTTTGAAAGTATTCCTTATAAGATGACTATTATAAAAAGGTCTTGCATGACTACACATGTATAACCTATATAGAATCATTAGCATTCTCAATAGGCAAAGGAAAAGAGGGGAGAAAATCTGGAATTAAAAATATAAAAAATAAATATTAAAAATTGTTTTTACATATAACTGGGGGGGGAATAAAATACTAAAATAAAGGGAAGGAAAGAAAGTACTATGCTTTCTTTTATCTTTTCAGATTTATTAACATATAACTATTCAAAATAAGTTCTTGTAATCCTTTATTTTCTTCTGTTTTTGTTGTTCAGTTTTCACTGACTGTTTTGCCTTACATGGCTTCTGCAAAGACAGAACTGGTCCCAAATGAATGCCATTTTTTTTTCTTTTGGCCTGATATTCTCCCCCTCTTTCCCCACATTAATGCCTTGTTCCATTTCCCTTTCTGTTTCAGTTCTCTGGTTGATCCCTGGAGCAGCATATTATCAATAATATCTCCTTCTTCTCTAGAATAATAATAATAAAACACTTGTATATAATGTACTATGTGCCAGGTACTGTTCTAAATACTCTGCCCATATTGTTGCTTTTGATCCTCATAGCAACTCTGGGATATCGATACCATCATCATTCCTATTTTACAGATGAGGAAACTGAGGCAAACAGGATTAAATGATTTACCCAGGGTTACACAACTAGTAAGTGTCTTAGACAAGATTTGAACTCAGATTTTCCTAATATCAGGCCTAGCACTTTATCCACTGCACTACTTAGCTGCCCAGGGTAAAACAAGTCCAGCTGTTAACTACTTTTCGCCTTCTCTACTAGTCTGAGAGTACATGTAAAAAACTTATTCTCCTCTCCCTTTGCTGGGCTATGGCTTTCCTACTTGTAGTGCCTACCTTCTACTTTTCTTATATTAAAAATGTGAAAAAAAACATTTTTAGCTTCCCTGGTGAGACAGTCAAGAATTAGTTCTCAGGCTGTAATTTGGAGATCTCTGTTCTGGGAAAAGAGAAAAATGGCAGCAACTTACTTCACTAACTTCTGCATTGGTTCACATACATCAAAAAAGATAATATGATTTTTGTCATAAAAAAAAAATTGAAAAGAAGGACATCTAAAGGTTTGAACAGATATTAGTCTTTCTAACACCAGGCCTTCAAGGTATTATTATATGTAGACATTTCTGAAACCTATATATCCAACCTATATATCCAATCCTTCTTAAATTCTATTCTTGAATTCCCAACTGCCCATGAACCATGGAGGATATCCAACTAGATGTCCTGTAGGCATCTCAAGCTTAAAATCTCCCTGATTTCCTTATTTCTATTGAGGATATCATATCCTTCTTGTCATTCAGGTTTACAACACCGGAGTCATTATTAACTCTCTCCCTTATAATCCAATCATTCTTGTTAATTCTACCTTGACAGTACCTCTCACATCTGTCCTCTTATTTTCATCCATATGATCACCATTCTAACTCAGACCATAATCATCTCTCACCTAGAGCATTGCTATAGCATTCTAATTGGTCTAGCAATTTCTAATCTCTCTTCTCTCCAATTTACCCTTCACACAGCTGCTTAAGTGATATTTTTAGGGCACAAGACTGACTGTGTCACTTTCCTGATAAAGCTCTAGTGGTTTCTTCTTGCCTCTGGGATAAAATATAAACTTCTCTGATTAGCATTTAAAGCCTTCTCAATCTGGTCCCAATCTGTCTTTCTAATCTAATTGCACATTTGTATTCTTCACAAATTCCTAACTGTTTTACTTTGTTATCCCCCATACACAATATTTCATCTTCTGCCTCCTTGTCTTTGTATAACTATGTCCATTATGTCTGAAATTCATTTCCCCCTCCTATCCATCACAAAAATTAGTTAGATTCTTTCAAATATCAGCTTGTGTCATTTCTCATACCATGCCTATCCTAACTTCAATGTCATCAATTCAGAAATTACTTTGCAATTACTTTATACATATATATCTATAATATTGTTTATTGTTAATATTTATGTTGTTAGTAATACAATATTATTAATATTTACATGTAATGTTTCCTTTTCAAGATATAGATGCACATATTTGTGTATACATGTGTACATGCCTGTGTGTATTTATATATACCTACACATACATATATAGTTTTGCCCTAATAAAATGAGGACAAAGCCATTTGAGGGAGGAGGATCCATTATATCTCTACTTCAGTACCTGGCATATTATGGGTACTTAATCAATGTGTATTGAATGAATAAATTAATGAATGAATCTAGATTTTTTTTGGAAGCAAACTTTCCTTAGACACAATATTGACTATGTTGGATTGAATTCTAAAAGAATTTTGGTCTTTCATAGGAAATGCATGGAATAAAGAATTGATGAATCATGAATGGAGTGGATATCATCCCAGGAAAAGTGATGAATTGAGAAGATGGTCCCTCAAACAGCAGGTCCAAGATGAATTATTTTGGGACAGTTCTAGCACCAATTCAGATGAGTCAGAAAAAGATGAAAGGAAATGCTGGACACTAGTGAGGACTAAGACAGAAAGAATTCCAGTTTTTGATGAATTCTTTGATCAGGAGTAAAACATACAAGATTGGAAAAAGAAAGGGAGAAGAGGTAGTGGATTGAAAAATTCAATTACTTGTGATTCCAGGACCTAGAACAGTGAGTGGCATATAGGAAGTGCTTAATAAATACTTTTTATTAATTGTTTAATTGTGTACTGAGTCAAATCAATATGTGGAATAAGCTACATTTTTTTTAAAGCCTTTATTTTTAAAAATGGAATTTTCCTAGTCCCAAAGTACTATATCTCTGTCTCATTTATAAAACAAATAAATTAGAAGATTGGTTGTTCATATATGCTCTTTATTTTATTTATAAGAATTACAACATTGGTGTTTGAAATACCAAGATCATTAAGGAAGCTTATAGGTTTGTTTTCATATAACTTAATCATAGAAACACCTGGGAGACTACAGAAATATTTAATATGTTAGGATTATTGATTAAGAAAATAATGATTAAATGAAGTTAAATCAATTCTGAGAATATAGTGAGAATTCATAGAGAATGAGAGTTGTAGAGCTAGAAGGATTCTTGGGGATTATATAATTAAGAGAAAATGATTCAGTTTACAAAAACTAAATATACATATATTTTGAAAAACATCTCTTGTGATCTAAATGCAGCTGCCTCCTCAACATCATATGCCAAGATATAATATTTTATTTAGAAATATTCAAAAGCTATTTTAAAAACTTAAAAATATTTAATGTTTTATTTTATGATATATTCCAAAAAGAAACATAACCCCCAAACTCATCATTGAAATTTATCAAATGGATATCAAAAGCTGCTCCAGAACTATAATTAGGAGATTTTTGGTTTTTTACCTGGAGGCAAAAAACAATTGTGGGAAGGGGCTATAATACAGAAAACAGTCTGATGTCAGGTCTAATTTCTTTGAGAAAGAAGACCATCCAGGCCTAGTTCTTGGATTTTATGGGGAGTTAAACTCTAAGAGAGGTAAATGAACAGTCACTCCTACCCAAGGATATGTGCTATAATGTAGAAAAACGCATCTATTTCCATACCCCTGAGTAAGGTATCTGACAGGCAGTTTAATATTACTGGCTAATGAACTAGACCAGAAGTCAAGAATGTCTGGATTGAAATTCAACCTCAGACACTAACTAGGTATATTGGACTGGGCAAGTCACTTCCACAACAATTTCCTCATCTGTCCAATGTGAATAATAGCAGTTATACATATAGTACATAACTTTTTCAAGACTCAGCATCTAAAGTTCTGTATAAGTGTCAGCCATTATTCTTTCTTTTTTGTTCTGGCAGCTTCTGTCTGGCCTACAACATGCTTATATTTTCTCTTTCCTAAAATATATAAAAATTCCTCTCTTGGCCCACCTGTATCTGGTGTATGATGCTATCCCTTGGCTACTATATTTATTAAAAAAAAAAAAAAAAAAAAAAACTACATTCAGCTACCTCTCCTTCCTTTCCATACATTCATTCTTCATCCCCTTCTGTCTCTTTCACCCCTTTAAATTCTTTTTTCTAAAGTCCAATAAAATATATGGTGGGAACAATATCTTAAGATTTTGTTCCATCAAGTATAAGGCATATTTTTTTTAAAAGATTTTGAAAATATTTTTGAAGATTAATTGATTTAGAGGACCAAAAACTTGTTTCATTGATATAGTTTCCTGGTGCCTGTTAATCATAAATAACACAAAGCCAGGGAATCTATGATCAACTGAATCAATGCTATATTCTTGCTGAATGTTTTTTCCCTACTTTGAATAATCTTCCCTTCTTATAGCTAAGTGAATCTTTTGTTAACTATCAGATTTTCTGCAAGTGTATAATTTCATTTCTAACTAGAAACAATTATCACGCCTGCATGAAGCAGGCCTGGTCTATATTTTTATCAACGAATTCAGGGGATCATGGGGCAGCTAGGTGGTGCAGTGGATAGAGCACCAGCCCTGAAGTCAGAAGGACCTGAGTTCAATTCTGGTCTCAGACACTTAACACTTCCTAGCTGTGTGACCCTGGGCAAGTCACTTGAGCCCTCAGGAAATTGCCTCAGGGGAAAAAAATTCAGGGGATTGTCCTTCCTGACATCTTTGCATGTCCTTTCTGAATCTAGATCTATCATCCTCTCTTTCAAACTATTTCTACTTCCAAATCTACTTTTCTTTCTTTTTTTCCATATGCACTTTTTGATTAGCCGCATCAAATCTCATGGTTTTGTTTATTTTTCTCTACGTGAAATCTCTGGGTAGATTTCTCTACCCATGGAAATGTGTTAGCTCTCTGTCTCACCCAGAGGAGTTCAGAAATGGTCTCAGGCAGATCTCTGCACAGAGCTACTCCATGATTCTTTTTCCAGAAATCATTTGGGATGACTCCCAAATCCATAATTTCATCCCGTTTCTTTACATTGACTTTTCATCACATATTTCCAGCTGCCTTTTGGATATATTCATTTGAATATCCCACAGGCATTAATAGAATAATGTCAGCCAGTAGTGAAAATCTTTTGTAGAGTATTCTGTGATCTGGCTGCGGCCCTGTGCTTTTTTGTAGATTTGTTTTGGGAAGGTTATTCAAGGTTATTAGGAAAAACAGCCAAGTGATTGGATTATAGAATCAATATCCAAAAAGATCTCTGTGAGCTAGAGGAAAGTATTGAATCTCATCAGATAGATATTAGATTAGATAAAAATTTTATACTTTCAGGATCTCTGATTCATTAGTATGACTATTTCCTTCTCACGCTGAAAATTCCCTCTATCCTTATGGCTTTCTCACCCTTCTCACCCTTCTCCCATTGGTGAGTTCTTCCTGGAACTTCTGTTTAGAGGAAGAGCTTATGCCATTCATCTTTCTTTATTCCTCTCCCAACTCTGCTTCTGATCCCCATTTTCCGGCTTCCTTTTATATATTTATTATCTTCTCTCCACCAGAATATGAGCTCCTTGAAGGCAGAGGTTTTGTTTTAGCTTTTATTTAGGTCCCCAGCACTTATCACAATGTCTAGTAAACATTATGCATAGTAAATACTAAATAAAAGCTTGATGATTTGACTGATGCAGATCCCAATTCTTTCTAATTTAGTAGAGTTTTTTTTTTTTATTGTCAAAAAATTCATTACTCTGTGGCTGATCTAGCAATCACTCCATTTGACTTTGTTGGTATGATCTTTGGATGACAGACATGCATTTTTCCATGGAGTCCACATTCAAGGTCGTCAGGGCTTGGTAGAATCTGTCAAAGTTTGTGATCCATTGCTATAACCTTTGGCATGGCTTCAGGATATAGTGAGTCATGTGAATAGAATTTAGTAGAAGTAAAAGTTATATTCAATAGTGATAAATGTACTACCTGGGGATTCAAAAATCAATTGCACAAGACTTAGGGGAGGCAAGATTAGATAATAATTTGTGTAGAAGGAATCTGTAGTAGTATTAGGGTATTAAAAGCTCAGTTTGAGTCAATAAAATGACTTTTTTATTTAAAAGTTGTTTTTATTTAATGTTTTGAGTTCCAAATTCTATACCTATGTCCTTCTTCCCCCTCCCCTTGTCCTGAGATGGTAAGCAATCATATGTAATTATGTAACATTTCCATAATATGATCTTTTGATAATAATAGAGCATTGGACCTGGAATCAAGAAGATCTGAGATCAAAAATGCCTCAGGTTCTTATTAGCTCTTAGACAAGACACTCCATCTCTGCCTACCTCAGTTTCCTTAATTGTAAAATGGAGATCACAAAAGCACATATTTCTTAGGGTGTTGTGAGGATCAAATGACTTAATACTTGTAAAGTACTTAAAACAGTGCCTGGCACAAAATAGGCTTTTTATAAAAGCTTGTTTCCTTTCTTTTAGCAAATAAAATTTTATTTATATAATAAAATCTAATGATTTTAAGCTATACAAAGTAGATCCTTACTAATTGTAATCTGAAATTGATGGGACCTTATTGTAAAGGGCTGAAACTCTGAATAGGTGCACTGGAATCAAACAATGGAGCACTTAAGGTTAATTACCTATTGAACAATACTCTATTAACATGTGCTTGGAAACATGACCTTTCCCACTATTCTATGCTGGCTTGATCTTTTGGTGTATACAGATAATCATAGGAGGGTGGAGTAAAACAAGCCAAAGTCACTTTGGAGGAGGACAAGGGAGGTCGGGTGGTGGAGAGCATCCATCCCCTTCACTTCTCCCCCTAAAGACCAAGGACTTTTACTTATCCTGACTCCAGCTGATTCTGAGGCCTCCAGGGAGCTAGCCTGGACTTCACACCTTATCACATTGTTAATACAACAGTATCCAGCCATCATTAGACAATGCCATCACAGGCTGGACTGCAAGAACTAAGAGCAGGTGTCTTAAGGATGCTAGCTCTACTGGTGATTGGCTCCCTTTCCTGTTGCATATGGTTGTGCAACTGAGATTTTGGCTATCAAAATCTGGCTGAAATTTCATCTAGTTCTGGTGTGGGAGTAGTAATTTATTGTAGTTTCTTTTCAGATTTCTTGATCATTATTTGGTCTGGTGCTATTTGTAAATTTTTATTGGAGTCTGTGAAAGCTGAGTTAGCTGTCTCCTTTCAGGCCGCCTGCTTGAACAGAAGTCCTGCCTGTTTTTATTCTCACTAAGTTATTATTTTGTAAAGAAGAAAAACACCCCACTTTAACTTTTCAATTATTCCTTCTATCACCTCACTTTAACTATACAACTCTTTCTTTTACATCACTCATTCTTTTTGAATTATAAAATGAAGAGAAATGGACATATTCTTCAGTCTTCATTTTATATCTTTATTCTATCTGCTACCTAACTCTTATCTGATGACATTACACATGTTGCAATTAAATCCGTAATAAGACATTCATTCTTCTACTCTCCCTTACTCATAGGGTCAGTAAAGAGGGTCAAGCTTAAACTTGGCCAGGGGGAACAGCACTCAGTATAGCATAAAGAGAAAGCCTTTAGCATAGTGAGACAGTCAGAACCCAGAAGTGGCAGCATCAGTGGCAGCATTATTGCCTTGGCACACAGGAGCTAGGGTGGCACCCAGATGATACCCAAACTCTACAAAATTTTTTGAGGAAGAGAAGAGCATTCAGGCCCTAGCACAAAAAAAAGTATTACTATCCTTTATTATAGAGGCAGCACTTTGGAGAAGAAGATAGACCAATGCCAATCATCAGGAGAATGGATCCAAGAGACAGCAGGCAAAAGAATGAGAAACAGGCAGCAGGATCAGCAGTGACATGGACCCCACTAGCAATAAGGGGGGAAATTGGAAATGGTAGGGCCCTGTTGGTAGCAAGTACAGATTCAGTAGTAAAGTGGAACACAGCAGAATGGGAACTAGCATAGTAGCAGCAAAGATAGGAGCAAGGTATCCCCTTGTCTACTATTATATAAAACTTATGGGACCTCATCACATTTTTACTAGTACAGTATCCAGTGATCATTGGATAATTCCATCATAGGCAAGGTTTGGAGAAATAAGAGCAGACATCTTGTTTGCTGGTGATGGAGAAGAGTCAAAACTATCCATTCAGAGTCAGTGGAAAGATGAGAATAATCTCTCAGGAAAGGCCTCGAAAGGGGCCCAGATTTGACATTTCTTCCCAATGGAGTTCTTGGGGAAGAGAGGTTTTGACTATTGGTGGTGCTAAGTGGGTGACTCTACAAATTTTGGACATTAACTGACATAGGCTGTATACAAGAGTTTTTTTGGCTACCTTTTAAATGATGACCCTAACCTATGATGAGGATTGGTAATGATGCAGAAATGCCATCAAATACACTGTGGCCTATGCTCTTGGTGCTGCTCTAGCTCATTATTTCTGCTTTCCATAGGGAGGATCTCTGTGCAAAGATCTGGCATTGCCTGCCAAGTAGACCAAATGATTAAGATCCATTGAAGTCTTAGGGCTGGTTTCAATATTACTTGTCTTTATTTTTAATGTGGGAGGCATTTATTTATTCTCCCTTCCATTCCCCTTCCCACTGAAGGGGAAAAACCAACAAAACAAAATTAAAACCAATAATAAGAACTATTATAACAAATTTCCACATTGTTTATGTCCAAAAATTTGTATGTTCCATGTTGCATACATCA
This sequence comes from Sarcophilus harrisii, assembly GCF_902635505.1. Classification (NCBI taxonomy): domain Eukaryota; kingdom Metazoa; phylum Chordata; class Mammalia; order Dasyuromorphia; family Dasyuridae; genus Sarcophilus; species Sarcophilus harrisii. Next base: position 314,231,808 of record NC_045427.1, on the reverse strand, counting down.
TTTTTTTTGTCCAGAAGTGGCTAACATTTTTTGTCAATAGTACTTTGGAAATATAACTGGTTATTGTATTGATTAAGGAAAAAAGTTAGCCTAGCCTATGTGGGTACATCATTTGATGGGAATTAATATTTTCATATATAATTCTATTTTTCTGTTTCTCTTCATGTAGGAGCATGTTTACATTTACTGGTATTCAAGTTCAGAATAAGAACATTTTAAAAACTTATAAATAAGGAAATGAATGAATGTCTGTCCCAATTCCATATTACTCTATACTAAGTCAACCTGAACTAATCTCTATTCTGGGAGCATGTCCTATATCTCCCTGCCTCAGTCCCCTGTGCTTGGAATATGCTCTCTTTGCCTATTGAATTTGTCATCTTCTTCAGTTATTTCAGTCATCCAAGTGTTTGTGATCCCATCTGGGGTTTTCTTGGCAAAAATCTCGGAGTAATTTGACATTTCTCTCTCTAGTTCTCAGATGAGGAAATTAAGGGAAATGGGGATAAGTGAATTGTTGAAGGTTACATGGCTAGTAAGTGACTGAAGTCAAATTTGAACTCACGATGGTGATTCTTCCTGACACCAGATCCTTTACTCACATAGCTGAGTTTTCCATCCATCCTTTCAAGTTCATGCCAAATAGCCCTTACCTGGTCCCCCATCAGTTATAACTTTATCCCTTGGACAAACACAATTTTGTTTCACAACTTTCAAATGAACTAACCACATATTATGTGTAATTGAATGTCTCCTTATTAGACTTATAAGCTATAGAAAGGCAAAAACTGAGTCTGAAGTAAAACTTTCATTTTCTTACAACATGTAGCACTTAATGAATATTTATTGTTATTGTCACAATCACTTTTTAGGGTTGCTGTGATGAATGTAGTACATTAATCCAAAAATATGATACATCTATAAGCAGCTGATGGTACAAGTAAGCTAAGTAGGCTATGCTATTAGATATGCATTGAACTAGCAGACCTACAGAATGCACTTAAAAAACTCACTCCTTGCCCTTCTTTGTGTTAACATGTATTACATCCAGTTCATCCTTCTTTGAGGAGCAAAGCTTATTGTTAAAATCCTTGGGACCAAAAAAAAAAAAAAAAAAAAAAAAAAAATAGCCTGAATAGTGCTTTGAATGTGAATGCAATATAATCCAGATTCTGGCTTCTTGTAGCCTGGGGCTCCTTATTGGTTTATGCTTCAGAAGGATTCTGGCCCTGAATAATATTCCCTTTCTCCCTCTATGGCACCTGAATACTCTTAATTAAATAGCTTGAGCCTTTTGTCAGTTTTCACTGACAAAGTACCACTCTGGGCTTAAAAAAACAAAACAAAACTCCAAGACTGTAAATCTGCTTCCCTCTTTATTTTCTTTAAAATTTTTTATTATATTTAATTTTTTAATTTGATTTTTTTTCTTTAAAAACAATGCATAGAATTTATTACATACGTGTTCATGAAATGGATATTTATTTTATGTTGAATCCTCTATTTTAATTTGATTTTTAATTTTGGAATAAAACAAGCATTTCTATAATATAACACAATTTTTAAAAAAATGATTGTCACTATTATGCACAACTTGCCAGTCCTTTCAAATATACAACAAAATTATTATGTAAATTTTCCCTCTCCAAACCCTGCCTTAGAGATCGCTATCATTATAGCCAAATGCACATAGAAATTTATGTATATATAAATATATATGCACACACACATATACATATGTAAAACTCTTCTACACATACTTCTATTTATCAGTTCTTTCTCTAGGTGCAGATAGCATCTTTCTTTATATGAGCTTTAGACTACATACAGTTCTTTTATTAAAAAAAAAAAAAAGCTTTCTATTTTCAAAACACATGTATAGATAGTTTTCAATGTTCACCCTTGCAAAACTTTGTATTCCAAATTTTTTTTCTCCCTTACTTCCCCCCCACTCCCTCCCTAAGGTAGTAAGTAATCCAATATATATTAAATATCCAATATAGTTCTTAAAACAACACTGCATTATTGTATACAATGTTATTTTGGTTGTGTTCATTTCAGCTTCCCTTTTAGGGATTTGTCTCTGCTCATATACCAATCTCACTGCTAATATTCAATTAGACAAAACTGATACATGTTCAAATGATAATTTGAATTTTAACACACTAGCACACACGTGTTGAGGAAACACTTAATACAATTCTCCTACAGGGAACTGGAAAAGAATGGCATTAACAGGATGTATAACAAGTAGTTATACCCTTCTTGATTTCTCTACAGCCTTTTACACTCTCAGTCATCCACTTCTTATTGGTACTACCTTCTCTTTAAATTTTTATGATATAATTCTCTCTACTTAGCTATATAACTTTTGCTCAGTATCCATTGCTAGATCATCATTAGGATCCTGACTACTAATTTCAGGTATACCTCAGAGCTCTAGCTTTTCCTCTATATATTATTTCACTTGGTGATCTCATCAGTTTCCATGATTGTTATTATGATCTTTATGCTGATGGTTCCCAAATGTATTTATCAAGCCCAGTATCTCATCTCCAAATGCCTTTTGATATCTTGAGCTGGGTATCATAGTTTGTGATCCTCCATGCTTGCTTCTTCATGTCTCATCAGTTATTTGGCTTTTCTACCTATAAGTCTCTTTTAGGGTCAAGTTTAAAATAAGCATTTAAGCTAATTTGCCCTTAAAGTTTGAAATCCTTCAGAATCTAAAGAACACTAGAAAGTAGCTTGCCTACTTTCAGGAAACCCATACCCATCTCAGTTTTATTAACTGCATAAACACTTTTCTGAGGAATTCCAAAAGGTACACTACATTCATCTAAGCTTCTTATTATGATAAACAAATATAATAACTTTCCCATAACTTTTAATTTCTAGGTCTAGATCTCAAGAGAGTATTTTCTGAAATCTAAACATTCCATTTCACTAATAATTCCTACATCCCCGTGGGTGCCCAGTGATGATAGTGTGGAATAAGTGGCTTTCTCAGGAACTGAAAAAGTCACTGTCAGACAAGGAATGAGAAAATAAATCTCTTCACATCTTTCTCTGAGATTTAAACTAGATAATATCCTCTTTCTATAATTAGGACAAAAGCCTTGGCTCCTCTTCTATCCCACCCCACCCCCAACTATAATGTGTTTTTTCCTCTTGAAAAAAAATAGTCTTGGAACAGAGAAATATGTGGTTATGATTACAATTTAATGAGATTTAAAGAAACCCATATCAAGTGCACCCAGATGAGTAATATCCTTCAAAACAGTCATATGGAGAGACTCTGTCAGAGGTGCTGCCAATTATCAGACTATAGTTGGTTCAAGCTCTTCTCAAATTATCTTCAGTCTATTTAAGAGCCACAGAAGAAAAACTGTCTCATTACTCACGGACGGTTCGATTCCTTTCTCCCTCCTCTTTTGTCTACCCTGTTTCCAGGAGAGTTTCATTTGGTTCTATCTCTCTCTCAATTAAACCCTTTAAAAAAGACATAGCAAGACTGCCCTTATTATTATGCCATCAATCTCTGATGTGATTTGAAAGCTATGGAGAAAACCCTTTTGAGGGCTCCCTCTTTACTACCTGCCACCTCATGGAAATCCCATGATCAAATAGTTATTCTTTTGGAACAAGATCCCTGACATCTTCTTGGAGGGGGTAAAAATATGGGGGAATGTTGCATTGTTTCTAGTCATTTATATCTCATTATGAATTAATAATAACCACACATTTATAAAGTTTATTTGTTTCTTAGACATTTTATATACATTGTCTCTTTTCTCCTTCGTAATAACACCATGAGATATGTACTATAGTTATCATCTTGCTCGTATTGAGGAAGAAAGTGAGGTTCTGAGAAGCCTGATCATAGAATTAGAATTGGAAAGAATCTTACAGTTCATCTAACCCAAAACTTCAAGTGTGGGTTGTGATCCCATCTGGAGTCACACAACTGAATGTGGGGATTCTGAAAAATCTCACAACACTAAAAGTTTTCTGAATACAATGATAAAAAATTAATTCAAAATAAGATGTGTAATGAATTCAAGATGTTTTTGGAAGTGCTTGTCCATATTGCATCATGGGACTTCACTGCACCCTTGGTTCTGAACACACAACATACACACTTCGTACTGCACATGCATGAACTTGCCAGAAATCTGTGCACTTTGGCACAGATTTGAGATGGAATAATATAAAGCTTTCTAGAGTTAAAAGGGACTGTGAGTCGAAAAAGTTTGAGTCTTGATCTAATCTACCATGTTTACAGATAAGGAAACTGAAACTTAGAAAGGTATTTAAAATAATTTGTCCATGAATACACACAGAGTCATTGCCAATCTTCCAATTCCAAGTCCAGTTAGTCCTTAGCTGGGATGGGATATGAGAGTTTGGATGGGAGAAGAAAGTAGGAAGAAAGTTTGCAAGGGAGAAAAGCAGTAGAAGAATGAAACAACCCAGAAAATTAATGTTTGTTTGTCTGGAGAGTATGAAAATGAGATGTATTGGGTACCACATATCTTAGAAAGGAATGAGAAAAAAGATTAAAGAGAGGCATAGGAAGGAATATGAGAGACTGCAAAGACAAGCTTTATCCTTGAGATAAGAGATTATATTTTTTGATTTTGTTTGCCTCTTCAGCACCTAGCATGGTAGGTCTTTAACATACATTTGTTGTATTGGATTAGATTGACCAATCCTGTGGAGCAGCCATATCCCCAAACTGAGCAACCAGCACTGAACTTTGCATATATTGAGTCCAATAAATTTTTGTTGTACAAAATATGTGCTTCATTCTGAACTGATTTTTATTATTTACTGCATTATGAAAAGAGCTCTAGAGGAGAGAACCAGAATATACCAGCTTCCACAGCACTCCTTTAGTGATTATCATCAAATCTGTTCCAGGGCAAAATGTTGTCACTGCCATCATTAAACACAGCTGCTCTTTGAGAAAATCATGAAAATCGGGCTAGAGGCAAACTAGTAAATTTTCTTACTCAAATATCTTGACTTTGCAGAGAAAACAACTTTTCCAAGACCAAATATGAATTATAAAATTGTCTGGTTTTCTTCTGACTGTAAATTTTTCATGAGGAGGCTGCTATGTTCCTTCATTCCTCTGAAAACATGAGTTTCTAAGGTATTTCAGGTAATTCAGTGTTTTTTCCTCACTTTTTCACATTTGCAGATAATACTGAATTGTAGCACTAAGGAGAACATGGCTTCATCTTGTCATACCTTTTAAATACTTTGATATGACTTTGAGCTTGTGGGATGTATAATGTCTCCACAGATGCAAATTCTAACTTGAATCATTCATGCAATTCTCACCCATGATCTTAAGTAAATATTCCATTGTGGAGCCAGTCTGTTAAAGGCCCAACTTTTTTTGTTTTTCTTTTTGTTTTGTTTTTAATATCTCAAGTATTTCAATAAAGCATAATGGTTATTTGTCAATTATCTTTTGTAATAATATAGTATTTATAGAAGTGAATATTAGTATGAAGGAGTTAGACATATAGCAATATAGGATGATGTCAAACTAAAAATCTTATATTGCTATATGTCTATCTCCTTCATAACAATATCCCTTGTTTTAAAAGTGAAAAATTTGAGACCCAAAGAGGTTCCATGATGTATCCAAGGTCAAGAGGGGAGAAAGTGGCAGAGCCAGGATTTTATTTCACATAACAGATTTAAAACTGTCAGTGATCTCAGAGTTTGAATCCAAATCTCCACCCCATTTTTCAGATGAGAAAATAGAAACCCAGAGCAGTACAATGATTTACCAAAGGCTCGTGGGATGTTAGATCTAGAACAAGAAAAGAGTTTTATGTAGTTGAATCCTCTTATTTTATAGATAAGGAAACTGAACCCCGGGGAAGTTTAAATGGTTCATAAAAGATCAACCCAGTATTAAATGGTGAATCTAAGTCCTCTAACTCTAAATCCAGTGTTTTTTTTTTTTTTCACCTCAGTCAATTAATCAATCAATAAACATTTATTAAACTCTATGTCCCAGGCATCATGATAAAGACTGGGGATACAAAAAGAGGCAAAATAAAGAAACGAACAAAAAAGTCCTTGCCCTCAGGACAGATTGAAGATGAGCAATAAAGTGAGGATGACAAAGGGGACAATCTATTGGAAGAGATAGAATGGAATCACTTGTGCAGATGGAAGTGTGGACTTTTAGAAGAAGTCAGGTTCCTTCTTGAAGATAAATACAAAGGTAAAAAATAGTGTCAGGAGGCACTGGATGAGAGATCCCTTATAAGAAAAGAAGGAAGAAAAGGCAGTTTCACAGAATTATTATCCCCATTTTGCAAATGCAGAAATTGATACTTAGAATAAACAAACCATTCCTTTTTACAAAAGAAAAAGAAAAAAAGAAGAGGAATGAAATGAGAGAGGAAGAAGAGAGAGGTGGGAGCTCATGAAGAATGATCTCATTTTTCTGCAAAATATGAGGCAAAATTATCCGCTGAAATGGTACATAAGGAGAAGCCATGTTATGTTTGAGGAGGGACTGGAAGAGCCAATCTATTGAGTTTGTGTAGTACAAATTTGCAACAGACTCAGTAATAATGGCTGTGTGATGCTCTTATGTTTAGTAACATGTGTATAGGAGTGAAGATGGTGGATAGCAGGAGTTGAATTTTGACAGAACACAATTGATGATATGATAAGACTGACTCAAAACAAAAAGAGAGCATAGAGTTGAACTGGTTCACCAAAGGGTCAAGATGGTGAAAAGAAGGGAGAGTGGTTAGTTCAGGATATTTAGTTTGGGAGAGAACTGAAGGGTCAAGGAATTGGAAGTCATCATGTGAATTATAAAAGTAGGGTTTAGAAAAAGAAGGCAGTAGAGGTGTAAAGTCAATGGATTATGGTCAATTAAGGGGATTTCAGAACTCCTGAACATGGAAGTGGTACATTTGTGAGTGATAGCAAGATTAAGGATATTACCTTGAAAACTGGATCATAGAAAGTGAATAGACTGAGGAACTAAGTGGTTAATTGGTTAGAGGGAAAGTTAATGCATATGTTGAAATCCCTTAGTATGAGATAAGGAGAGAAGAGAATTGTGAGTCAAGTATCAAATTCTTTGAAGAAGTAAGGAGAATATCCTGGAAGTCTGCTTCTAGGGTTTTGATTGGGGATAGATATGAATAGGATGGACATCAAATAAGAAGAGGTTACTGAGTAATGGAGGTAGGAAGAGAACCTGGAAGTGATCATGGGGAAAGAAGTGTAGTGCCAGAGAAACTGAGGCAAGACAGAGATTAGGTTTTTAATATTTTAATAGTGGAAAATTTGGGTTAGCAGTTGAACAGGACTCATGTCCAAAAGATGTCCAACTCCTAGACAGCTGAATGGGACTCTTGTCTCAAAGCATCCAGCAGTGAGCGATTAATTCCAGAGACTTTTATAGAGCTCCAGTTATCAGGGAAACAAAGGAAAGGGAGGGCAGAACATTGGGTGAGTGGACGAGCCATAACTTCAGGAAAGGATCATAATTTAGTTCTGATAGGTTGGGGGTCAAGAAGGTCGGTAGCAGAAGACAGGGAGTCTAGGGCAAGAGATAGTGAGTACTATCTAGGTATTTGAGACAAGTCACCTGGAGTTTTATGACTCTCACTGGAATGTGAGAGTGGCCAGAGCTTCAAGGCCCCAATTCTCTCAGTCCCAGTGGGGCAAGGAAGAGGTATAGTAATAATAATTTTATTCAGGGTATAACATAGTATCTCAAGGAAACTGAGGCAGGGAAACTGAGGTATTACAGAAGAAGTATTCCAATTCTCCCTATCTGAACCTGTAAGCCAAGAGGAAAGAATGAGGGTACAGCTAGTCCTGGAAAGATTGGCCAGATATGCTGTCCTCAGGGAAAAAGTAGATTTTCATCAATGTGGCTAGGTGACTTAGTGGATAGAGTGCTGGGCCTGGAGTCTCACATTCAAATCTAGTCTCAAACACTTATTAGCCATGTAACTCTGGGCAAGTCATTTAACTTGTTTGCCTTATTCTACTGGAGAATTAAATGGCAAACCACTGCAGCTTTCTTATCAGAGATGCTTTATATCATGAGAATTTAGGGAGGAGAGATCAGGCTTTAATCCAAAGGTAGAAGTTGCCTGGTGCTGAAACAGCTGTATTTTGACCCATTAAGGCTTCTTGCCACTTTCCCTTAAAGGACATCGATAGTAAGAAATAGAAGGCATCTGATGAGAGCAAGATCTCACTTTTACTCACCTAAGGCTAGAGATCAGGCAGGTCATCAGGAGAGAAAATCTTGGGCAAAAGGAAGATGGAAATTCACTAGCAGGCCTAGGGAACCTTTCCTCAGGGGAAACACTCAGCAAGAGATAGAAGGCTAGTTGTCAGAGAATGGTAGAATGGTTTGACTTTTCTGATACTTCATCCTGTTGCTTTGCTCTTGAGTAAGACACTGAATACACTGAAGAGCTTTCCAAATAGAATCAAACTTGATCTTCTCCTCCTTAATTCTGAATTCATCACCTGTCTGATAAATAGATGATATCAGTATCACACACAAGTCTTAGTGCAGTTTTAAGCTTTAAAGACTATTAGAATACCATTTGTATGTATATGTTTACTAAAAATATATGCATGTATATAAATGTGCGTACACAAAAATAAATGTATGCATATATATTGTATACCAACATACACATACATACACACACACACACACGCACACATACACACACAAACACTAAGAGCCACAGCCAAAAAAGAATTACAATATACAACAGGTTTCCCTTTAAATAAAAGGCCCTCTGCTGGTCATTTCCCAAATATACAGCAGCTCCCCAGAGCTCCTGGAAAATTTCAGAGAAATCAGAATCAAAATAAAGCTGACTCATGAAATAGAAATTGTAGACTATTGGAAAATTGATGCCTCTTTTAAGAAAACTAAAGGCTCATTGGAAAAGTGGAGTTGAAAGGAAATATCTAGAAATTATTGTGATTTTAGAAACAAGCCATCAACAAAATTTTTTAAAAATCAGTATCTCTGTTTCTAAGCAATACTTATCCAGGTATTATATGACCCACAATCATTTTTTCTGTCTCTTCCTCCATTGGTCCCTGTCAGAGATTGTACAGGGGTGTAGGTGTGTGTATGTGTGTATGTATCCCATATGTACACACATATCCATACATTATCTTTGTTTAGAAAAGAAGTCATTGATCCTCATTCAGATCCTTTTGAGTTTTTCCCTCCATTAATTGTTGCACTGGTCCTATTTTCTTGTAATATTAGTTGTCACTTCTTTCAGAGTGTTGATTTAAATGTTTCACGATTGGCCTTGATACTGGCTTCAAAGAGTTGTGCTGGGTTTTTAAAAATAGCTTCTAGATAGAAACATATCAAGCATTCCATAGAAAAAGGAATATAGAGCAATTAAATTTTCACTGTGCTACAATAATGTCCTTTAGAATCTCTTATTGAAATAAGAGATAAAGACATAGGTATCTTTCTGATTTATCAGTGGAAAAATTTAACTCCAATCAAATATATTCCTTAATTATATTCCTAATTCCTTTGTCCAAAGGTCTGCTGGGTAATGCTACTTTTCATCTCATCCTCAATGCAATAAAACCATTTAGTAATAATAATATGTTGTGTTGCAGTGGCTATTTCTGCATCACTGTTTCATCTCTATGGAGTCCCAATAGCCCAAGAAACTTCTACATTAGAGAAACATAATTGTTGAGACACTCCCAGCAGTAATACTGCTTAATCCTTTTTTAGGATAGAGAGAGGACAGGGAAGTCAGATTTCTACCTGCAAGTTTACTCTAGAGCAAAAAGTCATACAATGGGATGGAGGGATGAGATCTATACATAGGTACATATGATTAGCAGCTTCTTCTTTCCATCTATTGTCCTTGAATCTGAACTTCCTGATCACCATGAGGAAGAAGACTGATGGCTGCTGTTGGAGCTAACTATTGATTACCATGAGATTAAGCAGCAGATGGTTGCTGGAACTGAGATTGCTGCAGGTGCTACTTGGTTCATCTCATTAAGATTCTTAAGAGCCTTTCAGTTCAGAGACAGTCCAGATTGACCCAGAGTCACTTAAATGGTAGCTTCTAGGCTAACAAGGTAGAGAGGAAGACTAATTTTCTTATTATTCTTTTTCTTAATTTCACTTCCTATATATTGTCATTTGGTGCTGGGGTCTCAAGACAAATGAAACTCTCCATAATTCATTTTTCCAGAAGGCTATTCAGTGAATGAGTATTTATTGGTGCTACTATGTATTAAGCACTCTCCTAGATACTGGGGATACAAAGAAAGACAGAAGGCTGTGGTGTTTTTGTTCTTTAAAATAATATAATATGATGGCTCTCTCTGGGGGAGAGGGTTTCTTGGGGAGGTTTTCTGGAGGCAGCCTTAGTTTCAGTTAAAAGTAATTAATCACCCAAAATGCAGCCAGCTGATAAAATGCAAACATTTATTTTCTCCTTCCAAGTCTTGTCTCTTTCCTTGGGGGTGGTTAGCTCAGAGGCCTATCTCTCTGCTTGGTTCCAAGAGCTCTGCAGATTGTCCCTTGCTTCTACCTCTGCTCTCTCTCCTTGGTTCTAAGAGCTCTTACAGCTTTGTCCTTTGTCTCTGCTTTCTTCAGCCTCCAGATGGAATGAATCTCTCTTGCTTCCGAGAGAGGGCTTCTGGCTCTCAGTCTCCCAGAATGCTGAATTTGGTTGTGTCTCCGAGAAAGTGCTTTTCCTCAACTGAACTGACGCTCCCTTCTCCAATCTAATTCAGCTGAACTCTTCTCTCAGTGTTTTCATCTCAACTCCCTGAGAGAGCCTCTGTCTGTTTCTTATATAGGATCTCTTCTGAGAGAGAGGGATTATGGGTTTCTCCCAGAGTGCTCTCTGGCCTTGAGAGCTTCAAGGGAGGTGTGAAATCGGATATCTAATACTAAACCCTGAAATCTCCCAAATGTGTGAATTCCAGTGAATACAGGTGTGAACACAAGCATTCTCAGTTCCACTTAGTACCTTGTTTCAAGTTGAGTTAACACTAGGATTCCAACAGAAGACAGTCCCTGCTGTCAAGGTTCTAATGTTCTAATGGAGAGACAATATGCAACCAAATACAGGAATAAGAAATCTACAGGATAAATTAGAGATAATCAATAGTGGGAAAGTACTAGCATTAAGAGAGATATCTGTTTTCCTTCTTGGAGACAGAGAGAGCAAAAGGAAGGAAATTAGAGAGTTGGTTGGATTCAGATGGTAGAAGATTAAAGGTAACAATATCCAAACTATTTCCTTAGGTTTTCTCTATGTTTGCTAAATTGTGTCACCACAACATGTTAAATATCTCTTTCTTCTAAACATTGAAGTCATGGATAGAGGGGGACATTCTAAGACATGGGACAGAAGCTCTAGAACTATAGATTTAATTTTTAGTATATTCAGTTATATTCTTCAGATGATTCCAAATACAATTGGCGTGGAGTTGAATTGCCTATTGCTACAAGAAACCTAGGTGTTTGTACACCGAGTACCCTCTGGTGGGCTGTTGGAAAACTACAGTCTTTAGGAAATAAGTAGATGCATATAACCTAGAACTAGTGACTTAAGAGTTCTACCTAGAGAGCAAATGGAGATTTTGCACAACTTTACTGGCTAATTAATATGACCATTGAGAAGACACAGCACATGAATCACTTTTGACTACTAGAACTACTGTAGTGTACCCAAATATCACATAAAAGGAAAGGCAATAAGTACTACATAGCTTCTATTATATTCCAGTGGCCGCTAGGTGATACAGTGGATAGAAAACCTAAACCCGGAGTCAAGAAGACCAGTTCAAATCCAGCCTCAGACACTTTCTAGTTGTGTGACCTTTGGCAAGTTGCTTAACCCTGTTTGCTTCAGTTCCTCATTTGTAAAATGATCTGGAGAAAGAAATAGCAAATCACGCTAGCATTTTTATCAAGAAAATCCTAAAAGGATAAGGAAGAATAACTAACAACAGACCAACAACAACTATATACCAGGCATTGTAGTAAGAATTTTACAAATATGTTTTCATCTGAGGTTCACAATAATGCTGAGTGGTATGTACTCATTTTACAATTGAGAAAAGTGAGGCAAGCCGAGAGTAGAATTTTCCCGGGATTATATAGTGTCTAAGACTGGATTTGAATTCAGAATCCTCTGAGTCTAGACCTGGCACTCTAATTATGTGCCACAAGTTTTTTTTGCATGCATGAAAGTCATGCAAGTGCCATCCCAGATGCTGCTAAAACATTTACAGTTTTATTCTTGTAGTATTGTCTCCTATATCATGTAAAATTGGCTTGGAGTTGAAAGGCACCTCATGGGTGATTTAGTCAAACCATCTTGTTTTTCAGACATTTAAACCAGTATTACTAACAGTAAATATCAGAATCAGAATTTGAACACAAATTCTTTTACTTCAAATTCAGCATTTTTTCTGATGTAATATGATTTTATGGTCCCCTGATTTTACAGGGATTTCTGTTCTAACAATAAGTTAGTAATCCTAAATTATTTAGCTTTGGAGTCTGCCTCATAGACTTCTTCCACTCCCAATCTAAGAACAACAATCTGTCTGATTCTGAATAGACCACTCCTCAATTCATTGCTGACTGTCAGAAAGGTTCTGGCCTCAGGATAATCCCATGAACCAAACTCCTGAGGCAATAATGACAATCTTATCAGTGATAACCAAATTCCAGAGACCACTCCTGAGCCATAGAATTAGCATATCAGTGATAGAAAGCTGGATAAATGTGTCTCTTTGCTTCTGTTTCTCTTCCGAATTCTCTTAAAATTCAGTCAGCTTGTAATAGTATTACAATAAATTTTGCCTCCTGGCTAAGAAGATGGGTTCAAGCCGGCAAACTTGAGACACCTTGTGATACTAGTCTATGACCCCAAACTTTTAGGGTCTCATTCCCAACCTCAACATTTCCATTGGGTCAGTTTCACCTAAAATTTGGAAAATGTCATTTTTCCAGAAGTCAGTTAAATATTATTGTGCCTGTATCCTGAAATGCAAAGATCACAGGATATAGACTGAGGAGAGATCAAAGATCAGAAATCAGAAGATCTCTTTCTTGAAAGGGAAGTCAGAGGGCATCTATTCCAACCCCTTCATTTTATAGTAAAAGAAAACAAAATCCTAGGAAAGTTTCCTAAGGTGACATAGACTTTATTGTTCAATTATATCCTATTGTTTGTGACTCCATTTGGGGTTTTCTAGGAAAATACTATTTTCTACTCGAGCTCATTCTATTGATGAGATTGAGACAAAAAGGATTAAGTGATTTGTCCACTGCCATACACCTTTTTGCCATACCCTTCTCCAGATCATTTTACATATGAGAAAACTGAAGTAAATAGAATTTTAGAAATTTAGAAATTAGAATCTAGAAATCTTAAATTTTTAGAAATTTCTAAAAATAGAAAACTTGAAATAGAATTAAAGGACTTGCCCAGGGTCACACAGCCAGAAAGCATCAGATTTTAACTCATGTCTACACCTAACATTCTATATACTCTAACTGTCCCATAAGGTTGAACAGATAAGAATACAAATTCAAGTCTGTCTCCAATTTGAGTTCTCTCTAAATTCAGCATGGAACATGGAAAAAAAAATAGTAGAACAAACAAACCATAGTGAGTGAAGACCCCAAGGAAAACAAACAAATAAGGTTGGGGTAGGGGATAGAAACTTCCTAGTTACCAAATCTTGTGCCTTTTGCTGTTTCTCAGCCTAGGAGGTAAAGATTAATATCCATCAAGAATGGATCAGACTAAAAGCCCAAACCTGGACAGGGGTTGATGAAAACCTCACAATCTTAGAGTTCTGTTGTAGCAATGTAGTCCAATCCCTTTCTTAAAAGGAATATCCACTATAATATAGGCAGTTCTCAAATGAAACAGAAATTTTCAAAAGCCATATGAAAAAATGTTTTAAATCACTAATAATAAGTGAAATGATTGTCAATATCACCACTTTACTTCTCATTGACCTGCATATTAAGACCAAGTAACAAAAGATGGGAATGGCTAATATTGGAAAAGTTGTGGAAGGACAAGCGCATTTATCTATTGTTGATGAAACTATAAATTAGATCAATCAACTCCTCTAGAAAATGATTTGGAACTATGCCCCCCAAATCACTAGACCTGTATGTCAAATGAGATAATTGATGTAAAGAGTTTTATAAAACCTTAAAGCACCATATGCATATTGGCTCTTATCTTCATTGCATGCTCTTTTAACTCAAAAATCCTACTTCTATGATCCTACCACAGGGAGATTAAGGACAGAGGCAAAGGATCTATATTTCCACAAACATTTAGAGCAGGACCTTTTGTGGGAACAAAAAAATCAGAAACAAAATAGGAGCCCATCAAATAAGGAATAATTAAACAAATCAAAGTATATGAATGCAATCAAATGTTATTACATTGTAATGTTCAGACTAACTTTCTGAAGGTCCTTCACACAGGTCTTGGTCTCAGTAGAATAAACACCATGAGAATAGAGTCCAAAGTCTTTATTGTCTCCTTCACAGTCTGTGTCTGTCATAATCTGACCCAGTCTCAGTCTGACCCAGGTTCCTCCAGCAGTCTGACAGTCTGACAATCTCAACCAGTCTCAGTCTGAGTCTGACTTTGTCCCCAGTTCTCTTAACCGGTAAATACCCTATTACAATTGCATCATTACAGTATGCTGAGTATAAGCCAGTCTAGAGTGATTATATCATTATATCAAACTAGAATGATTATATCATTATATTAAACTAAAGTGATTATATTACTATATCATACTAGATATATGTGAACTAGAGAACCACCATCTCACCAATTCCACTAAATTAACATCTTGTTTCCAGTATACTTCTCCAGAGTTCTTTAGAGAGATTATGAACTTCATATCCCATCTCTCATGCTTGCTACTTGTGTGAACTTGATTAATTTAGCTTTCTTAGTTTCCCCATCTATAAAATTAAGGAATTGGATTAGATAGTTTTCAAAGTCCCCTTCATGTGATCCTATGAAAATTTTAAAAATATTTCTTCATCCTTTGCCAATTAAGAATTAAATTAATAAAAGAAATAGCAATCTGTTCTTGCCTCCAAATAACTGCCTACTCTGAAGGATGGATTAAATATGAAGAAAGATTTAATTTCAATAAATAAATGAGTAGCAAGCCTCTAACCTTGGAAAAGGAAGCCCTCACCTTGTAAAGAATATTAGTAACTCAATCCACAGTAGAACAAGGGCATTAACTCAGGCAATTAGAACTGCTCAATGAGAAAGCCAGTCTCTTCTTGTCAGATCTTAGACTAAATGTTTTAAATGATCAATCTGCATTGACAGACAGTATTCCCATAAGCATTTCCATAAATGTTAAACATGTTCGTGACTTTCAGGATAAAAGGAACTTGTAGCATTTTTTTAAACTTTGACCCATAAAATGAAAAGGACATTTAGATTTCTCATGAGGATCTGGTATCATGAGACTTACCTGTAAAATAATTTACTGTTTGATATCAAAAATTCACATGGGTCAAAGGGAGTAAAGTTTCAGAAAAATAGAAATAGGCACTATTTTCATGATTTCATTGGCTTAGGGAGCTCTCACTGAGGTTTTTTCTCAGCCAATATACCCTGATATTCCCTCTGAAAATTATAATCTTAAACAGTCATCTAAGCACTAAATAGTTATTTGCTTAAGGTTAGTCAGCTTTGTCAGAAGTAGGAAAGGAATTAAGTCTTCTTAATCTCAGGGTCAATTCTTCATTATACCCTATCAAAATAAGCATTTCCCCCCAACCCAAGGCAGTTGGGGTTAAGTGACTTGCCCAAGGTCACACAGCTAGAATGCATAAGTATCTGAGATCAAATTTGAACTTAGGTCCTTCTTACTTCTGGACTGGTGCTCTTTCCACTGCACCACCTAGCTTCCCCTCAAGTAAGCATTTTAATAAAGATCAAAACTCTGGCAGTGACTGT
This sequence comes from Sarcophilus harrisii, assembly GCF_902635505.1. NCBI lineage: Eukaryota > Metazoa > Chordata > Mammalia > Dasyuromorphia > Dasyuridae > Sarcophilus > Sarcophilus harrisii. Next base: position 314,215,747 of record NC_045427.1, on the reverse strand, counting down.
TCCCTTCTTCACCCCAGTATCTGGTCCTGGTAAATGAAAAGCAAGTGTGCTTAAAAAAAAATCTTAATAAAAAAATTTACCTAAAATACCTAAAAAAACCCTAAAAAAATACCTAAAATTGAAGGAATATGATTGAGTCTTGAGTCATTGGCAGAGATTAGCTACTCCACCCCAATCTCTTAATAGTAACAGAGAAACCTAGAGGAAGGAGAAGGGTAACATACCTGTTCTTCAGTCAGTGAGGGGAAGGGGAGGATGTAGTCACTGTTACATGTGCATTTCATTTCTTGAAATTTATTAATTTTTTTTCAACTTAGAAAATCCCCCCCTTTCCATAAAAAGGAATAGCTGTTACTGGAGAAATAATTTTAAATATATTTATTTTTTTAAAACTTAAATAGAAAATAGGAAAAAAAAATCCTGCACACAGGATGAGAGAATTCAAAATAAGTAACAATGTAAATTTCCATTTCAAGAAAGTATATATAATAATAAAACATATTGTATTTAGAACTGTCCATATTGATTGTTGTCTTGGATGTGGGGTTGTACAGGCATATTGCCCAGCCCCTACCAACACTGCTATTGCCCTTGACTATGGACAGCTCCTTCCTAGCAAAGGTGAAGGTAGAGAGGCACATTGGAGTTCATGATGCTGAGCTTGTGTGTGTTGACCGGCAGGTTGCAGGGCAATTCCTTCAGGATCATATGGTTATACCATATAGCCTCCTGACTCCCAAACAGTAGTACTGGAAGGGCCATGAAGTGGCAGCATGCTTAGCAGAAGCAGAAGCATCAGGTGCAAAAGCAGCAGAGATGACCTGAGCAGCAGCAGCAGCAGCAGGAGTCAAGGAAGAGAGGTGGTAACAGAGAGCTAGGACTCCTCACATTCAGCCCCAGAGGCCAGGGCCCTGAGTGGGAAAGGGATCATAGTTACTATCTCCGCATGCACCCTACCACCTTAGAATAGTATGAGGGAAGAATATAAAGGTTGGGTTCCTTTCAAAAGTATGTTGGATCAAAGAGGAAGGAAATCAAGAAGTCCAACTGGGCTGGGCTGGGCTGACTTGTTTCTCCCACAGCTAGAAGCTCCAGCTACCCCTTTGGGGCATTGAGTGGGGAGGGATGGTTAGGCTGGGAACTGGAGATGTACTCCTTTTGGAAAATTCATTTGGTTGAAGAATTAACTATCAGTGTAGTAGCTGACTGATTCCATATTTGTCCTCATTGAAAGTGTTTGAAAACAGAGCTGAAAACAGGAACAAGCACACAGCATTTTTTCACTGTGTGATGACTGGGAAAGATCAAGAGCATTTTCAATTGTCCAGAACCCAGACAAGTATGCCATCATGAAGTTGACATATTATACCTATAATCATACACATACATCCATGTGAGGTTGTATTACACTTGTTTGCCCTCTATTTCTCTACAGGTGGATAACACTGCCCTTATAACATAGCATTTCATTTTCTTTGTTGTGGTTTCATTGAATTTTATTTTCTTTCTCATTTTTTTATCTGAATTTTCTTGTGAAGCAAGAAAATATGTATGTCTATTTTGGATTTAACCTATATTTTACCATGTTTAGCATATATTAGATTACATGCCATCTAGGGGAGAGGATGGGAGGAAGGAGGGGAAAAATTGGAACATAAGATTTTTTGAGGTTAGTGTTGAAGAAATTATCCTTGCATATGTTTTGAAAATTTAAAAAATCAATCAATAAAAATTTTTTGAAGAGTTTCCTATTCTTTTAGATATGTATATATTGTTCTCGATTTAACGCATTCCCAATGTGAATAAGATTTCAGAACTATCAGCCCTCCTCTCCATCTAATGTCTGTATCATTTCTTGCTCTCACACCTCATTCATATAATTCCTGTATTTACCTTTTCCTATAGTTTTACTTTTTAGAATCACATTATGTTCATCTGCATCCCAATATTTTTTAAGTTGCTGAATAACTGATGATACTCTTAGACATATGGCCTATATTTCCATATATAAAACATAACTCTTTTGTCCTTATTGAAAGACTTGAGATTAGTCTTTGATGTTTACCTGATATTTTTTTTAGCTCTTTCTTATATGTCAAATTTTCTATTAAGTTCAGGTTTTTGGCAACAAAATCCTAAAAATCTGGCAATTATTAAATGTCCATTTTTTTTTTTTTTTTTTTTTACCATTCAGGATTGTAGTTAATTTTGCTTGATATGAGATTTTTGAACTTAACCCTACTTCTTTTGTTCTTCAATAGATAGTATTCTAAGACCTACAATCTTTTATTGTAGCTGCTGATGGATCTTGTGTGATGGTAATTTTGGTTACAACATATTTGAATTGTTTTGTTATTTTTTTGCTTATTAAATTGTTTCTTTGATGTGGAGGCTTCAAAATTTAGCAGTGATGATGCTGTAGGTTTTCCTCATAGGATCATTTTCAGATTATGATCAGTGGTTTTTTTCTATTTCTACTTTCATCTCTTGTTCTAACACTTCTGATCAATTTTCTTTTCTTTTTTATACTCGTAGCTTTTTATTTTTCAAAATACATATGAAAATAATTTTCAATTCATCTTTGCAAAATTTTTGTGTTCCAAGTTTTTCTCCCTCCCTTCCCCCCACTCACCTCTCCTAGACAGCAAGTAATCCAATATAGGTTAAATATGTGCAATTCTTCTAAAGATTTTTCAGTTACTTCCAAATGTTTTTGTTTTCTTGATCTGTTCTTCAAATCTGTTGTTTTTTTTTTTTTTTTCTCATTCTTTATATTTTGTTTTATTATGTCTTGATCTCTGGCTTGCCCTTGACCAACTCTAATTTTCAAAGAGTCATTTTGTTCTTTAAGACTCTGGTTCTCCTTTTTTAGTTGGTTGACTTTCTTTGCATAATCTTGTTTCTCTTGCATTGTTCTAATTTTTTAAAAAGCTTTTCTTCAATCTCTTTTATTTGATTTTTAAAGTCTTTTTAAAAATACTTTTGGGCAGGTGGCCATTTGATATTACTCTTTGGAGAGGCTTTTTTTTTTTTTAAAGTCCTCTAAAGATGAATCTTGGTCTTCCCTATTCCCATAGTAATTTTCTATGTTTAGATTCTTTCTTCTTTGCCTGCTCATTTTTTAAAATAAGAGCTTGTTAATGTAATCATTTCTGATACTTTGGTGGTGTTGGTGGTGGGTATGGTGCCTTTGCCTCAGGTCCTTTTAAAGTTCTTCCCTCTGGCCTATAACCCTAAACCAAGAACTCTACCCTCTTATAAGTGCCCACAGTCAGTAACATTCCTGACTTACTGCTTCTGCACTGACAGCAGTGTGCTGGTTCCTTCTTGCTCAGGGCACAGCACATCTGGGCCTTTAATTCCTTATCAGTAGAGGTTTCTACTGTCTTTCCTGACTCCAACACCCAACTCCCTACTCTGTTTTAGAAGTGAAAGCTTCATGGTTGGGCTGAGGCTGCCTTCTAACCCAACTAATTCCAGGGCTCTCCTTGCTGTTTCAGAGGAACCAGCCTGAGATGTTTATACTTGCCAGCAGTCAAACCTCTATCTTGATATCTTTCTTCAGGTCTTATTTAATTATCTCAGGAGGACCACTGTTTTGCCCAAATTCCTATTGATATGTAACCACTCTTTGTTCACCCTGAGATGTAGTTTTGTCATGTTTTCTGGGGGAGATCTGGAAAGCTTGTAATTTTTTGCCCACTTTGTACCTTCCCAGAATCCTCTAGTGAAATTTCTACTAAAATCAAACATGAAAGTTTGTTGAAGGTATTGTACTGCTTCTTTTTCTTGGGAAGGAGGGTGGCAGGCAGTGAGGGTTAAGTGACTTGCGGAGGACTACATGAGTAATAAGTGTCTGAGGTTCTAGCTGTTTCATTAAAATTACTTCTTATATTTATACTGTTTTTTGCTTCTGAATTAAGTGTTTTGAAATTTATCTAAGTGTCCTCAAGGTTTTCTTCTAGGAATAAGGTTTTATAAAGATATTTATATTACCAAGGCATGGAGCAGTGAAATAATAAGGTCACAAAATAACTTAGTATTTGACCTAGGAGAAAAACCAGTTTGCTTAATTCCCAAACCAGGATTTACACAATCCAACAGAAACATGTCTTTATATTTTTAAATAGATATAAAAATAACAAATACTTGGATATGACTTACAAATAATTTGCATATATTTAGACCATCCCCTCCTAAACAGAGTTAGTAAATCTTTGTTTCCACCTCTCCCCTCTTCCTTTTCATTTGTTGCCATTTGCTGACAGTGCAGAGAAGAGGTAAAGAGGAACAGAGTATTATAAGAGAAGGCAGTGAAGAAAGTCATTCTTAGTTCATAATTCAAATCAATGAAGACTGAGCTATCTGGATTCCTCCCAGATAGACAATGGGAGACAAAGCCACAGAGAAAGGGAAGCATAAAATTTTGCAGACTAAGTATGAAGGGTAGAGTTTCTAGAGCCTCATGAAGACTGGAATAAGGTATTCAGTGCTTGTTGTTTTCAAAATTAACCATCCTTTTCCTTATGTACAAATATAATAAACCTAATAATAGGCTAAATAGATCATGTGCTAAGTTTAATCCCTGGCAGTTAAGAGGTGGGGAGTAAGGAAAATGGATCTCCCCTTACAAAATTCCAAATTTGTCCACTGTAAAATTAGTGACTAGGTTAAATGTAGGGATTCTATTTCAGTTCATAAAATACTTGCCAGCTATTTAAATCTCATGACTTCTTGTCCTAGATCCTACTTACTACAATTAGTTTTAGTCTCATTCCGAGACTTTGACTTTGGATAAGTCCATTATAAATGGGTTATTTTGATTGACAACTGCATCTGTTTTCTTTTGTTTTCATAAAAAAGATTCACAAAGATTTGAAAAGACAAAGAGTTAAAGGGGGGGGGGGTGTGTTTTAATGACAAAAACTGAGGTTAAAGGTTTTCTTTTTAAAAACTTGTTAAAGTTTTCATTTCATAGATAGATGATCTCAAGGGTCAGTTCTTGTTCAGAATTTATGATTCTTGGTCTCAAGCCTTTAAATACACATAGACACAAGATATTTTATCTGTGAAGATGAATATAAAATTAACACAAGATAAATCTCTCTGGGAATATCTGAATTTGACTTCATTCTCAAGTCAACAAGCATGGCCATTGCTTTTTTTTACTTATCCCCTAGGAGTATTCAGTTCTCCTGTAAGGACCATGCACAATATTTAGAAATCAATATAATTTTATCAAAATACATATATTTGGGGGGGGAACCGAACATTACTAGTGCTGGGTGGGAAAGGACAACAGAGGAGAGTAGAAGCTATGTTCCATGTCCCCTTAGTGATAAAAGCAAAGGATAGATGTCTAGGTAAGTCTGTAAATTGTGAGTGTAGTATCACTGGGTTACAAAATGCTGCATCTACTAGGACCCAGAGATACTATATCTGAAATGTTAGAAGAATAGGAACTGATGAAAATGGGAGCCATCAAGAGTGACCATGAAGCTAAGGACTGAGACCATAAACCAAAATAGGATGAACAAAACCAGATCAACATCAGCAAGAACAAGGAAGATGCAAGGGAAATGTTTGTAAGGAGAGAAGATATATGTAAACCTTTGCATAGGGAAAAGGACCTTACACTTTCATTCTCCTATCTGGGCTCACAAGTGGCCTTGAACAGAAGCCTCTGCTTTATACCTCCTTGTACTAGTTGTTTATTGCCTTTTGTAGAATATTGGACTAGGTTCAACCCTATGAAAGGGGAAAGGGAGCCACCAGAGATCTAGTAGCTAGAATCCATGCCAGATTTTGTGTACAGTTAAGCAGAATGAGAATTAATATCTCCAGCAATCTGCTTGACCCATCATAAAGATCAAAGCAGAAAAGATGGAATGACAGTGACTCATTTATCAGCTGTGTCAAATTTGAAAGCAATCTTGGGGGGGAAAAGGAGCTTTGTTTGTAACTATTTTACCTTTAAAAAAAACCAATTTATTTAAACATTCTTTTTTTTTTTTAATTGAGTTCCAAATTCTCCCTCACATACTGAGAAGGCAAGAAAAAATATCAATTATACATGTCAAATCATGCAAAACATTTCCATATTAATCACATCACCAAAAACTAAGAAAAATAAAGAAAGTGAGAAAATTTAACTTCATTTGGCACTCAGACTTCAATCACATCTGTCTCTGGAGATAGATAGCATTTTTTCATTATGAATTCTTTGAAATTATTTTGAATCATTGTATCGATCAGAGTAGTCAAGTCTTTTACAGCTGTTCATCATTACAACATTGCTGTTATTGTGCACAATAATTTCCAGATTCTTCTCACTTTATTTCACATTAGTCATATAGGTCTTGTTAGTTTTTTTTCTGAAACTACCCCCCTCATTATTTCTTAGAGCACAATAGTACTCCATCACAATCCTATGTCATAACTTGTTCAGCCATTCCCCATTAATGAACATCCCCTCAGTTTCCAACTCTGCCACCACAAAAAGAGTTGTTATAAATATTTTTCTACATATAGATCATTTTCTTTTTCCTTTGGTCACTTTGAGGTACAGACTTAATAATGCTTTTGTTGGATTAAAGGGTATACCCAGTTTTACAACTCTTTGGGCACAATTCTAGATTGTTTTCCATAACGATTGTATGTTTACTCCTCCTCCAACACTTCATTAACATACCTATTTCCCCTCATCCCTACCATCGATTGTCATTTCTAATAGGTATGAGGTTCTTCCTCAGAGTTGTTTAAATTTATCTTTCTCTAATCAATAGTGATTTTGAAGATTTTTTTTCCATATGACTATTGATACCTTTAATTTCTTCTTCTGAAAACTACATGTTTATATCCTTTAATTATTTATCAATTGGGGAATAGCTCTTATTCTTGTAAATTTCAGTCAGTCCCCTATATACTTGAGAAATAAGGCCTTTTTCACAGAGACTTGCTGCGAAACTTTTTATATTACTTCATTGTCTATAGTACCTTTTAGCAAAATGCAGTTTCCCTGATTATCTCTTTCAATCAGATATATTTTTGCCTTTGCTTTGTCTGAGATCATGATTGCCACCCCTCCCCTCTTCACTTCAGCTGAAGTATGCTAGATTCTGCTCTAGCCTTTCACTTCAACTTTTTCTTTCTATCTCAAGTGTGTCTCTTGTACACAACATACTGTTGTATTCTAATTTCTAATCCATTCTGTTATCTGCTTCTGTCTTATGGGTGAGTTCATCCCATTCACATTCATAGTTATGATTACTGTGTATTTATCTCCATTATGTTTTCCTCTATTTAGCCTCTCTCTCTCTCTCTTTTAAATTCTATCCCTCCTCAAAAGTCTTCAATTTTGCTGTCTACTAGCTCCCTTAACTCATCCTCTCTATTATCATTCCCTCCCCTATATCCCTTTCTTTCTCTCCTATTTTTGTATGGGGTAAAATAGATTTCAATACCCAACTGAGTGTAGGTATATACATACATACATACATACATAAGTACACATATAAATACATATACATACATACATATCTTTCTTCTTTGAACCAATTCCAGTGAAAGTAAGATTTCAACATTGCCTGCCAGTCCCCCCTTTTCCTCTTCACCATAAAAGTTCTATTTTGCATGTCTTTTTTGTGGGAATATATGTGTATGTATGTATATATACATAAATAGCATATATATGTATGTAAATATATACATATATAATATATACAAAGGCAAATATATATATATATTTATAACATGCTCAATTTATCATACATAGTAAAAATTAGAACTATAGCTATAGTGAGAAAATTTTCCCTCACTTTACATCTCCTTTCCCTCTTCTCCCAGTGTTTCTCTTTTTAGAGATTTTTTTTCTAGAAATCATCCCAATACATTTAATTCACACTCATATCCAATGTCTCTGAAGACACTTTCTAACTACTCTATTAATGTCAGATTTCTTAGGATTTACATGTATCGTCTTACCTTATAGGAAAGTAAACACTTTAACTATTGAGTCCCTTCTGATTGCTCTTTTGTGTTTGCCTTTGTGTGGAATAGAGAGATAAGGTCTTCACCTTACAGGAATATGTGAATTCTTTTTCTGTATTTTATTTTCATTATTTCTGTATAATGACCTGTATAATATGTGCGGGTCCATATTTACTTGAGCCTTGGCCAGCTATAAATATATTTACTTAACCTGAGCTAATGACATTTATCAGTATTTGACATTTATCAATATCTAGTCTATTAGCTTGACCACTGTCTGCTTAATTATCTGAAGCCTGAAGACCTGATTTTCAGTTTCCTAGAAATCAGGTGATTTGAGGGAAACAGAAACCTTCCATTCCAGTCTCTCTGGATAGCAACAACCAATTAGATGCCTCCTCCCGCCCCCTTCTCAATGCTCTCTTACTTGTGATGTAATCTCTTGTATAAAAGTTATGTATCATTACTACTTCTTTAGCCCTCCCACCACGAGCTTTCTCTTTCCCTATCTCATGATGGGATGGCTCATTCTTCAGAGGTTTAATAAACAACCTTTCTGCTTTCTACTTTGAGTGATCTCTGAGTAGTCATTTTGGGTAAGGGTCTTCTACATCCCACACTCCTTTTTATGTTTTTCTTGAATCTTGGTTTGAATTTCAAATTTTCTTATTTTGATCTTTTATCAAGAATGCTGGAAAGTTTACTATTTAATTTAGTACCCATAGATTGCTTGTAATACTAGCTCTTTTGCCTTCTGTAATATAATTTTCCAAACCCTCCAGGGAATGAAAATCTTTGCAATAAGAATCTCTATTAAGATCTAGTTTTTGAAATATATAAGAAACTGATTCAAATTAGAAAACTAGGAGCCTTTTACTAAAAGATAAATGTTAAAGAATGTGAACAGGCATTTCTCAAAAAGAGAAATGTAAGCTACCAATAATAGGAAAAGTTTTTAAAGTACTTTATGTTGTAGAATAATAAATTGTTCTTCTAGTTCTGTTCACATTGCTTTATATGCTTTTGGAGATCTTCCCAGTTTGCTCTAAAATTGTCCATTTCATAATTGGGTACAATAACATTCCATTTAATTTATATACCATAATTTTTTGAGTCTTTATCCATTAGGAGGGCCTTTCCCTTACTTTTTCATTTTTAGCTATAAAAAGGGCTGGTATAAGCATTTTTTGCACATATACAGGTCACTTCCCTCTTTTTTATTTAAATTTATCTTTGGGATCTTAGTCTTAATATTATTTGGAGGGGCATATTGGGAAATCTCAACTGGTTTATTGCTTGTAACCCGCCATCTTGGTTCTGCCTCCTATTGCAACTACTATAAAGTTGAACTCACTTTCCCCAGGTTTGAATGTGATAAAGAGATTATGCTGCCAGATGTTTCTATTTTTGCTGTATCTTTTCAATAACTATCCCTTTGTTGAATCCCGAGGAGGGGGAGGTAGGAGAAGGTTTCTATGTGATCTCAAATGAGAAACAATCTAAAAAGGACTTCAAGGGCTTAGTAGTGGGATTGTTGCATCAAACAGTATACAAAGTTTAGTATCTTTTAAGAAGTGGCAGTTAAAAAATTGCTTTCTGGATTGACCGAAACAAGTCATATCTCACATCAACAGTGAATCAAAGTGTCTATTTTCCCCAGGCCACTCAACATTTAACATTTTCATCTTTTGTCATCATTGCTTTAATAATGGTAAAATAGAACCTCAGAGTTGCTTTAATTTGAATCTGCAGATTTATTAGTGATTTAGAACATTTCCTCCTATGATTAAGGATAGCTTGCATTTATTCCTTTAACTACTTGTTCATATATTGTGAACATTTATCTATTGGTAAAATACCCTTGGTTTTCTAATTTGAATCAGTTTCTTATATATTTTAGACAAAGACCTTTATTAGAGTTATTATTGTTGTAGTGAATTTACTTCATTAATTTGTCCCCCTTTTAATTTTAACTATATTATTTTAGCCTGTGAAAAAAACTTTTAAATCTTATCTAATTAAAATTGTCCATTTTGTCTTATAGAATCCTCTATTATTTTAGTCATGAGCTTTCTCCATTTACATAGAATCCATGTTCTTCTCTTTTGTTAATTTGTCATGTATCTAGTTAGAGTTCACATTAGTACATGGTATGAGATGTATATACTTAATTTTTGACATTTTGCTGTCCTATTTTCGTAGCAGTTTTAAAAATCAGATACTGAATCCTTCTGCTAGTAACAAAAGGGTCTTTTTGCTTATCAAACACTATGCTACTGTTTGTGTGCTTCTACATACCCAAATAGTTTCATTGATTAACTTGTTTATTTTGAAACCAAAATACTGCAATGATTACCATTTTGTAGTACAACTTAAAGTTTTGTAATGGATAGATCCTCTTAAGAGGATCTTGTTGGACTGATAATGTTTTGGATCTGGTTGAATGGTTGGGTAATTGAATCCCAAAAGGGAAAATCTGATAATTGCTTTGGAATCTACCCAAAGATGAGTAAAAAAAAAAAAAAAAGATTTTTATTCATCACCCTTAAAAAGAAAACCCTAAGATCCTACAAAAGATTTCATACTTATAAAAGATTCCAAATCCATAATGTTGACAGAAATAATGTCAAATTAAGGTAGCCCAATGGGAAAAAAATATATTTGTGGTAGCTCTAAGGGCATCTGAGGAGACTAAAGCAAAGAGGATGGAGGGTTTGAAGAAGGTGGGAAAAGCTGTGGTAGTGGTGATTACAGAATCATGAGAAGGAGAGCTCAAAGTCAAAATCGAAATCAAGATTATAGCAATTTTGTGAATCAAGGGTTTTGGCTGTTAGGAAAGAATAGAGGTTGGCAGAACCAGGTCCAATCTATGACTACAACTTATATAAGCCAAATTTGTCTACAATTAGGGCAGCATACATTATAGAAAGATTTCAAAGTATTGTGCTGGTCATGAAAATAACTATATGACATATTGAGGTGTTCCTGTGTGAAATAAAGCAGAATGCTTAGTATTCAGAGAAGTTGCATATATTTTATGTGGTAATGCTATAGGTGAACACTAAAATCATATACTAAATTTAACTTTGCAAACCTTCTGTGGCCTGTTCTATATGAATCTTATTTGAAATTCACCCTTGGTGAAAATTAAAATTCTTTCATGTAGAATATTCATAGATTTCTAGTTGTACCAGACAGAATATATCATGGCTAATATTAAAAGAAATTTTTTTTTAAATTTGAACTTGGATTGTTATGAATGAATATAAATATTTCCATATACAAAGTACAGAAATAAATAATTCTATTTGGAATGGAAACTATGAACCTACTATATATGTCATTTTAAAAAAAGGGTACAGCAAATTCCACACAGTAATTACAATCCAGCCTTTTTTTCTGTGTTTTGTTGATCAATTGCTATTTTTTAAGCAATACCAAATTGTTTTGATCATTATGAATTTGTAGTATTGCTTGAGATATAGTAACAACAATTATTATCATAGCTAATATTTATATTACACTTTAGTTTGCAATACTTTATATTATTACCTTATTTGATCCTATTCCCTTTTCCCCACTTCTTGTCATTATTTCCCTGGAGATTCTTGACCCTTTGCTCTTCAAATGAATTTTATTATTATAGTTCTACAAAGCAATTCTTGAGTAATACGATAGGGGTGGCATGGAATTTCTAAATTAATTTAGATAATATTATCAATGTTTATTATGTCAGAATTATTTAATCATGAAAAATAAATTCCATTCTGATTATTTGTCTCATTTCTACTAGTGGTTTGACTGAGTAGATACCCATCAGTTGGAGAATGGTTGAATAAGTTATGGTATATGAACGTTATGGAATATTATTATTCTATAAGAAATGATCAGTAGGATGATTTCAGAAAGGCCTGGAGAGACTTACATGAACCGATGCTAGAAAATTGTATACAACAATAGCAAGATTATATAATGATCAATTCTGATACATATGGCTCTTTTCAACAGCAAGGTGATTCAGGCCAGTTCCAATGGTCTTGTAATGGAGAGAGCCATCTGCACCCAGAGAGAAAACTGTGGGGACTGAGTATAGATCACAACATAATGTTTTCATTTTTTTGTTGTTTGCTTGCATTTTGTTTTCTTAGTTATTGTTTTTCCTTTTTGATCTGATTTTTCTTGTGCAGCATGATAATTGTGGAAATATGAATACAAGAATTGTACATGTTTAACACATGTTGGATTACTTGCTGTCTAGGGGAGAGGGTAAGGTGAATGGAGGGAAAAAAAATCAGAACACAAGGTTTTGCAAAGTTGAATGTTGAAAACTATGCACATGTTTGGAAACTAAAAAAGCTTTTTTAAAAAAAGTGGTTTGAAGTTGCATTCTATGGCATACTTATATATATTTATGTAAGTGGATATTTATATTTTATCTACTGTGAGATTATTTTGAATTTATTTTTTGCCTCAATTCATTTTAGTTTTTCAAAATTTTATTTTCTGTTCCAAATTTTCTCCTTTCCAGATCTTCCCCCATTGTATTGAGAAAGCCATTAATATGATATCCCACATTCATATGAAGTTATAGAAAACACATTTTCATATTAGCCATGTTGCAAAAAAAGCAAAAAAAAGTTTACAAATATGTCTTTATCTGCACTCAGAGTTCATCAGTTCTTTTTTCTCCCTTAATAGTATTTTATTTTTCAAATATGTCTAAAGACACTTTTGTAAAACTTTGTGTTCCAATTTTTTTCTCCCTTCTCCCTTCTCTCTCCCCTTTCCAAGACAGCAAGAAATCTGATATAAACATGTGCAATCCTTTTAAATATATTTTCATATTTGTCATGTTGTGCAAGAAAAATCAGACCAAAAAGGAAAAAAAAAAACGAGGAAAAAAAAAGCAAATAAACAACAAAAAAGGTGAGAATACTATGCTTCAATTCACATTTAGTTTTCATAGTTCCCTCTCTCTGAATACAGATGACATTTTTCATCTCATTTCCATCCTATTGGAATTGTCTTGAATCACTACATTACTGAGAAGAGCTAAGTCCATCACAGTTGATCATCACATAATCATACTGTTGTCGTATGCAATGGTCTCCTGGTTCTGCTCACTTCACTCATGATTAGTTCATGTAAGTTTTTCTAGGCTTTTCTGAAATCAGCCTGCTCATCATTTCCTAAAGAACAATAATATTTCATTATTTCATATACCATAACTTATTCAGCCATTCACCAATTTACCAATTCTTTTTCTGGAGATGGATAGTATTTTTCATCACCAACCCTTTGGCATGTCATGGATTATTGTACTGATTAAAGTAATTAAGTCTTTCATAGTTGATTATCATTACCATATTGCTGTTATTTTGTACAATATTCTCCTGGTTCTGTTCATTTAACTTTCTATTAGTTTATATGAGTCTTCCCAGGTTTTTCTGAAACCATTCTTTGTCATTTCTTATAGCACAATACTAGTCCATCACAATCATATATCACAACTTGTTCAGCTATTCTCCAATTGATGGGGATCCCCTCAGTTTACACATTTTTGACATTACAAAAAGAGCTACTATAAATATTTTTTTATATATGGGTCCTTTCTCTTTTTTCTTTAATCTCTTTAGGATACAGAACTAGAAATGGTATGGCTGGGTCAAAGGATATGCACAGTTTGATAGTCTCCTGTCCTTGATCTCTGTGGGTATATAGTTCTAAATTGTCATCTAGAATGGTTAGAGCATTCCACAACTCTACCTACAATGTTTTAGTGTACTTATTTTTCAACATCTCCTTCAGCATTTCTCATTTTCCTTTTCTATCATAAATAATTATGAGGTGGCACCTCATCGTTGTTTTTATTTGCATTTTTAAAAATTACTAGTAATTTATGGTATTTTTTCATATAATTATTGATTTCCTCTTCTGAAAACTGCCTCTTCATATCCTCAGTTCTGTATATATTTGAAAAACAAGACCGTTATTGAGAATCTTGCTGTAAAGTCCATCCTCCAATTCCTGCTTTATGCTTTCCTTATAATTTTGGCTGCATTGTCTTTGGCTTATAATGCTGATGATTTTTATGGGTTTATTTTATATCCTGCTACTTTATTGATTGTTCCTTTCTTTCTTTTATTGTTGTTGTATCTCTTTGGTTCCCAAAATGAACCATATAATAATTTACAAAAATGGTAATTTGTTTCTTTTTTAGCCTATTTCAATTTTTCTTGTCATTGCTTTAAGTAGTATTACCATATACATCAGATGATAATTATGACAATAGACAACTGATTTAAACCTAATATTATTGAAAAGGCTTTTAGGATTTCTCTATTATAGAAATATTATCTCTTGGGGATTTTATATTTATTTATTTAAAATTAAATACAAATTAAGAGGAAACAAAACAGAAAAAGAAAGACAGAGAAGGAACATAAAAACCAAAAACACAACATTATCATGTACCCAGCAGAACATCAGGTAGGATTCAAATTTGTAACAATACATTTTCCTTTCAAGAAAGTTTGTATTAGTGACTGAGTATAATGATAGAAGACATTGTATTCATGACATGATATATTTCTTCTAGGTTATTATTCTCTTTTCTTCTGTGTACTTTTTACTTTATTCTGTTCCCTATTTCCCCCCAGGCTACAGTTAAGTATAGATATATTTATATGTACATATGCATATATGTATGTATGTGTTATATATGTATATATACACAACACAAACATATATATATATATATTCACAGCCAGTCACAAACACATACATTTATATACACACATACATATAAATACAGATACATTTACATATATATATATATAAATATACATCTAAAACAATATTAATATGGCTTTTTCCTAACTGAATTTTTAAGCTTGACTTTATGTGAGGTTAATGATTACTAGCCTTAATTTTAAAATTTCTGATAAATTCTACTCCTGGTCCTTATAGAGTTTGTACATATTTCTTATTTCCTTTTCCTGCTAGCTCTTCTACTTTAATTTTACTTCTTAACCTTTCCTTGCTATAACTTATCTTCATGGATTCCTTCCTTATCGTGTCTCCCTACTCTTTCCTTTCTGCTTTATTCCATTCCTATGAATCTATACATCTTGTCCCATTGCCATAAATCTATATATCCTTCTATATCCCATTTAATCCTAATTTCTCCCATATTATTTCTTTATAGATTTTGGAGGGTACTACATCCTTTGTGGTAAATACATGTAGTGTTCCCTATTTAACCTCTTCCCAATGTGAGCAGGTTTTTCAGAATTAATGCCTCCATCTATTTTTCCTCTGCACCTCAATCATATAACATAATTACTATTTTTACTTTTTCCTAGACAGCTTTGTTTTAAGGGTCATATCATACTCAACTCTGTCCCAACCCTTCTTTTGAGCTACCCAATTATTGATGTAAATCTTAAATATATAGTATACATTTCCATGTTAAAAAAAACATAAATTGTCCATGCGGAGTCCCTTGAAATTAATCTTTGATACTGGCTGTTATATGCTCGATATACTATTAAGTTTGGATTTGGTTGAGACAAAGTCCTCAAAATATTCATTGAATGTCCATTTTATTTTTTATTCAATATTATAGTTACTTTTGTTGGATATGATAATTTTGGCCACGGAACTAGATCTTTTGATTGCCAATATATGTTATTCTAGGACTTGAAGCCTTTAATATAATTGTGGATAAATCCTGTACAATTCTAATTGTAGCGCCAGCATATCTCAATTGTCTTTTTTGTTGTTATTGTTTGTTTCTTGCAAAATTATCTTTTTGATCTGTAGGTTCCAAAATTTGGAAATAATATTGTTATATATTTTCCCTGTAGGATCTCTTTGAGGTGGTGATAGGTGGATTTTTTTTCCCCTCTTTTTTCTTTCCTTATGTTCTGTTACTCCAGAACAATTTTCTTTGATTATTTCTTGCATTTTTTGTGTCAAGTTTATAAATTCTTTCTAGGAAGGTAGCCATTTAACATTACTTTTGGGGATAGAAGATGATTTTTTTTTTCTTCACTGTCCTCAGAACACGAGTTCTTCCCTATTCTTATTGTAAGTTTCTGTGGTTGGGTAGGTTCTTCTTTGCCTGTTCATTTTTTTTAAAATGAGAATTATTAGTACTATTAGTTTAAGGACTTCTAATCCTGAGGTGAAGAGGATGGTATCCCTATCTTCACTTTAGCTCTCCCTTCTGTCCTGGAACCCCAAACCATAAACTTCACCCTGCTGCAAGTGCCTGAAGCAAGCAGCATCTTTGCCCCACTGCTTTTTGCACTTGGCAAGTGTACTGGTTCCTTCTTGCCCAGGGCAAAAACTGCAGCACAGCTGGAGTTCCAAATCAATTGAGATTCCCTCAACCTTCCAGGACTCAGACCCCTGATTCCTTTTCCTGTCTGGGAGGTGAAAGTTCCCATGATTTAGACTGAGGTTCCAGCTGATACCAGCTAACTTTGGGGCTCCCTATTGTTTGTGTAGAGGTATCCTGGAGGTGTTTATACTTCACACTGTTAAACCTCCTACCAGAAGTCTTTCTTCCAATCTCCTCAGGCTGTTCCCAAGTCAACTGTATTTTTTCCTGTTCTTTATTTGCCCTGAGGTGCAAATTTTTCTGTGTGTGATGGAAATTTGGAAAGCTTGAAATTTACTGAACTACTCTGCCATCTTCCCAGAATCTTCCCTATATCTTAGTTTTGAATAATTAACTGCTGACCACATCAAGGAAAAATCCATTTATTTCTGTATTTTCTAGTGTTTTGTAATATGTGTATTATATTTTGTGAAGTTTTGTTTTTTTGCTGCACTGATTGATAATCAATTTTGTTCCTGTTTTTAGTGCCATTTTCTTAATATTAAACCTATATTTTCATATAAATCAAAACTGATAATAGTGTATAATCTTTTAAAACTTTTGCTGCACCGTCTTTGCTAATCTTTTATTAAGCATTTTTGCATCTATATTCATTAGAGACATTGCTACATAATTTAAAAAAATGTTACTACCTGATTTGGTATCAAGTATGTTTGTTTCATATAAGGAGTTTGGAAGAATGCCATTTCTTCCAATTTATGTAAATAATTTAGGTAAAATTAAGTTAATAGTTTGATTTCATTTACTAAAACTGTTTCATTCTGGGTTCCTTGTCTTTGGGTGTTAGTTTATACTTCTTTCAATTTCTTTTTCTGTGATCAGTTTACTTAAATGATTTGTCTTTTTGTTCACCCAGATTTTATATTTTATTACTGTAATCATTTCACTTAAGCTATAAGCATTTGCCTTATGATTCCCTTTATTTTTTCATGATTTGTTCTGAATTACATAAATTTTTAATATTTATTATTTGAATTTCTTTTTTATCCCATTAGAAAGTGGTTTTTCTTTTTTATTAGGCTTTTAAAAAAAGTCTATAGCTTTTATCAATTAAAGAGTTTCTTGGTTTTCAGTTTTGCTTCTTTCTGATTTTCAAAAATTCCATTTTGTGTTCATTTGGGGTTTTTTGTCAGTATTAAAAGTTTTTTATAGTTGCATATCTAATTTACTGACCTCTTCTTTCCATTTTTTTTTTTTTTTTTTTTTTTTTTTTTTTTAAAGGTTTTTTTTTTTTTCATTTTTTATTTTCTGGCCTTTTTTTTCCTTTTTTTTTTTTTTTTTTTTTTTTTTGATTGATGAAGGTGTTTAGAGATACACATTTTCCTCTAACGATTGTTTTGGAGACATCCCAAGTTTTGGTATGTTGTTTTGTCATCATTTTCTTTACTGAAAATTTCTATTGTATCTATGATTTGCTCTATAACTCAGCAATTATTTAGGGTTATATAGTTTCCATAAAGGTTTAACCAACTCTTCAAGAGTCCTTTATATAGTTTTATTGCTTCATAGTTTATGAAAATATGGTTAATAGTTCTGCTCTGTATTTATGAACTTTTTTATTTCTTGGCACACAAATTTTTTATTAGTTCCAATTATAGAAAGAAATATATAGATATAATTATTTCAAGTATCATTCAGCAACAACCAGATATTTATGACATTTAACTATTTTTAATTCTATTTCAATTCCTAATTTTTCTTATCTTTTCATTATATTTTTCTGGCTCTGAAACATTGAAGTATTCTATTTTAATTTTTTCTGTATATTTCTCCCTGTAGTTTTTCCTTTAGAATGTAGATTCTATACCATTTGGTGTATGTAACATATGTATGTGTATATTTGTACACTAACCCCCCCCCCAACTCATATGCAATTACATTATATATTGTATAAAAATTATAAAGTATAAAAATTTTTAATATACTTTAAATAGTTTGCTCACATCTATTTTTACTTTTTCCTTGTCTGATATAATTATTACCTTTTTTTTTTTTTTTGGTGGGGAGTAGGGAGGTATAATATTCTGCTCCAATTCATTTGAACTTTGTAAGAATCTGTTTTAAGTGTACTTCTCATATATAGTGCTAGATTCTACTTTCTATTCTGTTCTGCTATATTGCTCAACTTTGTGGATGATTTCATCCCATTAGTTATGATTGAGAATTATTCCCTTAATCACATCCTCTTATACCCTTCCCACACTTTAATTTCTATATTTCTCTTTACAATGAGGGTAGTAAAAGTAACAGAATATAATCAACTTTAGTAATCTATGAGACCACTCCTTGACCTCCTCCTCCCTTCACTGAGGCCTTATCCAAATCATTCATTCTTATGCAGTTTTTCCCTCCTTTAAGTATAAGGTATTAAGCCTGTTAATTTCTTCCTCTTTAGCTCTTACTTCATCACTTAACTCAGTTTATTTCTTCTAGGTACTCTTGTGGCCAAACCATTCTTTTCTCTGTAATTCTACTTGAATTTGCTATGTACTTACTCTTCTGCATTTACTTCTTAGTAAAGTCATATTTTTTAAATAAAAAAAAATGTGTAGTTTTTTGTTTGTCTCAAATCTGTTTCTGAATTGGATCAGATTCCATTTACTCTCTTACTTGTTCAGCTCAGGCCTTGGTTGTTTGTCTTGTTTTCCTCTTTTTCTTTTGCACAGTTCTCAAGGAGTTGGCTTGGTCTCTTGCTATACACCTGTCGATCACTAACTGTATGCTGTTTGTGCAAAACACTATTAACAGGTGTTTTGAAAGATCTAAGATGCTACTCTGCCAATATCTTACTGTTGCTCAACCAGGATCTGACTGGGTGCTACACTGGGCTTACCTCCTGCTTTGGTTCTATCTTTACAGGTTTCTCACAGTCTTCCTGGGCAGCTATGGACTGGACGGAACTTATACCCGTTTCTCTTTGGCTTTCTTTCTCTTTTTTTTTTTCATTTTTTTGGTTTTGCTTGACTGATTCTTGATGTCTCATTGAGTCATTCATTTCCATTTGTACAATTCTAATTTTTAGTGAATTGTTTTCTTCAGTTACCTTTTTTAGTTCCTTTTGTATTGGGCCAATTGAATTTTTAAATGAGTAGTTCTGTTCCATGGATTTTTTTCCCATTTCCCAAATTCTGTTTTTCAAGGAATTGCTTTCTTTTTTCCATTTCCCAAATTCTGTTTTACAAGTTGTTTTCTTTTTCCATTTTATCAAATCAATTTTGTAAGGAGTTATATGCTTTTTCTATTTCACTGAATCTATAAGGAGTTTTCTTCAGGGAATTTCTGTGTTTCTTTTTCCAAACCCTCTTGAAAAGTTCTCATTTCCTTTCCTCATTTTTCTTCTCTCTTTTAAGATTCTTTTTGAAGAAAAGAGAGCTTTGTGAAATGGGGACCAATTCATATCATCCTTTGGGGCTTCATCTGGAGATGATCTGCTTTTGGTGTCCTCAGGGTTTGAAATCTATTATTCTTTTTCTCCATAAAAACTACCTGTGGTGCAGAGTTCTTTTTACTTTTTTTGCTCATTTTTTAAAAAAAGTTAAGGTCTGATTTTAGAGCAAAGGGGAAATCATCCAAACTTCCTCTACAGGTGACAGTGGCTGCACTAAGTCAATGCTGAATAACTTCCAGTGCCGGGTGGGCATGGCCAGGTCCCACATTATTCTAGAATTTAGAGGCTCACTATTTGTCTTTTTTATTTGCATTGGATTTCTTGCAGCTAATCTGCTGATTAACTGACTTGCAACCAGGACAGAGTGGCCAACATCGCTGTAGATTCCTCCTGGTAGATTCCCTGGCATGTGGGACACCCCATTGCCTTGGGTCTGCACTTCCTGTGCTGGGGTGCCTGTGCTTGGCCCGCCTCCCTCCATGCCCGATTAAAACAGACCTTTTCTGAAGATCTTCCAAATTATCTTCTGCGGGAAACTTGTACTCCAAATATTTGTGGATTCTGTCATTTCAAAACCAGTTCTGAGGCTGGACTTGCCATTTAACTGAAGGACATGGGGAGAGCTCAGAAAAAGATGTGTCACTTCTCTGCCATCTTGGCTTCATCCCCTCTCTTTCGCTTTCTTTATCATTGTTCTTTCTGATATATTTTTTAAAAAGGAAGATAGGAAGGAAAAAAGAAAAAAAAAAAAGGAAGGCAAGTATTAAGTACCTATTATGTGTATCTAGCACTGTGCAAAGCACTTTATAAATATTATCTCATTTAAAACAATCCTAGACATTAGGGGTTATTATTTTCATTTCATATGAGGGCACTAAGGTAGCGGAGATTAAATGATTTGTTCAGGATCCCAGAGCCATTATCTGAGGACAGGTATGGATTTAGGTTTTCTTGGTTCCAGGTTCAGTACTCTATCCACTGGATGACTTAGCTGCTTTCTCTCATTGAATATTTGTAGATTTGTGTTTATCTACATCCTCTCATATCACCAACTTAACCATTAAGGCAATCATTATAAAACTAGCTAGTACTAAACAACAGCTTCTTATTCCCTAATATCCCATTTTTGTACAGCTCCTAAGAAAAGTTCAAGTAATTTCTCACCTCCTGCATGAAGACCATAGCCATATTTTTAAATGTCTGATCCCCATTAAGCATTGGCTGCCAAGAGGTGCAGGAGCCATTTCAGCTCCCCCAACTCCTCTTGGGGAAGGCAGAGCCCTTGAAATCAGTACCTCTCAAAAGACCCTATATATAGCTTAGGCCCTGTGTCAGTAAGAGGCCAGTGCTGATGGAAGCCACAGGTATTTCTTAAAGGAAAATACCAATGAATTTATTAATAAGTTAAAGAGCAATGATTTTGAGGATTTTCTTAAAACTCAACTTCATGGCTTGAGTATGGTCTTTTCAATGCTCTGGTTGTATGAGAATATCTCCTTTAATTTTTTATTACATATCACACATTTCAGGAAACAAATTGGTTTTTTACTGTATTTTGTAGTGCATTCTTTGGGAATCTACTTTATTTTAAGCTATTTAACATGTGTCTTGTGTTACCATGATATAGACATTGATTATCCTAGTTTTGGAAATAAAAGATACAACTAAACAAAGAGACACATAATCCAACTCTGCAAGAATAGTCAGCATTTTATCAAAGAGGGTTAGCACACAATCACCACAAAATATATAGCTGACTGTTCAAATGTCTGGCTAATGTTCCATCATGGACTAGGTTCTCCAATGTCAGTGGATTTCTTGCTTTTTTCCTTAACTCCTTTTATACCAGTCTTCACTGCCTTTAGCCTATCTCTTAAAATGGACCTGTAGCTCATGGCATGATTCAGGAATTCCTCTTGCAGCAATGCCTCCATCTACTGCTACCAGTCTATTTCTTGTTATCCTCAAAATTTAGAAGCCTTATATATCCTATTTTGTACCTCTCTTCCAGCAGAACTTAGTTTTATTGGGGGCTTGCTAAAGACATATGTCTTTAAGAATTTTCTGCAGTTCTGTATATATGAAGCATCATGGGCTAAAAACATCATAAATGATGATCCCTTCTTCTCTAAATATGGCTGATGCACTATCTGAATCTATCATTTGTTTTGAGTCAATGGGTCCTTTGGATGTAAAATATGTCAAACTAAAGGACTGGTTCTTCAACAAAGAAACATTTAATAATGCTAATTTCTTTGAATACTCAGCAAATCACCAGTTAATCTGGATCATCATTCTTCTATAGCAAATATTAACAAGTTCATTTTCTGGATGAGAAAATCAGACACTACAATGGATGTCTCAAACATTCATGGTCTATCTATGATCAATGGACTGGAGGTCTAAAAGGCATAGAAGGGGGGAAAAATAAAACAAAACATTGTTCTATATAATGTCCAGGATATTTAACTTATTAGAATGGATTTAAATACTACATGACAAGCTGATACTTTTATTTCACACACATTTTCATTCTCCACTTAAAATAACTTTGAAGTAGATTTTAAACCTAATAAACTTTAAGGATCTGCTACATCTGTAGGATGCAAATCACAACCCATCAGATAACTTACTGATTAAAGATAGTAAGGGGGATTTTAAACAATATGCTTTTAACTTTTCAGTATTTTATAGACCTATTACAGTTCAACCGCAAATCTGGTTAATATCCCTAAATTTATTCTAGATCTAAAATTTGGTAGATTCTTCATTTCTTGCTTTTCTCTAAAACCTGGGTTTTTTTCTCCCATTTAAAAAATTAGCAAAGCAACTATCTTGACACTAATTTTCTGACTT
Source organism: Sarcophilus harrisii (assembly GCF_902635505.1). Taxonomy (NCBI): domain Eukaryota; kingdom Metazoa; phylum Chordata; class Mammalia; order Dasyuromorphia; family Dasyuridae; genus Sarcophilus; species Sarcophilus harrisii. The sequence continues at coordinate 314,193,107 of NC_045427.1, read as the reverse complement.
TTCTAAAATATCTCATTATGCAGCTGCAATTTTCTAGACAATGTAGACATTAGTGGTATCTTAATAATAGATATCACTAAAATTTAGAAATAAGACAAAACACTAATTAAATGTAAAGGGAAACTACAGCTACCATTTTAATTGCTTTCCCCCTCAAAAAGAAATACATGAAAAAGCTTAATTTAAATAATAGTTACCAGAGTCCTAGATGACATTCACAAAACTTGAAAGCTAGAAAACCAATTAAGACAATAAGAAAAATTACTTCTGAGTTAATATTTTTTGAAAATAGGCCTAATATTAAGTGTTTTAAGTGAGAAGAATCTTTATTTTTTCACTTGGTAAAATGAATACATTTAAATTAATTTAGCAGGATTCATTTTGGTATTAATAAAATGCAATATATAAAGAACTTAAATCATAAAATCTTTGTGTTCCTGTGCCCTCCCACCATTCTTGTTTAATCAATCAACAAGTATTTATTAAGGACTTTCTATTTGCCAAGCACCAAATATATAGAGAGAACAGAGAGTCAGTCCCCACCTTCAAAAAGTTTACATTCTGTTTCAGGTGAGAAGACGGAAAAGGAGAGCCAACATATATACAAATGAGCACATAACAAAATAAATACAAAGTCATTTAGAGCCAGACACTAAAAACTGAAAGGAAAAGGAAGGGCTTCCTGTAGGATGTGACCTTAAGAGTTGAGCTTTGAAGGAAAGATTCTAAAAGGCAGACGAGGAGGGCATAAGAGGGCAGCCTTTGCAAAGATAAGAAAATAAGAGATGGAATGTTATATCTGAAGAAAAGAAAGATAAATTTGGCAGGGATACCTCCCCACCCTCCATAATACACATTTTCATTTGCATGCCATTTTCATCAGAACCTACAAACAAAATATGCAAGCTAGATGGAAGCAATCTTTTCTTCTAATTAAGTTTGTATAAGGCTAACTTGGATGTTCTTTACATGCCACTGCAATGGAGCTGTTCTGCTAAATAAGAACTAAGTTTACCAATTTATAATTGAATGAAAAAATAGTACAAAAACTACTCGAAAATTTCAATCCAAGATAGGATGACTTAGGTAGCTATCATTTTAAGATAAAATCTTTTAATAGGTGAAAAAAAAGTAGATGTTTTGTACAACATATCTTCTGAAAACATGCATAATTATCTGGCTTAAAAGGGTTTTTTAAAAGAAAAGTGGACTTGAGATAATATGAAAACAATCTACAGGAAGAAAACACTGAATTTTGGAGGTCAAATTCCATCTCTATCACCATAAGTTACTCTGGGCTTTGAGCTTCCTCATTTCTGGTAGAGTAGATAAGACCTAAAAATCTTGCCCCCATTAAATCAGTAATCTGGATTTAAAATGCAGTAATAAATTAATAGCAAGAGAATATATTTCTTGGAATATACCCTCCTACTAGCCTATAATTACTGCACCCCTTGATAGAATACATCTGAAAATCTTAGGAAATACTAAATCAGTTTACCAATTAATAAATTCTCCAATAATTTATTATACAATGTTTAAAAATTGAGCTCTCCTAGCACATTTTAAATTGTTTTATTTACAGAAATTTACACACATTTTTTTCAGGAACATGTCTATGGTGAGAAAAAAAATGAGGTATATATCCACACAGTGAACAGCAGCTATCTTATAACAGAAAATCCATTATCTAGTACATTGTATATTATTATTATTATTATTTGGCATAATATAACACTCCTCAAATAGAAAATATCATAGGATTAATTTCTCCAACTTTTAATATTAACATCTCACTTTTTTCCACAATCGCAATAGGTGCGCTTTTATTAGTTGGAGAGAACTATTAAATGACTGTACCCTATTGAAATATTATTTAAAATTTGATTAAAAGCTAGAACACTTCCCCCATGGAGGTCAAAGAAAAACAATGGCCCACTGTGTACCAAATATATTCACAGCAGTAGTTTTTAAGGTAGCAGGTAACTGGAAACAAAGTACATACTCATCAACTTGCAAATGACTAAACAAAGGTGGCATATGAATGTAATGGAATATTATCCAGTAAGGAATTACAAAAGTGAATTCAGAGAAACACTAGAAGATCATATGAACTGATGTAGTAGGAAATAAGCAGACCAAAAATTATATAAATGACAAATATATAATGTAAATGAAAAGGTCACTAAAAAGGAGTTGAACTTTGAGCAGTTGAAACACGAATAAGAGTGCTAGAAAGCAGACAAAATATTCCTCCATCCCCTCAACAAGATAGAATAATTCCCAGGAAAGAATCTTGTATTTACCAGTGCACTGAACTGGTAGTTTTTGAGTGTTTTTTTTTTTTTTTTTTTTTTTAAGTAAGGGTGGGCTCAAATCTGAAGGGTTAGAAACAGGGGGAAAGAAATTTCCAAAAATGACAAATACAAAGAAAAGGCATCAAAAAAACTTTTTAAAAGAACAGTTAACACATTTCAGTGCCTTATATTTCTAGTTTAGGCTTTTCAAAAATGTAAAATATGTACTGTCTTATAAACAAAAATTAAACTGATTCAAAATCAAAAGAATTTGTGCTTTAAATTTTTTTTTTCCCCAGGACCAGCTGTTAGTGACTCTAAGCTATCACCCGCTATTTGACTTTGTGCCCTTGTGATTTAATGCACAGGTATTACTTAAGGTGACCAACTGGAGTCTGGTGTTATGTTTTTTTTTAATACCATGTCAGGACAACACTGACCCCAAGAACTACTTGAGCTGAACCAAATGAATTTCAATCAGCCATAGACTTGTAATTCGAAAACTCTAATTTCCAACAATGTGAGCAGGGGTTACAATTCATTAGTCACATACTACACACTTTATGCTTTATACTATGAATTGACCACCTCTACAAAAATGACAGAGTTTAAAGTATCTAAAAATTTATCTAAAATGTAAAATTTCTAAGATTAAATATTGTGGGTAGAGATTTAAAAGGAAAATATTTCATAAAAAATATTATAGAGGAAGTAAAATGTAGGCACTTAAGGCTGTTTTTTGTTTTTTTCTTTTCTGAAAAGCACAGATAACTTCAACATAACCAAAAATAAGGCCCTGCCTCTGGGTAGTTAAGTCACAAAACCTTCAATATCAGAGACAGAAAAGTTCTATGTCAAACATATTATCAAGGTAAATGAGAATTAACTACACATTTTTCCTCCCAACAAAGGCAGTTTTTTTTTCAACTTAATATTTTTAATATACAAGTAATGAATGCTGAAAGGTTTGGGCTCTTAATAGCCTATTCTCAAATACTTTTCTCAAAAGTCAATGTTCAGAATGAGGATTTACAGCAACTAAAGTACCACTAAGTTCTATTAAGATAACAGATTTCATTAAGACATTTTAAGGATTTTTTTAAAATAAAGATTTCTGAAAGATTACTACATCTTTGGGTTAACCATTTTACATTGGTTTTTACCTGTAATTGCAAAAGATTACATTCCATTTTCTAATTATTTTGACACTAAGAACATTAACTGGATGTATGAAAAATCTAGTATCACTGAAATCTCAGCAAATAAAATTTACATATTCAAATCCTTTTCTTCGATTATTGAACAGTATCACAAGAGGATTTTTCATACATAAAGGCCAACAAGACTCACCCAATACTCCCATTGATGATTGATACTGACAATTCTCACTTTAACACTAATATATTAAAATCATTAAAAATTACAATGTGTTTGCTGAGGCAGTGTCTGCCTTTTTTTCTATCTTGAAGTCTCAGTTGACAAGTCACTTAAGTCTAGTGATTTCTGTGTAAACAAAAATATAAGAAAAGTACCTTAGCAACAAACTCAACAAAAAAATAAAAAATCTTTATAATAGAAACAATTGAGTGTTAAATGCAGAGCAAAAGCACCTAGCATAACTTATAATACTCAAATGTAGATGGCTCATTTTTCATGTACTCCTTTTGGAAAATAAAGCTCATATAATTAATATTCAAAATGATTACTTAAGTAAAACTATTCTAAGTAGAAAGTGAATGATTCCTATTTTTTTTTTTCCTCTAAGCAAGTCTCTGATTCATTTAAGAAATAGTTAATGGGGAGGGATCAGGGCATTTTCCTACCTGGCAAAAACCAAGCTTCCAGATCACAAAAAAACACATCTGCATTTAAAAGAAAAATGCAAACACAACTTAACCATGTTTTATTTGACTGCATCTTGTTTAGACAGCTTGCACATTTCAAACTTCATTATAATCCCTTTCTCCAAAGGATAAGGAACAGAAGAAAATAATGCAGCATTATAATCAAACAGCAGTTCAATATTTTTGAAATACACGTGATATTTTATAGATACCCCACTCATATCCAACTCCAATGTAATTTATGGTTATGTTATTACAAACCTGACAGCCCTGTAACATTATAGCACTCAATTGTACTGATGTCATGGTGCAATGAAAAATAATTTTGATGCACTATGCCAATTAGATTATGTCTCCACTACAGGAAAATGAGGAATTTCATGATTTGGGAGCACTGTGATACACATATCCAGACTTACACATCAAGCCAATGCCAGCATACAGTGCTAAGTTAAAACCTAAGTGACAAAGACAAACTCCTTTGTGTAGATCTGTCAAGCAAATGGGGAGAAAAAAAAAGAGGGAAATCCTTAAACAAAATTTAAAAAAGAAAATTAACAATTTGTTGTTGCTAGTTTTAACCTGAAATACTAATATGTTTTCTGAATTGGGACCTTATGAGTATGTGGATCTCAATGCAAGATTATTAGATCTCACATTAAGTACATACCCACTAGCTTCTTTAATACTAATATGTACAGCTTCTTTATAGTCCGTGATGAAACTACATTAGGTGTAGAGACTGTCAAACTATCAATCTTTAATAGGCAACACTCTTTTAAAAGAAAGTTGTACCCATTTTGCTCAGTTTTAGCTGTGGTTTTCAATGTCATTTACAAACTTAATGATACTATAATTATATTCAAATTTAAGTCGTGCCTTAAAATGATGGATATCTAATATTAAAAAAATCATGGGGGAAATTAATTTATTTTTAAAAATTTCATTTTAAATGCTAATCAATTTTGATAGTGGGTTGTTATGGTTCAATAGTTTCAATTGGGAAAAATAATTTTTCCGTCCAGTAAAAAAAGTGTAACATGTATGGAATATGTTAAATAATTGTATAATCATGTGGCTTTCTAACTCAGTCATTTAATTAAGGCCTTGTCTACAAAATGCCAACAACCAATTCAGTCGATTCAGTGAAACTGGTCAATCTGAAAGGAAAAAAATATTTATATTCGTTATTTTACTGGTCTGACAAGGCGATGATAGTCTGATTTGTGTATAACATCTTGCCTTCTTTACAACTGTGTGTGACTGGTCTAATCACACTGAGTATTCGTTAGCTTATTACAGCATTCACCTCTGAACCATCAACTAAATTATATTTAAGGACTTTTGTGCAATCAATCTATTGTTTCAGTTCAACTTTCTTTAAAGCATACAAAGTACCACTATGATTGGTACTCTTATCATCAAAAGTCAGAATTTAAAAGAAAACTAAGTTTAAAAAAACCGTCTGTTCCAAAGGCTGTCACCCTCAGTGTTATATGGATTCACCAACACCAATCCTATTTTTTTTAATGTACTTATTGTTCTGTGTATAAAGCCTAATAGGATTGAGCACTTTTAATAAAATCTCTTTAAAACCAAGACAAATGATCCCACCAGAATTTTTTTTCACCATATATATTTATATAAACTGAAATTTTCATTTGAAAGTGCTTGTTCCCTTCAAACACACTCTACTGAGCAAAGAGTAGCTTTCCTTTAAAAAAAAAAAAAAAAAAAAAATTAGTTTTTTTCCTGAAAGTGGAACTTTTTCAAATATTAATGGAGGTAGGGTTTTTTTTAAATGTACAGTAATTATAGTGATAAGAAAAAAATTAAATTAAAACCAAATCCTAACAGTACAAATATAGTAAGGCAAATCTGAATTTTGAAAAAAGTATGTTTTCTATAGAACATTCTTCAATGAGTGCATCCCTTTCCAAGGATACTTGGGTTTTCCAGTTATAGGAATAAACCCACATTAGTTTATTCCTAAAATTGAAAAACAAATTTATTTTAACAAGCTGTTATATCATGCCAATTGACAAGTTAGCGAAATACAATGTAACCAATGATGATTGGTGGATCACATGGTGATCAATCACCATGATTGATGTTTTTTTGTTTTTTTTTTTTTGACAAAACCCATGTAACTTGTTAAAAAAAAAAATGTATACTCTTCTCCCTTTTTCTGGAGGGGAAGGGGAGGAATAGAAACATCCTCCCCTAGAACTTGCTCACATAGTTTAGAGGGGAAAAAAAGCAGCTGATATAAACTACACCTTGAAATTTATTTCCAAGACCAAGAACTGAAAATCAAAGCATTTTAGAACACCGAAGCAATCTGAATCCAAATCAAGTGAAAAAAAGTTCCAACTGCTTTATAAAAGCTGTTTTCCATAGCTCATAGCAATAATTTTGATTAAATAAAATCATACCAATTTACATTAATTTTCTATTCCTGTCCAAAAATCCCTATCAAAAAGAAAAAGTGCATCCAAACCCAGCAATGTACTGGAGCCTTCAAGTTCCCAACCCCTTCACCTACACTTCCCCCCCCCCCCCCCCCCCTCCCCCCTTTTTTTTTTTTTTTTTTTTTTTTTTAAAGCAACTACTAGAGAATTTTCCAAACAGCTTCTATTTTTTGATGTATAAGAATAGCTTTGTCTCTTGCCTGGGAAAAGTATCCAAATTATAAAATCTGAAATAATTTATTATCAAATTCAGAATTTAAATAAAAGCAGTTTTCTTGCAAAGACATTTTAAAAGGAAATAAAAAGAAAGCATGCACTAAAAAATTAGAGATGAAGACAAATATTCTTATTTATACAGGCACTGGGAGACGCAATTTAATTGTTACTGTTACTTGTTGTAACACACACCCCACCCTACAATACACTTTTTTCATTCACTAATCACTGAGGTACCAATATTCAAAAATGGAAAATTCAATATTGAAAAATAAAACCTAAAATTGAAGCTTTCCCCCCTCCCCAGAAAACTATGGCAAGTTTTGTATGAAATGTTAGTATACTTAGAGAATTTTACAATCTAAATTGGCTTTTTTCAGGAACAAAAATTATGTTCCACATACAGGTTCTGTGATAAAATGTTCACTGTGTATATAATGTTGTCAGTAGACTTGCAAATGAACAAACAATCTTGGCTAGCAACTGGCACATCTTGCTGGTACCAAAAAAACTCGAAGTTTGAAACAATCTTTTAATTCAGAACAAATGTGCCATGCCATAGTGCAACAAATATGTGCGACACTCAATGAGACACTGACAGGTAAGAGCTGCATGGAAATTATGAAATCCACCTGCAAAGCAATTCTGTACAAATTGCATTGCATGCAAAGGCCGACTGTGCGCTGTTGGAAGTTGTTCCTTCATGTGATAGTTTCTTTTAACGCAGCCATAGTTTAAGACGCAGTGCATCAACTCCATTTAAATAGTATCTGAACAGCCTTTTATCTCGCACAAAACCAAGATTTTCATAAAGTTTCAAAGCAGATTTATTTGTAATTTCGGTTTCCAAGACAACCTTCAAAGAAATAAGAAAAAGCTTTATTAGTCAAGTAAAAAGTAACATCACACAAAAACAATTGTCTGACAAAATCTGACAGCATTGCACAAAAAATAGCTGTTCAGCATTAGTGATCTGAATGTCTTTAATAGCAAATCAATTAAGTTTGCACATTTTTCTTCCATTAAAAACTTTCAGAAAGTAAAGCAAAACAATTTAGGTAAAAAAAGGAGAAAGAAGATGTAAGGAATTTTATTTATTTCCTCTAACAAAATATAATTTAACTCAAAGACTAAAAAATTTGCCTGGAAAATAAATATACCAAAATTCAACAGAGATGTAGCTTAAGATTTTTACTTGCAATCTCACTTGAATTATCCATTAGTTTTCTTATGCTCTTCTTTTTATGGATTTTATCTTATTAAAAAAAGGTGAATTCAAAAGTAATGCTTTGATCTGATTTCTTTTGTCAGTGAAAAAGAACCAACTAACTAACTTTCAACTGGAGCATATAAATATATTTCTCTCATTTACTTCATAAAATACTGAGATTTGACTGGTAGAAGAAGCCCAGTAGCAGTCATTAAGTACTATCCCTTAAGAGAATATTTGTATATATCAAATAAATATATATATTTATTTGGAGAGGGGGGGAAATAAACAGTACCTATAATGTTAAGTAACTAAAATTAACCACCAAACCTGAAATAAAATGTTGGATCAATCACTACATCCTAACCTATGACTGGAAGACACCTTTTTGGAAGACAGCATAAGGTTATCTTTTGCTTTACTACATTAATGGTTTTATATTTTCACTATCATCAATATATGCAGCATAAAAAGAGCTGATTTATACAATTTAATAATGACTTCTGCTGTCATGATGGCTAATCAAACAGAAAGAAAAGTTTTATTTTGTCAGGCTGACATAAGGAGAAAAGCTTTATACGTTTTAACAACCTCCTCTACTGACTACTAGTTCATTCATTTCTAAGCCCTGAAATGGTCAAGCAATTTGAAAATCACTACCTATTTGCGCTCCTACTAGGTTTTATTATTACTTTAGGTAATAATTTTATTTTTGAACTTGCGAAAAGTATATTATTTATAAAAGAAATATTATGGCAAAATCAAAAATTATAAAGGAACTAGGAAACCACACTTCTAATTTATCACTGTTACTGATCAATTATATGATCTGCTATGGACCTTAGTTTTCTATCTATAAGATGAGAGGGGGTTGGGCTAAGTATCTAAATCTTCTATTTAAAAGTCTCACTAAGAAAAAAGTAAAAAATTAAGAGCACATGAAGATCAATAAATTTCTCCCATTCTTGACAGTAAAAGCCCGTATTATTAAGGTTTCAGAACTGAGTACAGAATTGCATTGTACAAATGATTAATCAATGCTTACTGACAAATGAATGTGTTCTTAAGAATATAATTTTTAAAATTCAGGCACTTCACAAAGCAATATAAAATTTAGATTTGATTTTCAGCCCTACTGCTATTTCTATGACCTAGGAAGTCACTCTCCTCCTCTCCATTTTCTTAGCAATAAAATAAATGAAATGAACTTGATGGTCGACAAGGTCACTTTCAGCTCTAAATCCAAATATATGATCCCAAATCCTTCTACTCAGTGTGTCAAAACCAAAGAAACAAACATCCTACAAAGAATTTATGTTCATTTTAAAAATACTGATTTGATAAAAATTTACTTGGGATGGGGGGAAAGACTCAAAGAAAAGCAGTCATCCCTCTCTCTCTAGTTTTCATGATTCTACTTTCTCCTGTCTTACTGTCTGACTATTTATTCTTTGGTGTCTGCTAGATTATAATCTGTAGCACACCCTCAAACAGTGGTATGCTCCCACCTTCGGAGGTTCTCTTCTCTTTTCTCTCTCAAGGATCTCATGATCTCCTTTGGGTTTGGTCGCTATGCAAATGATTCAAAGAATTTATTTATTTAAGGCTCTTATCAAGCCTCAAGGCCTTCCCTTATTAATTTTTTATTGGACATTCCAAACTGCATATTCCAGAGTCATCTCAAATTTAGCACATCCAAACAGAATTAATTCCATTTTTTCCCCTCTTACAAGCATTTCCATTTCTGATAAAAGCACTGCATTCTTCAGTCTCTCAGGTTCATAACATCAGCATTATTGTCTCCCTTCCCCAAATATCTAATCATTTGTCAAATACTGCAAATACCTCCATTAATATCTACCTGTCTTGACTCCTCTCTACTCACACAGCCACCTTTAGTTTAGGTTCTCTTCATCCCTGGCCCAGAGTACAGCAACAATCTCCTACCTGGTATCTCTGCCTCAGTTCTACCCACCACACACAACTGCCCAAGTAAGTGACATTAAGTGCAAGTTTGATCATGTGAGTACCTAGCACCTCTAAGATCAAATACAACTCCTGTGTTTGGCTTTCCAAGTCCTTCACAACACAGTTCTCACCTATCTTTCTAAACCTAATCTACATATCACTCCCCATGCCAGGCTCTGTTATCCAGTGTGTTCCTCACACATGGCATGCCATCCTCCATCTCTAAGCCTCTGCACTTGCCATTCCCCATGTTCAGAGTGCACTCCCTCCTAACTTCTCACAGAACTACATCTTTCCAGACATAATTCAAGTACTGCTTTCTAACATGAAGCTCTTTCCTAATCCCCTTGACAACTACTACTCTCACACACTTTCTCTGTGATGTATTTAATAGGATTATATTTATTCTCCATATATTTAATTTGCAATATAGCCAGGCACATACCCCTCCCCTGTTAGAATTTAAATTTGACTGTAGGAATTGTTTCATTCTATTTATAACCCTCAGTATCAATTAGTAACTGATACATAGTAGGCATTATTAAATATTTACTGGAAAAAACTATTTTTTAGTGTTCCGATATTAGGGATAGAATTCTGTTTCCAGCAATCTGAACTGCTCTCCCCATTAAAAGATTGGGTAAATCCTTCACTGTAACTCTATCATATAGTCATTATTAAGAGTACCAAATCAAAACAAGAGATATGTTGAGAAAATTGCGTCAAGAACTGCTAAAACTGCAGTTCTTCATGAAAGATTTGGTTAAACAAACAAAAATGACATTCAATTTTGGGGGGAAATGGCTTGGCATTTATGTAGATTCTAATGACTCCTAAGTCTAGCAATTATATTGAATCAAAAATCTACTTCACAAAAATCACAGAATCTGGAGTTAAAAATGACCTAAAAGATTACTAATCTAACACTTTAGTTTTGAGACAAGGATTTGATATTTTGTTTTTGCCAAGGACAGGAGAATAAATTAAGAATACATGTTATTTTTAGTTAAGGATTTACTCAAATATAAAAATAGAATAGTGTCATAACACAGTAAAAATAATCTGGGCCTTTTGTTAATTAAGTTTGTTACAACTTTAATTAAATCCAACTTCAAAACACTTAAAAAAATTTAATCTATCATAGAAAATAACTATACAAGGTGTCCTAAAAATCTTAATGTAGCTTTAAGCTTTAATATTCCAAAACTGCACAACTTCTGGGATACCTTTTATCTAAAAATAATAACAATGATGATAACAGCTTTTATTTTTATAATACTTTAGAAATTAACCTATGCCTTAGATATTTGACAATCCTCCCCAAAATACACAAGTATGGTGCATAGGCCTGGTCTACGGCTATATTTATCATCTAAGGCCCAGCCTAGCCACATGCAGAAGTTAGCCAGCAAATGATTGGGGCAGGGGCTGAGAGGAAAGAATTTGCCACATAAACTCATAAAGTCTATTTACATAAAGTACACTCCAATGAAACACACAATCCTTGGAATAAGTTTTATAACTCATTAAAAAAAATTTCAACAGTTTTAAGTAGATAGTGTGTTAAGTAACTTCATTTTACATTAGGAAACTAAGAAACAAAGAGGATAGGTGGAAAGTGCTATGACATAATGGAAAAAAAAAATCAGGAATTGGAAAAAGTTCAAATTTAAGCTCTGTTGTTTACTGCCTATATGATCTTGGGCAAGTCAAGTAAGTTGAGTATCACTTTCCTCATCAGTAAAGTAAATGAGCTGGACTGAGAACCTCTAAAGTCCAAACCTATGTTCATATGACTTGTTCAAGATTCCATATCTAAATGATGAGGCTGAGACGTAAACCTAAGTTTTCTGACTCCAAGTCCAATGTCTTTACCAAAATAGTCCATACTTTCTGGAAAATGCATATATATTAAGAAGTTTGTAATTTGAAAAAGAAATGGTTGTTTGTCAAACTGGTCAATTACTCATTAAACATTCTAGTCCTTTCTGGGAAATTTAGGGACAAGAACTTGTAAAAGTAGATGGCTACCATGAAGGCAAGTTTTGTTTATTTGTTTTTTAGAACCAAAGAGCTCTTTCATCATGTTGTAATCTCTCAACTCATTTCCTTGAAATAATGAACATTTCACTCTAATATGTGAAAAATATAAACACCTTTTTATTAGTCACAATTAAAGCATATTGTTATATGACCAATTCTAAGCCGAAGCATCACGTGAATAATTTAATTCATGTTTATGAAGGCATGCAGCCCTTTGTCTTATGGGCGATTTTTCTCTTTTTACAATATAACTTTCTATTCATTGACATATAGCTAAGATGTTAAGTTTTCAGGTTGCTGTTGTAATGTATGGTCATATTTGAAAGAAAGTTACTGATTTGTATGATCATTGATGTTTTTGATTTAGCTTATTGCTGACCTTGTTTTAAAATGAAAAATGATAATTTATTATAGCATGCCATTATTTATCTGTGGATAACAAGTAATTGAGATTAATTTTTCAGAACAAATAAAAAATAAATGGTATATACTATAAGCCATTTCAATGGTGGTTTTATGTTAAAAGTCTATACAGAGATAAAGGGCAAATATAATTATATTTAAAAGTATATAGACACAGAGGTCTATTCTTACAAGAATACAATTTCCCCCTTGCAAACATACCAAAAAAAAAAAAAAAAAAAAAAAATCAAATATTTCTAAAGATAAAAATAATAGTAACAGAGTTCTATAGTAGTCTATCAAATTGTCACTTCCCAAATGAGTCAACAATGCTATTGCATTCATAGTTTTATAGGAATTAGATAGGGCAATCTAAAATTTATTGAAAAGGTTTTTTTCTTCCAATTCCTTTAGATTGACCGACCATGAGAAAGTTATTTTAAGTAAATGTTGTGTATTTTTGACTACAGGGATATACTAATTGATAAACTGATTGAATAGATATCAGGTTAATTTAAAAAAAAAAAAAAAAAAAAAAAAAAGCAAAGGAAGAACTGAGATGGCTTGACCAGTCTGAGTTACATTGCTAAAAATTTTCTAGAGTAATCCAAGTGTCTATGGACTCATATTCCTTAACTTATGGTTCAACTTTGTTCAACTAAACTAATAAAAACAAACATATACATTATTTATAGTATCTTAACCATTCAACTTGATGAGTAGCCTATTCTTGAAGATCAAAAGTTTCAAGGTCTTTCTTAGAACACACTCTTATGTGTAATTTTGTTTCTGTCAAAAGTAATCTGCGTAGCTAATACTGTTGTAAATGCAACAACTAATTACTTTGTCTACACTGTAATCTTTCCAATTTTTTCCACTCATTTTGTAGCTTGCCCTTCAAGTTCTTATTTCTTGGCATTCGTTCTCTGCTCAGGGGTGTTCTGAAGCAACTTACATTTGACATATAGTAAGCATTCAAGAACTTCTTGGTAAATGAACAAGTCAACCTATCAGTTTTCTAGTAGTCTCTGAGAAAAGTCTACATATGCAAGTGATAAAGAATAAAGAACTTTCTAAATATATAAAAGGTATAGGGAAAAAATTGTACTAAGGACTTTCTAGATATGCCCTTGATAATCTACTTAGCCACTGAATCTTGGCTCTGCACATGTAAAATAAAAGGGATTCAGTATGTTTTAACAGTCTTCTTTTAGCACAAAAAAATTCTGTTACTAATAAGTAGTAAGAAAAAAAAAAACTTCAAACTGGGAAGCTATTCATAAATAGATAAAACCTAAATCATAATGCATATTTTTTTCCTATTTTTAAAAAAAAGTCAACTCACAAAAGTAGGCACAATATTTCTTGATAAAGTGACATTACCTAATCAGCAGGTTGTCCTGTACCATACATACTATCGCTACAGAAGTATTTCTCATTTTTCTTTATTTGGTTGTAGAATTCCTTTGTTTTATGGCTATTCCAAAGTGTTCATAAAGTCATGAACAAAGAGGTCCACATTTCATCAATTTTAGTATCATTGATGTCTAGGGACTATTTTCTCTATAATTACATTCAAATGCTCCCCCCCCCCAAACAGTTATGACTATATGCAGGACTATTACAATCTGGGAATATAAGATTATTTCTTTACAAGTAAATTCTTTATTACATTTAGATTATTAAAACTGCAACAGAGTGTGCGTTTTGCATATAAAATCTTCCTCACACTTTTTCCTATAGTCTGCCTTATCCTTTCTTTTTCACAACATATATACTTTTTATATTAAATGCCTAAAATTTCACAACTTCTTGAACCTCCCTACCAATAAATATATTAGAAACCTCAGAAAACAAATGTAACTAAAGCAATTTGTCAAGACTCCTAAGAATTAGTTCACAAATTCACCTCAAATTCGTACCTTCTTTCACTTGGAATTTTAAAAAATTCTTAGATAAGATGGAGGAGTCCTATAGAACTAAAAAGAAAAGCTCCATCTACCTATATAATTCATTTTACCATAGGAAAACTGTCCAACACAGAGAAAGAATCATTTCAACTTTAAAAGGAGTCCTTTAGTATAAAAACATGAACAACACTGAACAGCCTATGGAGTTTTTCACACTTCAAGCACAAAGTATTAATGACTATTGGATTAAAAGCAATAGAAAAATAAACCACTAATATGAATCATTTTCTGATAAAATATAAAATAAAATAAAGTAAAATAATAACAAAGATAATATAGAAGAACTATTTGAAACCATATTTTCCAACTAAAATTTTCAGAACATTCAAAGAAAAACAGCTCATGCATTAACCATATGAACCAAAGATAAGAATACCTAAGAGTAGGGTAATTATACTATTTACTAAGATAACATTCCTTGTTTTCTAGGTATTCCTTGGAAATTACTTCTATTCCCTATCAAAGATTGGAATATATTCTACATTCACAAGTCTTCTACAATTTGACATATATAGATATGAAATTTGACTTGTTTCACTAATAGAATGGTCAGTCCAACAAGGCTGTAAGGCAAAATCAAAGCTTCATGCTCAAAGATCTCCAGTTTTTCCCTCAAAATTTCAGTTAACAGCAATATAATGTCTACTGAACTTAAAATATAAGTTCACAATTTTTCAAATTATGCAGTCAACTGTTAAAATTCCCTAGACATGAATTGCCAACTTAAGTTTTATCCACAGATGATTTTAAATTTCAGAATTTTTTTTTGTTTTCCTGTGATACAGAATAGTTTTGGGGCCTCCTCAAAATTTAATTTTCAGTAGTAACCTACACAAATCATATAATCAGGAAAATAAACCTTCTGGAAGAAAAATTATCTAATGTTGTATAAAATGGTATGCAAAAGTGGGGGAAAGTAGAGAAATAGTTGTTCAAACTAGAAGTCCTCTTCATTTATCATATTTTTTATATTCATTATTTACCTATTTATTATATACCTGGTTCTGACACTCCCCCTTGAATCTCTTCCTACATTCTTAGGATTATAAACATTTAGAATTACTTAAGGCCTTAGAAATCATCTTCATTTTAGATACAATCTGAGGCCTAACAAAGTGACTCAAACAAATGGGTAATTAACAAAGCAAGAACGATGAGTCTTCTGTCCCCAAATGCTGTTCTCTTTCCACTGTGCCTTATTACCAGAAGTGGCAGTACAGTTATGAGTTGAAAGATTGCTTTTTGAGTTTATTTCAATGCTACTTACTAACAACACAATCTTGATGAGTCATTTAACTCCAGTCTCCATTACATCATCTACAAAATGAGGATAATAATACCTGCCCTTTCAATATTAAAGATTTATTGTAAAGATTCAGTTAACAACTGCCAAATTACTTTTTAAATTATAAAGTGCTAAACAAATTAATGTTATTAACACAAATACTTCAGATTACTGACTCACTTCCATCTCCTGCCATACTATATCTTCATAGTGAAACTACAGTATAACAATAATAAAATCATTGTCAATAATCATTTATTACATATCTCCTATGTGGCAAGAGATTAAGTGTTAAAAATTTTTTAAATGCTTTTTTAGGTAAAAATGCAGAGAGTTATATAGGTATTTTTCAATTTGTATAGGGTTTTGCATTAAAGCTTTTCCCAAAGCTACCTTGTTTCTGGGGTAGGCAGTTTCCCTGACGGTGGGAAAAAAAAAAATTAAAGATTGTATATATAAAGTAGAATAAAAATAATTGAAATTTATATAGCTACTTGAAGTTTATAAAGGACTTTACATAATTTCACTTAGAAATTCAATATAAACTACCTTGGTTGAACAGTGACATTTTCCCATGAAAAGTGAAACAGTAATTTTTTTTGAAAAAGATATATAGGAGTCATCCTATTTTTAAAATGTGTATTGAAAATACCTACATCAAATCTGACTTTTGGCTTTCATTCAAGTTTCCACTGACATCTCCAAGTATGAATGTAGGAAATATTCCTTAGTTTTCACAAATTTTAATAAGTTAAAATTATTTAGATCCCTCAGGAAACTAGGCTTTTAAACATTAAGAGACTTACCTCATCACAGTCTCCTTCAACCATGGCATAAATAGCTTTCTTAACCAAGTTAGTACCTAGAATATAGATTTCAGTGTTAGCGAAGACAAATACAGGTTATTTCTTTAAAAATCTGAATAACAGAATTCAGAATAATGAAGAAACACAAAATGCTAGGGTCTATATTGGATGCAGTCCCAAAACAAATTATTTAATTGGCAGTAGCCATATATAACATTAAAGTTTAAATTTACAGACTTTAGACCAAATATGTAGCTATATCAGGAAATTTCTATAACTGAAACACTACATAAGCCATAGGCAGATACCAAGTTAAGCTGACAACCTCCAATGAATAACCCCCAAAGAGTCTATAGATTCTGGGTCATAAGTTCATGGTACCTATGAACTATCACAAGATGTCTCCTAGCTAGTCTTCTAGATAAGAAATAATTCTGATTCAATGAATTTGTCTTTGAAAAGAAAGAAGCACAAAAGAAAAATAAGGATCCTTAAATGATTTACTAGAGATGGGAGCATGACCTAAAACACACTCCTATTCATCAGTTGTTTCAGTCTTGTCTGACTCTTCATGAGTCCACTTGGAATTTTCTTAGCAAAGATATTACTAGAGTAATATGCCATTTTCTTCTCCAGCTCATTTTACATAAGAAACTGGTAGAGAAAGGTTAAATGCCTTATCTAGGATCCCACAACTAGTAAATATCTGAGGCTGCATCTTGCTTGGATTTTTGGATTCCAGGTCTGGCACTCTGTCCTATATGACCCCTACAAACCCACTGGGTTTTATGAACATTGGTCTAGTTAGGTCTAGAATTGTTGATATTTTGATAATGTATGCTTCAGAAAGAGTATTAAACTTAAAATGTCTTTATAATATTTTCTCATGTTATAAAATTTAAAACTTAATATTTATTCCAAACATAACTTGCCACTTACCTTAAATATAACCTAGAAGATTCTTCCTTTTAAAATTTTCCCCTTTTCTCTTCCCACTTGCCTCAAATCAACATATCCTAACCAAAGTACTGGGTAGCCACAGCTACGGGATCCTTCTCTTTTAACCTCCTGCCAATTCTCCTTTTATTCTCATCTCCCTAAGAAAGGATACCTAGAAGTTCCATGACATTCTTAAGGTTCCCCCACTCCAATCCTGCCAATGCCCTGCAGAGCAAGTCTTATCATCTACTCTACTACTAAATCCTAAATTCTCCCAGATTTTATGATCAATCTTTATGCTACACCCTCCAAACACCCAGGCATTGTCAGCTAATTCATCTTAAAGATCTTGAATCTTGTCATCTGTCTGGTGCTTCTGGACTTCCTACCTATCCTATAACTGAACCATGCTATGTGTTATCTCCTCTAATTTAAAGAGGAGTTACTTGAGAAAAGGTTTCAATCTTTCTTTTCTAATGGTGTATTTCCCCTTTCTCCTTCCTAATCAAAATCTAATATAATATAGTACTTGGCACTTAGTAAGTATTTTTAAAATGTTTTTTTCATTCATTCATTCTTTAAATAAGCTTCATTAAAGATCAATCATGTTACCACATAAAAGTACATAGGAAACCTCATCACACTACTTAAATGGTGAAATTACTTTTGTTTAGTAAGATAGCTGCATGCAATTTTTCCTATTGCTTCACTGACATACTTGCATTTTTTTTTAAACTAGGGAAAAAACTGACATGTATATTCCAATGTATTAATAGGTTTCAATGGAATCAAAGGAATAGGTTTCTGGAATCTTTCCGAAAAAATGTATCAAAAGTATAAAAATTAAGTAGTGTTGAAAAAGATCATAGTATCAAAATGGATCATAACGGGTTCAAAAGAGCTTTTAATTAGTTTCTTGGACCTGCTCAAATGATACCAGACTTTTTTTTTTTTTTTACCCAGCTCCTTAAGTATATAAAAAAATAGAAATAAAAAAAAAAAAAAGAAATCTACAAAATAAGTTCCAAATAATAAAATATTAACTTTCTTTATAACTTTCTAGTCCATTCTAAAACAAATTTACAACCATGTCAAATTTTCATGACAATTAGCAGACTCAGCTCAGAAAGTTTTAGAAAACTAAAACTCTTGGTTTTCTTACCAAAAAGAAACATGAAGGTAATACAATGGATGGGATGCTGGATCTGAAGAAACTCTCAGTTCAAATCCAGTCAATACTTTCTAGCAGCATGACTCTAAGTAAGTTTATGATTTATAAAATGGGGACAGTATCACTTACTTCCTAAGGCATTTGTGAGAAGAAAATGAAGTAATATTTGTAAAGCACTTTCAAAACCTCAAAGTGCTCTATAAATGCTAATTATCACCATCATCATCAACAACCATAATCAATGGTACTTTATACTCAAGCTGTGAACCCTTAAAAGTCAAACAGACTTCTAAGTCAATGGAAATTACTTGGGAATATTGTCCAATCTCATCTTGTCTTTTAATTTTATGCCACTGTCTATAATTATAACCTGTGCTCAGGAAAAATTATTCTTTCCCATATATTCATTCACTCCGCAAAGCTCAACTCAGATCTTCCAATATGCCTTCCAGGATCCTATCCTAACCAGAAGGGACATCTTCCCCTCCCTTTCTCAGGCCACTTTATAAGCATCTTTTCTATTGGTTTAACTAGCCAAAAACTTAAAGATTATTATGCACTTAATTTCTTCTCCCTTTTTCTGGAGGGTGAAAAAAAAAACACAAAAAACTATGATAGGCATATCATTTTTCTTCTTTATAATCCCAATAACTTAGAAATAGTAGACATAGGTTTATTGAACTGAATTTCGTGAAGTTCAGTCCCTAATCATTCCTGCTTTACTGGTAAAAATCAATTTCCAATATGCTCAGATAATCTCTTGATTCCTCCATAACAAAAAAACTAAACTAATAACCCAGTGTTTATGGATATATTTTCTGATAGGTCATTAAAAAAATAAAAAATAAATAAAAAAAAAAAAAGACAAGTTTGAGATTGTAGAATGTATCAATTTTTATTTCTTTGCCACCTTTCTAGGTCTTGCTTCTGGTTACGAGAGTTGCTAGTGATAATTTAGTACAGGTGACAATGAACAAAAATCTTATCTAGAGATATTTAAGGTAAAGTAAATTAAAATTTCCTTAAGGACAAGTACCAGATACAACCACAACTCTGTGAAATCTCAACACATGTTAGAAACAAAAACATTTTAAATATGTTCCTGAAAGTTTTCATAGGTGGAAAAGCTCTAGAAAGGCTTAGAAGAGAATCTTCACAGGCCTTCTTTCAAGATCCAACTCAAGAGATAGTTCCTACATAAAATCTTCCCTGATCTTCTCCAGCTGATAGAATAATGTGGAGGGAGATCACTATCTGGACAACTTGTGACCCCTTTTCATCCAAGAAATGTTTACATGACCTCGAGTATATAATATAGACAAATCAAACATTTATTGATAACAAATCATAATTTTGAGATCCCTTCATTAAAACTCATATGGGGTCTCAAATCAGTTTAAGAACTTGGGCTCTAGAACTTTCCCTGTCTCTCTCCTTTGATACTGGCATCCTCTTCTTGTATCCATAGATTTTTGCGTATGCACTTCTCCCTTAATCCTCTGAAACAGGAACTGTATCCTATCTATGTATCCCAAGCACTTGGCACAGGGTCTTGCATATCACAGGAGTTGAAAAATATGTATGAACTGAAACTGAACAGCAGCATAAGAGAAAAAATTTTAAAATGCTCTAATTTGTTTTATGTAAAATTTTAGTGTCAAATTGAGATCTCTTAAGTATGATGGAATGGGCAGTAGGTTCATTAGCTTATTTTCCTAGTTTTAATAATCTCATTTCTAGATAACACTTTCATTTTCATTGGCCTTGGTTTCAAAAGTTAAAAGTATTCAATCACTGCTTTAACTACATGAAGAAAAAATTTTTTTCTTACCAATGCCATTTCTCCTGTATTTGGAATCCACTGCTAACATGGCTATATAACCTCTGCGGAACATCTTTTTGTGCATATCCAACTTGCAAACGATGGCACCTACACACTCTTCCCCTACCACGGCCTTAAAAATAAATGAACAATTATGAAGTATATGTTCTCATCAGATATAATACATTTCTACAACAAAATAGCTCTAAATCTTTGAATGTCATTTATTAGGTAAGAACTTAGGATAATAAATAATAGACTAACCAAATCAGAATTTCCTTAACAATTATAAGCTACGAACTCCCTTGGACATACTTTTCTTATTAAGTTTCTCTGCTTCTTGATAACAGCCTGAAAAACAGGTCAATTAGCACATCTTGCATAATGTAGGTATTGAGTAACTACTGATTTGACAATTAACTGAATAAACATTATAATTTTTTGCAAGAACCATAAGCACTCTCTTTTGGAAAAAAAGGAGATATATATAAAAAAAGAGGAAAAAAAAGACCATTAGATTCACGACATCTGAGTAGAACTACAGGTTTAATTCCAGTACTTTATGTCAACATTTATCATGACATACCTTAATATTCAATTTCTTTGTCAGATTTACTGGAAAGAGCAATCATATTGGAATAAAAATTCATAGCATATTACTTTGATCATAGTAGGATCTTTAAAAATGTTTTTTGAGTTATCTGCCGTTCCCATTTTTAGAGAATGGTTGTATCCAAATATGTCGCCTTTATTACACGAAGAGAACTCATTAAGATATGTATTTTGAATCCCAAAGGAGTTTTAGTTATTTAATGCCCCAAAGACCACATATATCAGTCTCACCAATTAGGTAGTCCTAATTTGTACACTTTGAGGATAGCATTATATAGTGAAGAAGTTTCAGTATAAATTTCAAAACCAGGGGAATATAAAAAAGTTTTAAGCTTACTATGCTTCTCAGGCTTTCCAGAGCTTTGCAAAAACAACAAAACATAAGTATTTATAAGTTGCCTATTTCACAAGCATCAGAATTAGTAGTTCTGAAGGAGTATTTCACAAAATTCCAGTCTCAAAATGTTCAAGTCATGTTGTCTTCTAACAAATTTCATCACAGCAGTATCTCCACCCATCCATGAACTGGCATGGATGAGCTATGATCTGTTCACTAAGAAAACAACCATATGTTTACAAATATTTAGGAATACTGGAGCATCTTAATATAATATTTTATAATATAACATTTAAAACACTAAATGTCTCAGGCAAAAAAATTCAGTTTTGCAGTTAACAAAAAAGTGATGGAATCAAGTTTGAAGAGAAAAGAAAGGACTTAAAGGATGTACTTCTAAAATTTCATTTTGCTCTTAATACAGAAAAAATTCAGACTTTAGTACAAGACAAAACACCATGAATTTTAAAAAATGTTTTTAAAACCTGATTTTAAAAGTTCCATCTTTAGAGGCAGTATGATACAGTAGAACCTGTTTGGTTTTTAAACTGGATAGTGGCCCAAACTTGTCTGGATTCAGTTTTCTCAAATGCAAATGGGGGAGGAAAGGGGCTTTAGACTAGAGGATCTTCCATCTCTAAATAAATAACCCTACAAATTCTTTTTTAAAGGAACTTCATAGAAGACATGATTGGAGAACTGTTTGACAATGTTTTATCTTAAATTCCTTGCCAGTTAAATATATTTGATCATTTCATAAAACATAAGCTAATTCAGTTCTTGACACAGTTTCCCAAATTATCTGGTCCTAACAAAATCCTAAATTTTTTATTTGTACTTTAATAACTCAAAACAAATTAATTTGATTCATTTTGATTTTCCAAACGAAAATTCTTTCTCTACTAAGATTCAATGGTTAATTTCATTCTAGAAGAAACTCTATACTAAACATAGATGGGGGATTAGGTGGCAGAAAGATGGGAATTAAGAATTATAATCATGATAAGTTCTTCCCCAGAGAAATGCAAGCACCTTGAAGGTGTGATTATCACGAGATCATTTTTTTTTTTTTTTTTTTTTTTTTTGTATTTCCCTTGTCCTTCCCTCCCCCTCAAAATAAAGGCCTTAATAAATATTTGTCGAGTGGAACCATGATGAAAAATCCCAAACAAATCATATCTTACATAGTATAGTAAATGGCATATTTATAATTTGACCTGAATAAAAATACAATTACACAAAGTAGTATTTGACGAAAATTACTATTCATTTTAAAAGTTATATAACTTAAAGAAAAATACAGTTTTTAGACAAAAAGGAAAAAATAAAGGCAATAATAAACAATCTGATTCAATCAACCTATTTACCAAGAAAACTACTGATGCTAACCCAAAGAACAAATAAACCAGGTCATAGTATCATTTTCTAGAATTGTAACGTTCTAGTGGGAAAATGCCCATATAATTTATTTTATCTAGAAAATTAAGATGAATCTTTATTAGTATGAACTCCTGAAATTAACCCAGTTTATGTGAATAAAATTTTGGGAAATGCATCTCAAAAAAATAAATAATAATCTCAAAACTGAAATTACCTAATTGAGAATGTTAAAGTCAAGTCTAATACAGCTTACTAGTAACAATTAGCTTTACTTCATTCATTTCATCTCTGGCCCCTTAGTCAAGCAGAAATAAGCAGACTTATAATACTTGTATTATCATTTAAAAGAAAAAAAATCCAATTTATGCAAAAAGGCCTAAAACTTAAAATAAATGAAAATTTTCTTATTAAAATATTAATAACAAGGTAAAAATCCTTTTGGCTTGAACTTAAAAAAAAAGCTAAGTATATGTTATTTTTAAATTTTGGAATAATTTGTTAGATTATTAAAACTATATCTGAACAATTTAGAATTCATTTATTCCAAAATAAAAAAATTTTAACATACATTTTCAATTCTACTACTACAGATTACTGATTTTTCTAATATCCTTTGAAACTTAATCACAAAGGATATAAATTGGGCAAATATGAACTTGTTCACAAATGCAGGGAAAGACCAACTAAAGCTTTGGATCATGTACTATTTTATGCATCTAATATACACTTACAGAACTCATTATAAAAGAAATGACACACATTGGAAATAACAGGTTCAAAAAATTTTTAGATAAATTCAAGGATGGTTATAAAAACAAATATATAATACCTTTTTTGTTAATGCAGTGGTATCACATTATTTTCTTTAATCTATTAGAGGTTAAATACATCTTAAGAACTCTGTAGTGTTTTTAAGTTGTTGGGGTAGCCAAACATGCAATCTTATAAAATAGCCTTTGGTTGTTCAGGTCATGAAATAAATTCAATTTCACTTATGTTCACAGGCTTTAAAAGAGGCAGTACAACACAGTGGGGAAAAAAAGGGCTGGCCCTGGAGCCAGGAAAGCCTAGGTTCAAGACCTGCCTCAGACCCATAATAGTCATGTGACAATGAGAAAATAGCTTAATATTTCAGTGTTACAGGCCACTTTATGAGAGAAAAGATTCTGGTATGAAATCAAATTCCCTCTAGTACAGTGACAAAATCAAAAGGGAAAAAAAAAAAAAAAAAAAAAAAAAAAAAAGAGCTTTAAGGAACATTAATGATAACACTTTCCAAACTTTTCATACTACAGAAGAGGAAACTAAAGCCCAGAGTGACTAAAGGACATACGTATGATGGGACAAGTGGTAGTAGCTCCCATGTTTTAACCAAGGCCCTGTGACTGACAAATTAATGAGTGCACAAAAGGAGAAAAATAGAGCTAAGAAGAGCCTTGAGGCCAGAAGATGCAATACTTTGGTTGAAGAAATTAGAGAACACATGGTAGCTGTTTTCAGCAGTTGAAGGGCTGATATGATTACTTAATGGAACGCTTCCTATACATGTACAGGTACCACCTGGATGAGAAATTCTAAAGTATCCTCCAACAAGAAGATTTTGTGATTTCACATCTGGTAGTCTAATACACCAATTTATCTGTTCTTGCATATAAATTTTCATTATGAGATGTACTCAATTTGGTAGTTAAAGAGATTGCCAGCCTTGGATTGCCACTACACAATATTAGTCAAGCCACAAACTTCATGGGTTCAGTTTCTTCATTTCAGGATAAAATTAATTAATCTAGATACTATCAAAAATTTTTCAATTTTTAATAAGTCCTAAGTCCTCTAATTATGTAAAAACTTGCATTTATTAATTAACAGCTCTAGTTTTTAATGGAAAAGCTAAATTTTAAAAACTCCAAAGAAATAACAGCAAATTCTAAATGAACTCTAATCTTCATTGCCTAAAGATCAAAATATGCAAGCACATATGTTGTCTACTACTAAGTTTTAAACATTAAGCCTTTGTACCCAAAAATGAGCAGGAAAAATCAAAAATCATGAACTGTTTTCTTCAATATTTAACTACCACAAAATCCTCTCCTACAGAATTGACAGAACAGTCCTATGGAATATGAAAAGGCAAACTGTTGTGTCTAAAAACTAAACAGATAAAAGTTTAAGGTATTTCCATTAAAAATCTAGCTTACCACAAAGGATGTGGCTATTTCTTTAGTTTACCCTGCAACTCTATTTTAATATTTAAATATTTAAATATTGCAAATTTATTGGAATAACAAAAAAAACAAAAAAAACCTGAAATTACCAGCTATTCCTAACAAAAGTAGAAAATCATGTTTAAAATACAAAATCAAAGTAAAGAATAATTCTTTAAAAGTAATTTCTTCTTTACTCATCAATTTGGAATCTTACAAAAGTCCAAAGAAACCCTCTTTATATAGTATAATGCCAGATTCAGCATAAAGTAAAAGAAATTACTACTAATCCTAAGTCTATATAAGGATAGAGTGAAAACAGTTTGCTAGAATTATCAAATGCTTTCCTCTAAAATCACCTGAGTGAAAACGCTATGGGAACTGCCCATTTGCAACAAAAGTAATTAGCTTTTAAACTAACAGAAAATTGTTTGAATAGAAAGTAAAAGTTACCAATATTACATTAAACTGGGGGTGTGAAAAACAACAGTGTATTTAACTTAATAGTTTCCCCTTTCAAAATCATAAAGTAGTTCTAAGATTTGGGGGGATACTGCTTTTTACAGGGCAAAATAACATTGATATTTACACGATAAAAGTCATGTATTTTCACTTGTAATTGAACTTACTGATGACTTACTGTCATCAGTGACATTTCTTTTATAAAAACTAAAAGCAAACTATTGAATGCATTAAAAAATAAACCTCATTCAATATAGATATCTTTCTTCTCACTACTAACTAGAAAATTGTGCTAACTTAAAAACACAGTAATCATTTTTACCGGATGTATGTGGTGCACAGAAGCCCTTTTGTGTGTGTGTATTTGCTTATTCTCAACATAAAAAAAAAAAAAAAATTAAATTAGTAATAATTTCACACCTGATTTTCTCTTACACAGTGCATCTCCTTTGATTGCAAATTCTAAGCTGAAACAAAATCAGGCCAGCTGTAGTTAATTGTTCTAAGTTAAAAAAAATATCTTATGATTACAGAATGTTTTTAAGATTTAATGCTTCAACTTAGCCACATATTATAGACAATCATGCTCATCAAAACATGTTTGTGATTACTCTATTAGCACTACAAAAATTTTTGGATACATATCTCTACTGATATCTGAGTAGAATCATTTTCAAAGTTAATGACTGGAAAGTGTTTTGAAGATGAATGAATCTTCTCAAGACTATGGTTAAAACAGAATTACTACTGATGATACATGACATCAGACCTCCATCCCCCCTCCCCCAAATCTTACATTAAACTTCCATCACATCCATATAATTGACCTTATTCATGATTTCTTACCTTCAAAAGAGTTTATAAATAAAACTTAAAAAACCCTCAAACAGTTGTGTGCATACATTTACTACACACCACACTCTGTGCTAGGTAAAGCAGGGGTTTAGGAAATGTGTCAGCTGCCACACACATTCCCTCCCATTCATGGGCTGGATCCTCTGAGGGGTCACCCCCTTTTTCTCCTTCCACCCACTTACCAAGAAGCATAGCTGTGGCCAGTTGTGGATAAAATATCTATAGGTATAAATGGAGTAGGGTTCAGACAGATCTTTGGTGATCAGTCTCATGATATCGGGCATTTGTAGCTCGGATTCATATCGGACATATCGTATCGTCCGATCCTCCTCAGGTTCTGCCTCCCTGTCAGAGGAGGTTGTTAAGCTGCAGACAGCTGTCAGGGACGAGGAGAGCAGCAGCAGCGATTCATCTTCCTCCTCCTCCTCCTCCTGCTCAGTCCCTCCAGCCAGTCCATTGCGGGCCGCCGCCAGGCCGCTCGCTGCTGTTACAGCCGCCGCCGGTGCTGCAGGGTTTGGGGGCGCAGTTCTTGCATTATTAGGGAGAGTGTGAGGGGGTCTCTCACTGGGGGGCTGCCCAGATCTTTTGGTTGCAATCGCCCTCTGATTCCCGTCGGTGGCGGGGCCCGAAGTCGTGTCGGCGGCGCCCACGATCTTGCTCTTAAGGGAGGCGGCTGCCCGAAGGTGTCTCAACTCGGGGCTGATCAACCCATTGAGTTGCTGCTGCTGCTGCTGCTGCTGCTCCTGCGGCGGCTGCGCTGGCGGAGGCAGCGACGACGCCGGTGTCTTGGGGCAATGGAGACGCTGATGCCCCTTGGAGGCAGCCGCCTCGCCGGACGGGCTCCGGCCCCGACCCCTGCCGCCGCCGCCGCCGCCTCCCTCTCCTCCTCTTCGATGCTCCTCGTCGTCCTCTTCGTCCTCGCTGCAGCAGATCGGGGCGGCCCCCGCGGGGAAGGGGCAGCAGGGCTCTGCCGCGGCCGGTGGCGGTGGCGGCGGAGGGAGGAGGCTGCTAGGCCCGGGCGGTATCTCCGCCATCCTAGAAGCGACACAGATCGAGAGAGGAGCCCATGAGTCCGGGCCGCTTCTCTGAGCGAAGGGAAAGGGGGCGAGGGGAGGGAGAGGGGAGGGGAACAAAGACGGAAACCGTCCCTCCCGGAGCAGCTGCCCCCAGACCCTTTATTTTGACCCCCCCCTCCACCTCTCCTTTTACAGCGCCGCCCAGCTGCCCGGCGGCACCCTCCGCCACCTCCTCCCGCAGCGCCCAGGCCGGGCCGCCCGGCCTGCCGCCCCCCTCCCCTGCGCCTCCTCGGCACTAACCCCACACCAGTCCCCGCCGCCGCTCCTCCTCCTCCTCCTCTGCCTCCTCCCTCTCCTCCTCCGCTGCCGCCTCCTCCTCCTCCTCCTTGGCCGCGCCGGCGCCGCTGCCGCCGCCGCTGCCGCTGCCACCACCTCCTCCTGCTCGGCCACCACTGCTGCTGCTGCCGCCGCCGAGTTTTTTCACTCAGCCTACCCTGCCGTAAAGCGCCGTCGCTGTTACCCCCCGGTAAAGTTTCCTGTCCCCAGCTTTACGACACTTCCCTGCCTAGCGGCTTCCCGAGTGCTCAAAAGGAAAGAGAGGAGGAGAAGGCGGGACAGACCCACCTGAGGTAGCGCAAGGGTAGGAGGCCGCTTGCTGCGGTGGAGCCGCGCAAGCCCTTTCCCTTCCCCTCCCTCCGGCTGCTGCTGGGTGGGGCTCCCGGACCCTTGCGCTGCGCGGGGCCGGCGTGGCCGCCTTCGGAGCCCTTCTCCTCCCTCCCCCCACCAGCAGCCCGCGTCCCCGCTCACCTTTGCAGTCTCCTTTGCTGGGCATGAATGCAAGTGCGGAGTGTGGGGCTAGGGTCGGAGCTGCGCTTTGCGCCCCGTCCTCCCGCCGTTCCCTCTTCCCCCGCCCCTTCTCCCCAGGTCCCCTCCCATCCCCAGCGTGCTGGGCTAAGGGGATTTCCAGGTCCTCTTTCCCGCACTCCGGGTGAAATTTTCCTGAAAAGTTCCGACCATTCACTTAAGTCCCAGCTACGAACATTTAGCCTGCAAGCTCCTTTCAGTAACGGCATGAGGTGGAGGAGGGGGAGGAACGAAAGGAGCAAGTCCAGATCTCCCTGCTGAGCTACAGGGGGAAAGTTGGGGGTTTCCTGCATCAGCTTTTGTGATAATGCTTCACTTTGGTCCGGAAGGTTAATTTGAAGGATTTCTTTTCTCAGCAGCTGTTTGCTTTTAACGACAGAAACGTCCTACACCTTGGGAAAGGAACTCCCCCCCACCCCCTCCTCCGTTGTCTTTTCGTTTTGCAAAAGTTTTAAAGCTCTTCGGTGTTCTTACGTATGCTAAATGTTAAACCTCAGATCACTAAAATGGAAAAAAAAAGGGCAATTACAAGAGAAATAATCCTATTACGTATAAAAATGTAAAAGAGATGCAAAAATATAGGAATATTAACAACCAAACAGAAAGCAAGGGTGGGGAATTGAACCCAAGGGAGAAGCAGAAGGGCCGGTGTGTTTACCGGTGAATTCTATTAAACTTGGTAAACAATTAACATCATTAGTATGCAAATTCTTCTTAAACATTAAGGGAGGGGTAAAGAGAGAATGAAACTGTACTATACTCTTCAGGAGACAAATACAATCCCAAAACTTTAAGGAAGGACAAAAGCAAGAAAAAGCTATAAATCAGTATCATAAATGCTTATTGATTAAAAATATTCACACAAAATTCTGGGGAAAAAATAGCCCTGAAAATTACATCTACATTCTAAAAGATCTGTTGGTGTTTTGATCTATTTAACCCATTTTTATATTTTATTTAAATACATTAAAATCAGACTTCAGTGTTGACCTTCTCATCTTCTTTCAACAATAAGGTTATTTATGTGATTGTTCTACAGGAAATGTAACATTGAAAATGGATGTCTTAGAGTACAGATCTGAGTAATAACATTTTGAGTCATGAAATATTAATGACCCTACACATTTAGAGTGAGTAAGAACTTTATGGAAAGTTTTATTTGGACTTGAAGCATCAGACCATTCTTTATGTTCTTTAGATAGTACATGCCACATTTACTGGTATTACAGGATGGAGGACTATTGGTTTATGTTTTCATATTTCTAAATTTTAATTTGTTCTTATCCTTAGGGTAATTGTCTGTACTAATAGAGGAACACTTTGAATACAGCTAAAAACTTAGCTCCAACTGAAAGCAATCCAAATCATTCATTAAAACAAAATATGGCAGAATGCAAACTCAAAAATAGTCATTTACCTGCTTACCTGTTGTTGTTGACTGTTAAGATGTTTTCTATTTAGAGTGAAAGGTACCAATGTTGTATTGATCAACTAGGAAGTCCAGCCCTTCTGGTAATGAAATGGTTCTCACTACTCAAGTATGAGAGAAATTGGGCAGTAGGAGGAAAGAGTTACCATAATCCAGTTCTCCTGCCTCCCCTTCTCAACAATTTGCTTAGCAACCACTGGAGTTCAGTGGAATTGACAAGCAACTCAAACTTACTTAGTGTAGAGAATTCCTTAGTCATTTCTCCTCTAGCCAGTTTACTTCTTCCAAAGTTCAGACCTGTAATGCAAATAGAGTGTGTGATTTACTGGAGGCAAATTTTAAAACAAACAAAAACTATTGGCAGAGTTAGAATGATGTATAACAGAAGTAATTTGTTTTCTTATTTTTCTCTCTCACTTTTTTTTTTTTTTTTTTTTTTGAGGATTCTGTACCTAGTTCATACATTTGGCAAAGTCACTTAACCCTCCTTTGTCTAGAAACAGAAAAGCAAAAATCTTATAACAGAAAAAGAGCTAGGGAAGATGGCGTTGTGATAGGACCTAGAACTCGGATTCTGTACAATAAAAGTCTAAAAGTAGTATACATTTTGAAGAAAAAAACAAACATATCAAAGACCAACATGTATAAAATCCTCCATCAACCCAGGACTGCAAAATAAACCAACCCTTCAAACCATCACACATCTCCCAGAAACCCTAAAGGGAAACAAACAATGGAAAGTGGAAATTGTGGAGGCAGTGCAATGCACAGAAAAACAGTTTCCACAGGAGTGGAAGAAAAAGGTCTTGTGACCCAGAGTTCCCTTAAAAGGATAAAAGGTCCCAAAGAAAGGTGGGACTCAGCAAGGAGGGAGCAGGGTGGCCCTGGACATGAGGAGGGGGGGGGGGGGGGGTGTTGACAGAATCCTGGCCACAGCTGATGAAGTTGGGAGAAAGGGAATAGGCATTTATAGAGTGCCTACTATATGCCAGGCATTGTATTAGTTTTGAGATAATTGCTTTCATGATCT
Organism: Sarcophilus harrisii; assembly: GCF_902635505.1. Taxonomy (NCBI): domain Eukaryota; kingdom Metazoa; phylum Chordata; class Mammalia; order Dasyuromorphia; family Dasyuridae; genus Sarcophilus; species Sarcophilus harrisii. The sequence goes on along the minus strand of NC_045427.1, from coordinate 314,162,474 downwards.
CCATTTCACAGCTGAGAAAAATGAAGCAAAGGTTAACTGACTTGCCTACAGTAATATAACTAGTAAGGGTCTGAGGCTAAATTTTAACTTTGGCCTTCCTGACAGTCTATCTATCCACTTGGACACCTGGCAGCATCCAGACAATTTGGACCTTTTCCTAACCATGGTGAAGTCTAGTTTTAGCAACCACATTTAGGTCCAAGCAGGATTTGCTCACGCCATTCAAAGTACAGTGCCTGCCTTTTACTCAAGCGCAAACCCTCAATCCATTCACTAAAACTGATGATTTGAGCAAAGCAAAAAAAAAGTGTCTTATACAAAGGAAGAATAACTCAGTGAAAATTACCCTAAGGGTAAATCTTGAAAACAATTCCAAGCAGAGTGTCAGAGGGGAAAAAAAAGTCCTACAATTAACTATACTACAGTACAGGGAGAGCATGTGCACCAGGGCAATAGGGAATTCCAGACTCATACTAAGGCAACCTCAAATCCATACCAGGCTATTTTAATGGAGACAAGTGCCAATTGGCAGCTTTGTCATCCACTATGAAGTTCTGAGTCAGATTTAGGGTGGAGTGGATAGGGAACTTGGGCTGAGGTTGGTCTTCTGAGTTAGGAAGGTCCTGGGAGGTAGACAGAGAAAACAGGAAGTTCAAAAGCCAGCAGGAGCAGCACCACTGTGACCCAGACCCCAAATTCAAAGCAAGATAACTTGTTTTGCCCAGTATGCAGAATAATAACTAAGGTAAGAATCTCAGACCAACTAGGGACCTAGAGTTTTTGCCACTTTGAACCAGCAGAGCTTTCCAACTGTCTAATAAGAGGTGGAATCCAGTGGCAATCTACTGAATTGAACAGACCTGAACTCAAGTTAGGAATATGCAGAACTCAGGCCAACGGGGCATCTGTCATTGCCCTGGATCATAGTACTTTGGGAGCATTGAAAATTTACATACTCTCAGCCTGCTTCTCATATCTTAAAACAAATCAATATTACTCCAAGAAAAGAGCATCAGGATCATCCTAGACTTTTCTTCTAGTAGCAGAGTCCAACCCTAATATCAAGTCCAAAATAAAGATGAAGGCTAGATGAATGGACAAACCAAAAAAGGAATATCACCATAATGACCTACTTTGATGGAAGGGATACACAGACACAAATGAAGAAAAATAAAATTACTTCAAACATTAGAAATGCCTCAGAGAAAAACGCAAACTCATATAGAATTCCTAGAAGATATGAAGCAAGAGTTATTTTGAGAGAGAGAGAGAGAGAGAGAGAGAAGAAGGAGGAGGAGGAGAGAGAATAAACATGTTTTTATAAACAGAATGAGAGCACTAGAGGGAAAAAAATGGAAAAGAAACTGGCAATATGGTCTAAACTTCCATCCCAAGTCTATTTGAATTGAATTAAATTTCTTCATTGTTGAGAAGAGTCAAATCCATCACAACAGATCATCACATAATCTTGTTATTACTATGTACAATGCTCTCTTGGTTCTGCTCACTTCATTTAGCATCAATTCATGTAAATCTTTCCAGGCTTTTCTGAAATCACAGTGCTCTTTATTTCTTATAGAACAATAATATTCTATTACATTCATATGCTTTGAATGATGGGCATGTGCTCAATTTTCAATTCCTTGCCACCATAAAAAGAACTGCTACAGGCATTGTTGTACATGTGAGTCTTTTCCCTCTTTTATAGATCTCTTTGGAATAAAAAACCAATAGTGACACTGCTGGATCAAAGGGTATGCATAGTTTGATAGCCCTTTGGGCACAGTTCCAAATTGCTTTCCAGAATGGTTGGATCAGTTCACAATTCTACCAACAATGTCCAAGCTTTCCCACATCCTCTCTAATATTTGTCATTATCTTTCCTGTTATATTAGCCAATCTGAGAGATATGAAATGGTTTATCTGAGTTCCTTAATTTGTATTTCTCTAATCTGTACTGATTTAGAGCATTTATAAATTGACAATGTGAAAGAAAAAGAATCAACAGGCTAGCTTAAGAGGTTTAAAATTTTGCCCAAGCAACAGACATCCAGAAAATTAAAATGAAGCCAATGACTCCATGAGGCAACAAGAGATATTAAAACAAAATCAAAGATTCAGCTAGGGATACAGTAGATAGAACACTAGCCTAGAATCAGAAGTGTCAGACATTTTGTATTTAATAGCTGTGTGGCCTTGGGCAAGTCCCTTAACCCCAATCACCTCAACAACAAAATAAAAACGAAAGCAAAAGGCTAAAAAAGAGAAAAAAATTTAAGGTATCTCAGAGCAAAAACAATTGACCTAGGAAAAAAAATCAAGGAGTACAAATGTAAGACTTGTAGAACAATCTGAATACCATGACAGAAATAAACGTATAAAGATAAAAGAGCCTAGATATCCACAAAATTGCTCAAATTTTAGAACCAGTGGGAAAAGTAGAAAAAGGAAGAGAGGAAGTCACTTCCTAAAAGAAAATTTCCCAATGCATCATAGTGAAAATCTGGGGCTTCCATGTCAAAGGAAAAAAAAAAAAAAGCAGCCAGAAAGAATGATTTAAATACTGTGGAGCTACAGTCAGAATCATACATGTTTTAACAATCACTGCTATAAAGAAGCAGAGAACTTGAAATTTGGTACTCTAGAAGGAAAGAGGTATAGACTTACAGTTAAGAATAACTTACCCAATAAAACTAGTGATGGGTAGGAAGGGTAAGAAGGTCAGCAGGGAGAGGGATCTTTAATGAAATAGAAGACTCCAAGCATTTCTGATCAGAGCCACATAGAAACTTTAAAGTTGAGTCACAGGAATAAAGAGAAACATAAAAAGGCAATATTAATGAAAAATATCTAAACAAGGATAAGTTTCTTACATTCAAATATGGAAAGATGTATATATGTATGTATCCCCTCTGAACCATATATCATCCTCAAGGTTCAAAAAGGAATCCAATTAAACAAGGCCTGAGAGTGATTCCGTTATGTCTTGATGTAGACTTTTAATAAGAAAATGAAAAGAGAAGAAAAGAAAAATATACTGGGGGTATATTTACATACTCTCAGCCTGCAAGGTTGGGGGGGGGGGAAGTTTACTGAAAACTGCATAATCAGGGTAACATGTAGACATATACAAAGGAGGAGGGAGTGGAAGGAGTGGCTGACCCTTGAACCTTACTTTCATCTGAACTAGTCAAAAGAAGGAAGAATGCAAAAATACACATACTGTTGTATTATCTACAGTATACACACACACACACACACACACACACACACACCCCATTTCACCAAACTGGGAAACAGGAAGGGAAAGGGGAAGGGAGAATTAGAGGGAGGATAGTTTAAGGAAGGAATTAGCCCTAAGCAAAACAAAGAATATACAAAAATATTTCTTTCTTTTTTAAAGGAGGAATGAATACACAAGTTATAGTATATACTTTTGATAGATTGCCAATGTCCTGAACGCTTATCAGTATAATGACCAATCAGCATTCCAGAGGACTAATGATAAAATATATTACCCAACTCAAATAAAGAGATGAAGGACAAAGAATTCAGAATGACAAAAATATTTTTTTGGGATGTGGCCGATGTGGAAATTTGCTTTGATTTTCTATGCATGCTTATAATGGGTTTTGTTTTATTATGCTCCCATTTTATTGAGATGACCAGAACAAGGGGGTGGGAGTTGGGGGAGAGTTTGGGTGGGAGAGCAAGAAGGTAGGTCTTAGATGATTAAAACAAAATATTTTTTAAAAGCTGCTGCTTGTCTAATATGGACTCTATTTTCTACTGAGTAAATGATGCAATGTTATACAAACAAGATGTAGAGTTGCCTATTATGGGTTTGATTCTTCAAAATGGTCTCTTCAAACAAAAATGGTTTGGTATAGGAGGCTACTGCTAAACAGAAATGGCACATTAAAAATCACATTTGCTTGTGTCCCACTGGTGCTAGTGCCCTTCAAAAACAAGTGTTGGCAATTCTAGAGACTAAAGTCTCCAATTTTGAAACCCTTTCTCTTTCACTAACCCAGTAAGTCCCCACCTATAAGACAGATCCTTTGGAATCCCATTTTGCTGGTTTACTGATGGTTCCATCTGTTATGAGATCAGTATATAAAATTAGACTTCATTAGCCACTAATGTGGCAACAAGAGATACTCTAGGGAATGGGGACCCTGGCAAGGCTTCTTGGTAGGCTGAGTTCCAGGCTGCATGGTTGGCATATGAGAGAGCCATGAGAAAGAGAGAGAAAGAAGATCTTCATTTATACTGATTCCTGGGGAGTGGACATGTTTTCACTAAGTGGTCTGGAATCTGCAGAGCACAGGACTGGGTAATCAAAGACTCTCACTTTTGGGGTCAGGATCAATTTTTAAGAATTTTTCCAATGCCTCCCACTGCATATAGTTATTTATATAACATATCAGCACCTGACATATGTTATATATGTTAAACAACCTACCTTATGCTATTATTACAAGGACATTAGAGTATTTTGGGTTCTTTGCCAACATGGATGTAGAAATGGTAAAACATTGTGCTGAACACAGGAGCATATGATTTCCCCTTGCTAAAAACAAGGCTACTATTCCTGTTGACCTGTATTGGTATGAGGTGGAGCACATCTAACCCAAATGGCTCTCAATCTGTCTCCTACTAACAAAAAAAAATGGCATTTTCCTATTTCAAGCAAAAAACCTGCCCCTGTTGATCAATAACTGCATGATCATGCACCTGACTGCTCTTAATCATGTGTTCAACTTCATAGAAGCAAATCAATTCTGCCAAAGTAATGAAAAGAACTCTCTAGTTCCATGAATTATGAAATCAAGGGTGCAGGGATATTTACCTGATAAGAATGGATTGGTTTTTGGAAATAGTTCTGGTGAACCCTCTTTATTTTTTTCTTTAGTTTTTCCTCAATATAATCACATTAGTATCAAGGTTCATGTTCCTTTAGAAAGTACAGTGTAGCCTGGAGAAATTGCTTATATCCTTCAGTTGACAGGCCATTCTTTTCTTTGAGAAGTTTCAGAGAACTCTTTCCCAGAAAGGGCTTAGGAAACAACAGTAATAGTATTATTGGGGGATATTCTGGTTTTTAATGGCATAATCCCTCTTAGATCAGATTAAAACTCAAATTCTGCCTCACCTGTAGAAATAGGGGAAACAAAGCTGTGGGGACCCCACACAACTTTGCCCAAACACCTCCGCAACCCAGTTTTGGGGGAGTAGGGAGTAAGGCCCAATGATCAGCATTCCCTGAGCCCTGGCACCTGAAACTACTATCAAAGGGATAACCTGGAACCAGTCATCCCAACTTTCAGCAGGTTCTGGCCAGGAACTGCCTGGGAAAAATTTGGATACCCCTGGCAGTACCCAGAAAACCAGTCAGTCTCTGCATTTGGTAAGACCACCATTCTCTGTCTCAATTGTGGATATGTATTAGCTATGTAATTTATGGCAAATTATTTTATCTCTGCCCAGTTTTCTGATTTGTCAAGAAAATAATACTTATTGTTATGAAGACCACATGATTGCAGAAGTGCTTAGCATAAAATATATTACATGAATATTAACTGTTTTACTGGATGTAATTACTTCATATTTGATAATTTATGGGGTTTTTTAATGTGACTAAAATAAATTATTTCTATGCATGTGTAAAGTAATTTGGAAATTTGTTTGAGAGATGACAGTAAAAGCAATTTTAAAGGAAAGCCCACTAAAGGGATCTATTTGCACTGATAGTGTTAAAAGAATAGTTTTGGAACTTTAGGAAAAATGAAAAGCAGGTTGCCACTACTTTAAAAACTCTCATTATCTGGAGTCAGACTTCTGAAGGCTCTGTTCAGTAAAAACTGGTACCTTAATCCTTTTCCTGGCTCACAAAAGAGAATGATTTTCATGAATTGGAAAATAACCAAATTGCAATTCATTTTGTCTAGGCTCATTAACTAAAGTTAAGTCAATTTTAATATCTGTGCTATCTCAATTTAAGAATTTTAAGAATTAAGTTTTCTTCTTAAAACAAAAGAGAAATCTATTTAAGGGAATAGAAACTACAGCTAAAACTATTTGGTTATTATTTAGGAAAATTCCAAAATTGTTAACTAAGTTATTTGGAGTTATTGTCATCATATTAAACCTATCAGTTTACCTCGAAGTATGAGATGTGCAATTCCTTTCCCCCTTCACAGAGTGGAAGGAGGTATCAAACAGTATAACCCATGAAAATATTAAGAATAGTTGGGGTGAGCAACAGTAAGCTCAGCCCCTTCCCTGGGATCTCTGTCAATTCCCCTTAATTTGTAAGTTTGCCAGTTTTCTTGAAACCATCAGAGTAAACATCATCAGCTGAGAACTGAGGATTTATAGTTTCTAAACAAGGAATGCATTTACTAGGAATCTATAAACTTATATAATGACTGATCCTTTGCACCAGGATAAATTTAAACATATAAAACATGTTAAACAAAATCTCTTTTAGGTTTAAGTCCTATTAAACTTTTAAAATAATGTATCTAGTTCTAACCTGCAATTAATAGAATTTGCTATTAGAGATAAAATCTCTTGGGACTATAACTGATATTCTTTTGAGTTCTGCATTTGATTGTCTCATTATTAAGTCACTAGCCCACGCTTCCAGAGAGAAATGCCATAAATTACTCAGAAAATGCCTTCCTGAAATGTCTAGGTGGACAACTTATCTGGACAAAAAGCTGGGAGGACACCCAACCTTAGCCTCTGCTTATGGTAGGATCCTTCTGACTCAGTTTCCCAGTTCTGTTTTTTTGTTTACCATCGATTATTCCTGAGTCTGGCTATGAGATGGAGTTATTAATGTATGATCAGTTGTCAAACAGATCTAAGGATGCCTTATCCTGTCATGTATGCGTTCTCAGGCTGAAGCCTGAAGGACCTGTTTTGATGCTATTATAATTATGTCCCTGCTTTTTTGTCTTATAGCCAATTTCTATAATCAGAGCAAATAATCAGTAGAAGCCATGACCGTAATACAAGAATCCTAGGAGACATAATGGTTTTCCACTCTGGATCTTAAAGATGCTTTCTTTTGCGAACCATAAAGACTCACAATTTCTTTTTGACTTTGAAGGGGCAAATCCAGGGGCACATAGCCCCCTCACCAATGCACATGGCCAGGATGGGTTAGGTGGTATTTTGATCTGTAGCCCCACCCGAGAAACTTCTCTGACTATAGCCAAGCAAACCCTAAACTTCCAGCTCACCCCACCCCCACCCCTTATCCCCTACAGTTTTATCAGTTTGTGACAAACCCTGAAAGCTAAACTAATCTCTTGCTCTGGCCCTAATGAAAGGTGGAGCCAACCCCTAAGGGGCCTTGTGTCAAGCCCAGACCCCTTGCTTACTTCTCAAAAAAACTTGGTGTCTTTGGGGTGACCCTCCTGCCTTAGAGCAGTGGCTGACACACCCATCTAAGCCTCTAAGTTCACGCTAGGCCAACCTTTGGAGGTTCTAACCCCCACCAAGTTCAGAGCATTTTTGCCCTCAGAGTTTTAGAATTGGGGAAAGGAATGAGAACGAACATCTACATTGATTCCAAATATGCTTTTAATATTTTGCACATTCATGAGGAAAAGAAAGGGGCCTTTTAATAGCAAAAAGTTCTATTAAATATGCAAGGAAGACAGGCTTACAGATTCAGCTGCCCATTTGCCTCTGACCATGGCACCTTTACTTCCCCAGCTCCAAATCAAGGGGACACACCCTTTATCCTTCTAGGTGGTTTCAAACACTCTCAGGCCAGCTTCTCATCCCAGAGGCAAGTCAGTGGGAGATTCTTTTGGCCTGCCCAGCCTTCACTCCTCAAATAACTCAAAAGGTGGCTGAAGCACTTCAGATTAGCTTTCTTTCTTATTTCCCACTTTTTCCAGGTTTACCTCTATCAACACTCTGAGGATTAGAGCTTTGCTCTTAGTATTTTCTCTCCAGCTCTCCTGGTGTCACTCTGTGGGCTCCTGCCAGTGGGAAGATAACCCCTTAGTCCTTGGCTAGACTAGGGAACTCTGTGGGCAGTGGGGGCATTCAGGATTATTGGGTGTGCTCTCAGCATCCTCAGGGCAGTCCATATAAGTAACCTGATGCATTATTTCCAAAGGCCCCATTCCCAAATGTCACCATCTCCCCCATTTGAACTAGCTATCCCCCCAAGGGAATAACCTTAACCTGACTATCCCCTGTTTTCTTGGCAGAAAGGATCCCTTACCCACATAATAATTGTAGGATATCCATTCCAAAATTATTCTGCCAAACTCACTCATAATGCTTCTACACCATCTTCCTTAAAGCTTTTTCATAGCCTCCTGAGAACTAAGATTCCAAATCCCAAAGCCAGCCAGTGGAAACTTCTCTGTAGCCTATACCAAGCTACTCACTTGGGAAAAACGTTTTCCAATCCCTTGTGAAACCTATTTTCACTGGTCACAAACTAGGAGAAACAATTAAACAGACATATACCCCCTCTCAGGGGCTTCAAACTGCTTTTTGGTTTTGTGGTCACCTTTATTAATTGAGTAAAAGCCTTCCCTTTGTAAGACTGAAAAGGCTCAGAGGTTTTTGCTAAAGGAGATTAAACCCATTTAAGATTAATTATTATCTCCACTCTGCATGTCATCCTTTCTACCCAATGCTTAACACCTTTTAAACATTATGGTTCTTGCACCCTAGGTCATCTGGGTGTTCTTTTTACTATATAATGCCACAGCTTCAGACACTCCCCTCACCTCTTCAAGGAGGTGAAAGTTGGGATTTGGGGGAAAACATTCTTTGATATTTATCCTATGAAAACCTGTTTGGACAAGAGGCATTCATGATAGCTTCATCTTTTCCAGCCTTCCTCTGAGTGGAGTTTCTGCTTATTATTCCTACTAATTGCACTTTTAATTATTCTTTTTGCTCATGTTTGGGCCCTGCATTTTTAACTTACTTGTGAGATTGGTTTTCTCCAGGCTCCAAGCTATGAACTTCCAACTATTTGTTCACCCTGAATCCGACTGGCTAACTGATTCTGACACCGAGGACCCGCTATTACTGAAGGCTACTGCCACCATGTTGCCTCCCTTCCTCAATCTGGACCTCACTGGGCAGGGCTAGCTCTATGTCCTTTATCAGCATGAAGCAGCTTTATTAGATAAGACCTCCATCTCTTTGTTCCAAATGAAATTGAGAGTGACTACTTGAGGGGGGAGGGGGGGAATGTATAGCTTCTATGAAAATATAGTGGTGGTTTGGAGGTCTCCAAATTTTAGGGGGGCTTCTGTGCTAACAATAAGTAAGTAATCCTAAATCTTCTGGCATTGGAGTCTGTCTCAGGGAATTCCCACACTCCCAGTCTAAGAACAACAATCTGTCTGATTCTGAATAGACCACTCCTCAATTCATTGCTGACTGTCAGATAGATTCTGGCCTCAGCATAATCATATGAACCAAACTCCTGAGGCAATAATGATAATCTTGTTAGGATAACCAAATTCTGCAGACCACTCCAGAGCTGTAGAATTAGCCTATCAGTGATGTCTCCTTCTGCTTCTGTTTCTCTGCTGAATTTTCTTTGAATTCAGTCCACGTGTAATAGTGTTACAATTACAATAAATTTTACCCCTTGACTAAGGAGATGGGTTCAAGCCTGCATATTCTTTTGAGACACCTTGCAACATCCTTCTATGACAGTTTGGGGTCCCCCTTACTAATCTCAACACTTGGAAGATAATTCTTTAACTCCTGTGGAAAAAGGCTGGGAGTGAAAGGCAAAGGCAGGGACTCCCCTGAACTTTCCCCCAAAACCCCATTAAGTACATTTAAATAATGACTCCAAACAAATTCTAAATCAAAACCCACAAAGAGATAGAATAAAATAATTTTGCAGCCCAAGATAACTTGGAAGATCTGCAGAAAAGGTTTGTTGCATCAGGATGAGAGTGGAGTACAATCCAGCACAGGCTGCACCAGCACAGCCCCAGCCCCAGCAAACCAGGAATAGACCTTAGGGCAACTGAATCAGTGGCAGCAGTGGAAATGTCCAGACTTTTCAGACCACAGACATCAAAGACAACTTAGAAAGTTGGCTGGAAAGGTTTGTCACACCTGGGTGAAAGTGGAGCACTGCCCAGCATAGGCCATGGCACTACAGCTCTAACAACCTTGGGAGCTCCTGAATCAGTAGCAGTAGCAGTGGCTTTCAGAAGTCTCAGTCCACAGATGGTAAGGGGGTCAAACAACTTGTCACAAGGAGATTACAGGGGGTCTCTTTGCTAGCACAGAGACAGTTCTCTGTTGCTTTTCCAATATTTGATTCCAAGTTGCAGTCCTGGGTGGTAGTACCTAGGTGGCAAGGAGGAGCACTAGCTCATAGGGGAAAGAGGGTGGGTGGAGTGATGGAAGGGAGGGCAGATTGGAGGAGGAAATAAGAAGGACAGAGTGGAAAGAGAGAATAGAATAAACAGAGGGGAAATAGATATAGCAAGAGTAATTGTGAAAAAAATTTGAATCAAGTTTCTCTGATAAAGGCCTTATTTTTAAAACATATGGAGTACTGAGTCAAATTTAGAAAAATAAGAGCTATTCTTCAATTGATAAAATAATCCAAAGATAAGAACAGTTTCAGATAAAGTAATTACAACTATCTGTAGTCATATGGAAAGATACTCTAACTCACTATTGATTGGAAAGTACTACCACTTACCTATTAGGTTGACTAAGAGAACAAAAAAGGGAAAATGATAAATATTGGAATGGATAGATGTGGGGAAAATAAGATATTAATGTACTATTGGTGGAGTTGTGAACTGATCTATCCATTTCTTTCATTTCTTGCAATATCATCTCTTAAAATTCTTTTCTTATAGCACTAGCTGCCAATTCTTGTGGGATCTTGACCATGGTTCCTTACCACCCGATCTGTTGCTAGTTATTTGTGATAAATTGTTGTTTCACCTAGAAGCTCTAGATTTTTGGTTATAGTATTTCTGGGATTTTTCATTTTGTGAGAAAAAAGGTATTATGGCCCTATAATTCTAGAGTTGTAAGTTACCTTGACCAAATATTCTGTATACAGGTACCTCACTAACACTGCATTTTAAGTTTATGCTTACTCTTCTTCCATGAACACAATATGTTTTGGTGAGAAGCATAGATTGCATGAAATATGAGAATTGTGTAAAATTTAACTAGAGGATGAACATTATATTATTATGCTTTACTATCTTTAATCTTGGAAATCTGTGGGAAAGGTATGCAAAAAAAAACTTTCTTGGGGATACAGCTTTTTCATTTTCATTTACATTTTGAATCTTTCCTTTGAGATCTGAGGAGATAATAGTCAAAGGCTCTACACCATATTGATTAGCTCTTTTTTTCTGGTGGCATAATGCCTGGAAATATTCATTTCTATGCATTGATTCCTGTTTGTACATTTCTAGACTGTAATTAAAAAGGAATTCTTGCATGGGCAGGGGGAGGAGTCAGAATACATTTGTATTAAGAGGATAGTGGTGGCAGAAAAGTTATAGGTGAAATCAATAATCATCACCCCAAAGAGAAGACAAGCTAGAGATAAAACCTAGAAGGCAGGTCCCAGGAGAAAGGTATCACAAAGAACTGACCAAGGGAGTGAAGGTATAAATGAGGAAAGCCTAAAAGGGAAAGTAATGAGTAGAGAACAGCTTCTAGAAGGAAACTTGCATCCCTTTCCCTCTTCACTCTTAATCTTAACATCCTCTGGGTCCATGTGACTTATCCTGCCCAACTTATTATTCCTCAAAGGGGCATAAGGTATCAGTGTAAATCTTAGTTTCATTATTCTTATGATTATCAATTCCCTAACCCTATACCTTAAGAACTAGAGGTACAATCTATACCTAAGTATAATAACTGTCCTAAATCCAATGCAAGAATGCCATTTTCCATGACAGAAAAAAGATAATGGCAAATTTTGGAGGGAATGTGAGATAACTGGGACACCAATGCATTGTTGGTAGAGTTGTAAATGCCATTCTGGAGAACAATTTGGAACTGTGCCTAAAGAATTATCAAACTGTGAACACTCTTAATCCAGCAGTGTCACTATTGGGTTTTTATCCCAAAGAGATCATAAAAGAGGAAAAAAAGATTAACATGTGCAAAAATGTTTGTAGAATTCTTTTTGTGGTGGCAAGGAATTGGAAGTTGAGCAGATGCCCATCAATTGAGGCATATGAATGCAATGGAATATTATTGTTCTATAAGAAATGATGATAATAAAATGTACTGTTGGGGAAAAAAAAAAGAAATGATGAGCAGGCTGATTTCAGAAAAGTCTGGAAAGACTTATATGAACTAATGCTAAGTGAGGTGAGCAGAACCAAGAGAACATTGTATTTAGTCACTACAAGATTATGTGATGATAAAGTTGTAATGGACTTGGCTCTTTTTAACAATGAGGTGGTTCAAGGCAATTTCAATAGACTTGTAAAGGGAAGTGCCATCCACATCCAGAGAGAGAATTATGGAAACTGAATGAGAATTAAAGAATAGTATTTTCTTATTTTTGTTGTTGTTTGCTTGGTTTTTTTTTTTCTTTTGAACAGATTTTTCTTGCATAGCATGAGGAATATCAAATATGTTTAGAAGAATTGAACATATTTAACTTATATTGAATTGCTTGCTGTCTTGGGGAGAGGAGAAGACTGAAAGGAGAAAAATTTGGTATATAACGTTTTGAAGAGTGAATGTTGAAAACTATCTTTGCATGTATTTGGAAAAATAAAATATTTTTTAAAAAGACCATGTAATTTTCTTCCTGTTTGATTAGTCAATTATTTTAATCCAAGCTTGATCATTACAGCAAAAATCTCAGCCTTACAATTATTGTTACTTAAAATGATTGCTTATAATTCAACTGTTATCATAAAAAAATCCCAGTGTTCCAGGGTTAAAGTATAATTTATACCAACTCTGAGGTATGTATTATTTAGTTTAAACTAAATAATACATACCTCAGAGTTGGTATATAGTAGTTTTCTTTATTTGCTGTCCATATTTATACTTTCATATAGCTAATACCCCAGTTCAAGACTTTAAAACCACTTTCCTAGATTACTATAATGAATAATTCATCAGTCTCCTAATTGATCATTATGCTTTCATTTTCTTTCTTTTCCAATACACTTACCACATAGTTGCCAAAATAGTATTTCTGATATACATATTTTCATCTTGTTCTTAAAATCTTCAGTGGTTTCCTATTACTTCTAAACAATACTGCTCTTCACCATCTGGACCTACATTCCTTTTATTGAATCAAACCACAAATATTTCTTAGATAACTACTATGTGTCAAGGACAGCATTAGGTGCTAGAGGCATCAGTACAGTGAGTGAAACAATTTCTTTTCATAAGTATCTTATATTCTTATAAAGGAGATACCAAAGATGTATATAAGTGTATACAGAATAAATATAAAGTGAGTAAATAGAAAGAAAATGCAAGGTATTTTGCAAGGAAAGTCATTAATAGTTGGTAAATCAAAGAAAACTTCATATTAACTTTTTGAGCTGCGTCTTAAGAGAAGTTTTCTATCAAGCAGAATGAGGAGGGAGTATATTTTATACCTCAGGATTGGCTTGCAGTCCAGGCAGGGGACAGCTAGTCAAAAGATGCAGAAACAAGAATTGAAGTGTCCTGTGTGAACAAATAAAAGGCCAATTGGACTGTACTGAAGAGTATAGGAAAAAGAGAAATGTAAACAGCTAGAGAGAGGTTGAAGCCAGGATATAAAGAGCATTAAAGGCTATATGAAGGAATTTTTATTTACTTCTAAAAGCACAAAGAAGCCACTGGAGGCTGATGAGTAGCTGAATGACATTGTCTGGCATTAAGGGAAATTATTTTGGCAAGGTAATAGAAGATGAACTGAAGAGGAGAGAGACTTGAAACAAACAGATTTACTGAGAGGCTGTTGTAATAATCTGGGTGAGTAGTGATGTAAATGCCTGAAATAAGTTATAGTTGTACAAATAAAGAGAAGGGAATGGATATGAGAGATGTTCTTGAAGTAGAAATAGCAAATATAATAACTGACTGGATATATGGATTAAGAATGAGGAGTTGAATCTAACAACAAAATAAACAACAACAAAAAAGAAACTAACTAGGTTAATAGAATCCTAGAAAACCTAAATATGAGAAACCTCTGAAGAAAACTGAATAGGAACAGAAGGAAATACACCTTTTTCTTGGCAGTATATGGCACCTATACAAAAACTGACCATATATAAGGAAATAAAAACCTCACAATCAAATGTGGAAAAGCAGAAATAATATATTCAATAAATAACCAGGGAAAGATAAACTAAAAAACAATTGGAAATTAAATAATCTAATTCTATAACATGAGTTGGATCCACAGCGAATCACAGAAATAATTCATAATTTCTTCCAAGAGAGTGACAATAATGAGCCAACATACTAAAACTTATGGGATGCCCCCAAAGCAGTTTTTAGGGGAAATTTTATATCTCTAAAGAGATACATGAGTAAAAAAGAGAAAGAGGAGATTGATGAATTAGGCATTCAAGTAAAAAGCAAATTAAAAACCCCCAATTAAATACCAAATTAGAAATTCTGAGACTCAAAGGAGAGATTAATAAAATAGAAACTAAGAAAACTATTAAACTAATAAATAAAACTAAAAGTTGGTTTTATGAAAAAAAAACCCAACAAAATAGATAAACCTTTGGTTAATATGATCAGAAAAAAAAAAACAACAAACCACTAGCATTTAAAATGAAAAGGGTGAACTTATCACCAATGAAAATAAATTAAAGCAACAATTAAGAGTTATTTTGCCAAACTCTATGGTAGCAACTGAATGAAATAGATGAATATTTACAAAAATGTAAATTAATTAGGTTAACAGAAGAGGAAATAAATTACTGAATCCCATTTTAGAAAATGAAATTGAATTAAGTTATTAATGAACTTTCTAAGAAAAAGTCTTCAGGGCCAGATAGATTTACAAGTAAATTTTACCAAACATTTAAAGAACAATTAATTTCAATACTATATAAACTATGTGGAAAAATAGGTTAAGAAAGAGTACTGCCAAATTCTTTCCATGACACAAATATCACACTGATATCTAAATCAGGAAGAGTCAATACAGAGAAAGAAAATCAATCTCCCTAATAAATATTGATGCAAAAATTTTAAATAAAATATTAGCAAAGGGGCAGCTAGGTGGTGCAGTGGGTAGAGTACCAACCCTGAAGTCAGGAGACCTTGAATTCAAATTTAACCTCAGACACTTAATACTTCCTAGCTTTGTGACCCTGGGCAAGTCACTTAACTCTAATTGCCTCAGCAAAAAAAAAGACCAAAAACAAAAACAAAACTACTAAAAGTTATCAAAGAAATTACAACAATTTATCATCAGGATAATATACTATGACCAAGTGGGATTTATACCAGGAATGCAAGATTGATTCAATATCAGTAAAACTATTATCATAATCAATCATATCAATAACAAAACCCACAGAAATCATATGATATTCTCAATAGATACAGAAAAAGCTTTTTTACAAAATACAGCACCCATTCCTATTTAAAAAAACACCAGAGAGCATAGGAATAAAGGAAGCTTTCCTTAAAATAATAAGCAGTATCTATCTAAAACCTACAGGAAGCATTATTTGTAATGGAGAGAAGCTGGATGCATTCCCAGTAAGATCAGGAGTGAAACAAGGATGCCCATTATTACCACTATTATTCAACATTGTACTAGAAATGTTGGCTTTAGCAATAAGGAAAAAAAAAAAGAATGAAAGGAATTAGAATATGCAATGAGGAAATAAAACTAACACTCTTTGCAGATGATATGATAATATACTTAGAGAATCCTAGAAAATCATCCAAAAACCTACTGGAAACAATTCTCAGCTTTAGCAAAGTTGTAAGATATAAAATAAACCCACACAAATCATCAGCATTTCTATATATAACTAACAAAGCTGCGTGTATATGTGTGTGTGTGTGTGTGTGTGTGTGTGTGTGTGTCTGTGTATGTGAAAGAGAGACAGAGAGAGCAACAGAGACAACAGAATGAGACATAGAGACAGAGACAAACAGAGACAGAAAGAGATAGAGAGAGAGAGAGAGAGAGAGTTAAAGCTTAAAACACAACCTGCTGGAATAACTAAATTTATTTCATAGTAAATATTCTTTTTCATACTTCTCACTTTTCACTTCAACTGGAACATAAATTCTAGACCTATTGCCTATTCCCTGAACTCAACATGGAAGGAATTTGAGGCCTAACAGTATAGAATTTTTAGTTTAGAAAAATCCATACCCCCACTTAACTCTGAGAGAGATTTGAACTTTTTGAGTGACTCCTGGGAGTTTTAAAAAAGAAGTAAACAATGGGTAAGGGAAGGACAGTACAGCATATGGAGCAGAGCACATACATATAACACAACACTATGGATTCCCTGAAGGCATCTTGCAAATGTTGCTCTGTAACTATGAAATAGATTTCAGGTCAAAATCTCAATTTGATGGAGCAAGGAACTTGGGCAAATGTGAAAGGGTCCAAATACCCCTTGAAAAAACCCAACTTTTTTTTTTTCATTTCCCCAAATTGCCTTCCTCATGCCTGTTTCAGTCATTCTATATATTTTTCTAGGCATTTAAAGCTATATCTTACCTTGATTTTCACTTCATAGAAAAACTATGGTTAATTATAAATTCTTATACTTCAAGAATTTATACACACATATATACATTATTAAATAATTAGGTATACATATATTTACATATTTATCTTTAATATATATATATATATATATATATTTGTTAAATACATTTGTGTACACACAGTAAAAGAGGAAACCAGTAACTAATTCATCTAAATTCATATGATTATTTAAAAAAAAAAGGTAACAGGACCTTTTCCTGTCAGATTTCCTGTCAGTGGTCAGATTTCATTTCTAATCTGAGAGATTAAAGCTATATGCAATTTTTATTAATAATCTGCATTTTTTGAAAAGATCCCCAAAGTAGCAAGAGGAAGCAATCAAATGGACACAAAGGTCACTTTTACCCTGATAAACTAAAATAAACTTGTTACAACAGGGTGTGGCTGCTAAGGATTTTTAAGCAATTCAGCCTTAGATGCAAAAGAGAATTACAGATTGGGAAGGGTTCTGGTTGCAGCCAAACTTTACCCTCCACAGAGACACCTAGTGGTTACATTAGCCATCAATTTCCTCTCTGTAATCATCCACCACAGAATTCCCTTTATTTACTAGTTTACTAAACTTGCCAAAAATAGGAAATGATGTTAATCTAGTATGATCTGTTCTTGATGATGTTTTCTGGCTCTTTGTGACCACTACTTCCCCTTTTAGAAGTTCATAAAGCATGTTTTAATGATGCATTGCAGAATTTCCCTAGAAATTACAAGTTAATCTTGTTATTTAAATTGATTATTCTTTGATCTGATTTTTGTTATGCAACCTGATAAATGTGGAAATATGTTTAGAATAATTGTATATGTTTAACTTATATTGAATTATTTGCTATCTAGGGGAGGGAGGAAGAAAAATTTAGAACACAAGGTTTTTCAAGGGTTAATGTTGAAAACCATCTCTGCATGTATTTTGAAAAATAAAAAGCTATTATAAAAATAAAAAAATCTAATAATTATAATACTAGGTTGAATATTAGATTCTCTTCCCTTTTTTGAAAACTAGAGCAATTTTTTTTCCAATCTTGTTAGCTGCAGTGTTTCAAATATCAGTCACAATGGCTCATTGATTACATTGGCTAAATTTTTCAGGAAATAGTTCACTTATGACAAGTGACTTGAATTTGTCAAGGGCAATAAGGTGTTCTTCTGCTAGCTCCTTACTTATTTTGGATATTAACCCCCTTTTAGTAATTTTTTTTTTGTTTAGCGTCGCCCTGTCTTTTTAAACGGCAAGAAGCACTGCTTTAGTATTTCATCCCTTTTGTATATTGTCAAGATAGTTTTTAAAAAACAGAATTCAAGATTTTTTTTTTCTTATTCTGAAAGTCAACAAAACATCCTTTATAGGTAATATTTAAGTTTATAATTCTAGTAATATTTAAGTTTATAATTCCAAGTCAACACAAGGAATTCTCTACAAAGAATGAAGTGCCAAATTGTTATTGCCATAAATATAGTGAAATGCCTTTCTCAACTGGTTTTTATAGAATCATTTCCTATCCTAACATATATCATTTTCTCTGACTTTAAGGTCCCATCAAAAGTTAAATGAATCTGGATTTTAAAAATACACACACACACCTTTTGACTAGTTTTTTTAGCCTATAGCATAATAATTTTAAAAGTTGATGGGAACTCTGAGGTCATCTAAATTAATCCCCTCAGTTTTGTAGATGAGAAAACAGAAGTCTAGATGAGTGAGGTGACTTACCCATGGTCACATAAATAGTACATTCATTATCTAAAAGGTGGATATAGGTCTTCTAATTCCACATACATTTAACATTTAACATATATTTACACTATTTGCTTGACTCATTCACTTTTCACAGTACTGTTGTCACTTTAATCTCACAAAACTCTAGTCTTATTTCCTAGCAGTTAAAGTCAAAAGCGTTTCTTAAGCACCTATGATTTGCAAGCATTGTGCCAGATGTAAGGACCTGGTAAGTTACAAAGGAAACCTATTTCTCCTCTTCTCCCCTTCCCTCCCTCCCCCCCAAAAAAACCCCCCAAAACAACTCTACAGATACTGGTACACAGTAGGGACTTTTAAAAATGCTTGTTGAATGAATCAGGAGAATCCTTACCCTCAAGAAGCCTACTTTATACTGGGGCAATAATGTCAAATAAGCAAAATAAGGTTATTTGATGAGAGAGTACTTGCAACTGGGAATGGGAAAGAAAATTAAGAAAGGCTTCTTTTAGAAGGTCACACCTGTGCTGAACATTGAGAAAACTAGAGATCTAAAAAAATATAAAAACCTAAATAAGAATGTAGGGCATTCCAGAAATGGCAGGGGGCGGGGGGAGAGGGGGGAGATCTGTTTTTTTTGTTTGTTTGTTTGTTTGTTTTTAGTGTTTTTTAAGTGGGTATTTAATGGACAGAGTTGAGGGGATCCATGGATAGATTTCAAAAGAATTGTAACCATGGATAGGAAAAAAAGGCAACTTTATTTTCACTAACCTTTGGTTCCTTTTGTAATTCTATGTAAAATATTTTGTGCATTTCAAAACATTATTCTGAGAAGGAATCCATAGGCATTACCAAATTATATCATGATAAAAAAACCCAAAAAACCTCAAGCCTCCATCAATATACAAGATTATCATCTGAGAATCATTTAGTCAGTCAACCTAAAGTACTTTTTTAGGAAAAAGTATTTATTAAGACAACAAGGACAGCTAGATGGCAGTTAGGTGGCTCGATTATTAGATTTCAGGCCATGGAGTCAAGAGGATCTGAATTCAAATGTGACTTCAGACACTTATTAACTCTGTGACTCTGGACAAGTCATTAAATCCTATTAGCCTAGTTTACTCATCTAAAATGTACTAAAGAAGAAAATTGACAAATCACTCCAGTACCTTTGCCAATAAGTCCTCGAATGGAGACATGAATAGTTGGACATAACTAATCAAATAGACAACAGCATCAGTAAGGACAATTGGTACAAAACATCTATCCAAAAGTCTGTGATATAGTCTCCCCTAAGTACCTACAAAGTCCAGGGGTAATTGGGTTAAAATATAGAAAACCCATGGCAAAGGGGTAAAGCTCCTGGTTGCTGTAAATGTTTTTGTCCTATTTATGAGAAGCTCAAGAAGTTCCCTTAAGTAGGGTGAATCTGTCCTTTCTGTCCTTTTCTCCCAATGCAGACATTGCTATCAGTAGATCTAGGAATATTACTAAGACACGAATAAGAGAATGGAAAATCCAACATCATTCAATCATTCACCACATTCACAAAGACATCCTCAGTTAAAAGTATGGTAGGAGGGAATGATATTTGGCTGAGACTAGAGCTGAGGCCTCTTTTTTTCCCTCTCCTACCATTTCTTCCCCACTCTCCAGTCAGTTACTTCTCAAGGAATTTATTGGAATTCTCTCCTGGCTAACCACTTGCTGGAATTCTCTGATTTCTGCTAGCTCAGTGTTTTTATAGGCCCCAGAGGGCATAATGAAATCCTTAGCCATTTGGAATATACTTTCTATTTGGTATCCTTTCACTTCAGCAAATGGCTTTCAATGACTTTTCAAACCTAGCTTAAAACTGAATCATTCATAAAGTCATGTGAGGAAATCTAACGTAGAAGGCATGATGGTGAACATTTGGGTAAAATTCAAACTGTAGTAATATAATCAATATTGCTACTGGGGTTAACTATAGACTGATTAGATAGAAAGAGGAAATAGATGAGAACTTTAGGAAACAATTCACAAATCTCATTCCTACACACGGCCAGAGCTCACTTATCTATTAGTATTTTCTCTCTCTACCCTGAATAAAACAGTTAATAATTTGTCTTGCCTGATCATTTCATTCTTCAAAAACTTGAAGAACTTGGGAACTGCTGTTCTAGGTCTGATTTAAAAATATGATTCCAACAAGAAAGAATTTTAAAAACTATGGGAACTTTATATGGAATTGACCACTATACCATATTATTTGTTTAAAAAAAAAAAGAAAGAAAAAGACAGACAAGGCATATTGACATATACCATATATTTTATGAGAGCAGATTTCTTTTTTTTTCTCTGACAGTATCAGACATTTTTTTTTTTAATAATTATAATTTTTTATTGACAGAACCCATGTATGGGTAATTTTTTACAACATTATCCCTTGCACTCACTTCCGTTCTGACTTCCCCTCCCTTCCTCCACCCACTCCCCCAGATGGCAAGCAGGGCTATACATGTTAAATATGTCACAGTATATCCTAGATACAATATATGTGTACAGAACTGAACAGTTATGAGAATAGATTTCAAAGGGTTTTACAAAAACATAATAAGTTCTCATAAATTAAAATTCTCCAAGGGAAGTAAGTCCATGTGGGATGAGAAGCCTTAAAAATAAAATTCTAATGACATAAAAAGAAAGAATCCCAGTCATGAAGAAGAAAAAGAATTGTCAAAGGTAAATGCACAATTAATTCATCAAGAAATTTATATTTTAAAAAGGCATCTCAGACAAAGAAGCAAAGACAGGTAATAGAGGATAAATATAGAAGTGTGACATGATTCTATTGTAGTATTGTCAAGAGTAAAAAAAATTCAGAATGAGCTGAGATTGTTGAGGAAAACTAAAGAAAATGAAAAGACTTTGATTCTTATAAAATATATCCATATTAGGGACAGAATTGCTTCTTGGAGTGGATGGTTAGATGAGAAGAAACAATGAGAAGAAAGAATTGTTTGGCTGTTATTGTGTTTCTGTTTTTTTTTTTTTCTGCAAAGTAAAATGATCTGTCATATAAAAATAGAAAAATGCCAACAAGAAATTTATAACTAATATAAGTCAGGGAAGTATCGGCATCCTTTTTATCCTTTTAGAGAATATTTAGAGTATGGAAGAAACCAATCTATACTGAATGAATTTTGTTTTAGACAAAATCTGTCAAAGGCAAATGAGAACATTTTGTCTGACCCAATGTCCAACCTACATTTTATAGTAATTTTTAAACAAAAAATGAAATTTTGGAACAAAGCAAAATCAAGATGCAATATACAATTTTTTGATTTACCAATTGTAATGGTTAATTGTTAATGATGGCTGACCCTTAGAGAAATTTTTTTCCCTGTCTTCACTCTTTCAAAGTTCAAGAAAATTCACAAATGAGCAGTATGTATCTTAAAATAAACCATTTAATCTGGTCTCCAGGGAATAAAGATCTTTCCCTGAAATCTTCTTTTCAAGTATCACTGATTAGGTCTTTGATTCAAGAGAAAGCAAGCACCTGAAGCCAGGACACTAATATTAATTCTTAGTATTTTATGACACAAACAACTGAGAATTAAAGCTTCTACACCTAGGCCAGATGAACTATATCCATTCTCAGAATCTTTTGAATATAATTGCTGAACCACAATCAGTTATCTTTGAAAGATCCTGAAGAATAAAAAAGATAGCACAGGATTAAAATAGGGAAAGCGTTTTTTTTATTTTTTTTTTATTTTTTAAAGAGTTTGACTTTATTATGAGTGAAATTCTAGTATGTATTATTAAGCTGGTTAATATATGTCCAGAAATGGAAGTAGTGTCCACAAAGCATCAGTTTAATAAGCTAATCTTATTTCTTTCTATTTTTTTCCAGGGTTACTTAATTGATAATCAAAGGAATACTGACAATAAAAATAAATATATTCTAACAAAGCATTTGACAAAATCTCATGTTATTCTTGTGGAAAAGATTGACTAGACATTAGTGTAATCAAGGGGATCTGGAATTGGATGAATGCTTTCAGTCAAGTTAATAGTATATTTTCACCTTGGAAGTTGGTTCCAGGAGAGTGTTTCAGTGATCTATGCATGCTTGTCTCCATGCTATTTCATGCTTTTATCAATGATTTGAGCAAAGACTATAAATATATGACATGTTCCTCAAGTTTATAGGATAAAATATTTAATAAATTGAATGAGAGAATAAAGATCAAAAAAAGATATGGGCTGAATCTACTTTGATGAAATCTCATTTGGATGAATATAAAATTCTTAAATTTAGGTTAAAACAAATCAGCTTCACAAGTAAAGATGAGGGAAATATTGTAAGGGAGAAATTTTTGCAAAACAATATATATCTCAGGGAATTTTAGTTAACTATAGGTTAATAAATGAAGATTCCAGATTTGGAATATACCTATATTCTAGTGTGATGTGGATAAGGGTCTACCACATGCCTAGATTGCCTAAACGGATATGCTTTGACAGCATCTCTCCACATGGAAGGATTAAGAGACTTTTTCCAGAAGAATCATAATGCTGCATGAGCAAGGTACATGAATTGGGAGATACCTAGTTAGCTAGGTTAGGATGGTGTTAAGAATGCTGGGCCTGGAATCAGAAGCACTTGAGTTCAAAAGGGGCCTCAGATACTTACAAGTTGACTGACCTCAGGCAAGTCAATTAAATTAAGTTAACTTGTTTGCCTCAGTTTCCTCAGCTGTAAAACGGGGAGTAATACTACAATCCAATTTCCAGGACTGTTGTGAGAATCAAATGAGATGACATTTGTATAGTACTTAGCACAATGCTTGGTACATAGTGGGTGTATTATATATAAATGCTAATCAATAGTATTATTATTATTGTCTGAGCACCTGTTAAGGAATAGACTCTATTTTGGACATGGAATCATTCAAAAAGGCCTTCCAGCACCACATGAGAGAACTCAGTGACTAGTGAAAGGAATAGAACCTTTTACCTTTTAAATTTAAAATGTCCAGAGTGCTACCAGGGAGCTTGGAAGTTTAACCAGTACAGCAATGATTCCCTGAGGCATGAGGAGAATAAAGCGTCCTCATCATCCATTCTTTTCAATTTATGTTTCATGGCAACACTGCATCAATACCTTGAAGAACTGAGTGTTTTTGGAAAGTGAGACTTCTGGAAGTTTCTTAGCCCAAGGGCATTTATGCCACATCTGGGCATGAACTTGTTGGAACCAATTCTATGTTGGAACTGAGCTGGGAACTGATCCACTCCCTTCTTCCCAGACTAAGGTAGGTCAGGAGGAGGTTATGACCTCAAAGCATTGGGAAAAAATATTTTTACATTTGTTTTTGTTATATCTTTGAAGTAAATACTCCTATGTTAAAAA
This sequence comes from Sarcophilus harrisii, assembly GCF_902635505.1. NCBI lineage: Eukaryota > Metazoa > Chordata > Mammalia > Dasyuromorphia > Dasyuridae > Sarcophilus > Sarcophilus harrisii. The sequence goes on along the minus strand of NC_045427.1, from coordinate 314,138,600 downwards.
CTATCCCATGCTATATGGTTAAATGGAACTGAGCTGCTACTTACTAGGTCCCTAAAATAAAGGGAACAAGGTTGGTGGGGGCTGTAGACTATGGCAAAGGATGGAGATACCCACAAATCTCTCTGGGTAACTTAGAACAGGGTTTCTTAAACTTATCCCAACTTGCAACCCCTTTTTTTGCCCAAGAAATTTTTTATGTAACGTGGGATATATAGGTATATAAAAATAGGAATACAAATCAAATGTTTACCAACAATAAATCATAATTTCATGATTCTGACATTCAGTTACAAGACCCCATATGGATTGGTGACCCACAGTTTAAGAAACTGGGCCCTAGAACGCTGAGTTGGCATAAGTAGTCTACCTAGCCCTAAGAAAATGGGGCCAGAGCTTACATTATGCTTTATATTAAATAAAGCATTTATTAATCAATTACTTTGTGTTACGCACTATTCTGGGAATACAAATACTATACAGGCAAAAAGAAAGTTTTTGCTTCAAAGGGCTTGCATTCAAAAATGTGAAGATAATACACAATAGAGGGTTAAAAATCTGGGGTAAAGGGGAAGATACTTGAACAAGGGGCAAGCTAAAAAGGTTGGCGATTCAGGAGCTGAGCAGTCTTCAAAGTGGGCATGGCTGGAATGCTATTAATTGGAGATTCTGGGGATAATTCATTAACTAATTAAAAGAGGATGCCTCGTGGGTGGAGGCATGTCCAGCAAGAGAATGTGGCTGTGATGGAGATGGAAAAATCTAGAGTCAGGAGTTTAGTTAGGTTATGAGTTAGCATGGCTGGCATAGATACTTTCTCAAATAGAGGGTTTGGAGAGCAACCCCTAGGTCATATTTGTTTATGCAATCAATGTTGGTGTGGTGCTTTGGGAAGAGGTTTCACATTTTTAAAGAATAATACAGACGTCTTTCTTTCAGTGTGACAGGAGTGTGAGGTAGGGTGGCTCAAGATAATACTACCCTCAGAGATTTTCAACAAAATAAGCCCCATTTTACATGTGACCAAGCTTTATCTCTTATATTTTTATCTCTTATTTATTTCTTATAGGTCTTCAGGCAAAAAGTAGCTGTCCAGTTTAGGGATTGTTGTATACCAAACAACAAATGTGTTGTTTTGGTATAGATTGAAAGAGAGAACCTTTCAAGTACTTTCCAGCTCTGTGTTTTTGTTTGTTTTGTTTGTTTTGTTTTGATTTTTACAACTGTAAGGACATTATCTCCCACTCTGTGTATGTATGTATGTATGTTTATGTATGCATATATGTGTATATGTTTATGATAGATGTTTCATTGCTGGATGTTTCTGTTTGGATCTTTTGATTTGACTCCATTGTGTGGTGAAAAGAGCAATAAACTACAACTTAAAATCTCAATTCTCTTTCTAATTTTGCTATTTTTTTGGTAATGTATTAATTTCTTTGAATCTCAGTTTACTCATTTGTCAGTCCTGCTTTCCTCACAGGATTGTGATGAGGATAATATGTGAGGAGGTACTTGTAAGATAAAAAGCACAGCACAAACATCAAGCATTATTGATATTTTATGTATTTATAAAAAAGTAAAAAGGAGCATGCTATAAAATGATACTACAATACATCTTTGAACTGCAATTTGAAAACTTTTTTTTCAAAGTACGAACCAATGTACTTTGTCATATTAAGTTATGAGTCAAGAACTTAAAATTTCTGAATAAGTTAAATCTCAGCATTGAACTTGAAAAATAATCATGGTTTAACCAGAGAAAACACAAGAGGGCAATCTTGCACAACAATAGTATGTTTGCAGAAACAAAAAACCCTTCTAAATCAAATGAGCTTAATATTTAATAGAACAAAAATAGTTGAGGCACTGATAGTAGTTATGTTTTGTTACACATTTTGGCAATGTAATAGTTAATAAAGGATAACTATCTAATGCTCAATGATAATATCAATACAAATTGCATGGATTTTAGATACATTTCTTTTATCTTAGAAAGAAATGGCTTTATCTTCCTTTTGGGTCCCTGATGAGCTGCCTGGTTTTCAGTGTACTAAATAAAGTTAGGCATATCTGAAATACAAGGAAATAAATCTGACACAAAAGAGATTCCTTAAATCTTGCCTAATGCTGAGTAGATATTATTATTTTAGAGAATTATACAGAAGGGTAAACTGAAAAGAGAAGAGTCATGGTCTACTGATCAGGAGACTCTTAGACCTTAATCCTTAATCTTTAACCAGACCTTCATTTCCCGGCAATTAAGTGGAACCGTGCTTTCAGCTTTCAACTGGCTGACTATGCCCTCAAAATTGAGAGCAAAGAGAAATGGCAGATTTAGTTCAATTATAAGTACATCTTTGTACCTATACATTTTTAAGGAATTATTATTTCATAGACAAACCAAAGCTAGAAATGCAGCAGATTCTGTGTTTGGAGTAACTATCTACTCTTTTCTACCTTTAAAAAAAATCTAAATTAAAAGTTTATTTTAAGATCATTAGGAATACAATACCAAATAGTTAAGATAGAAAACAATTTCAGAAATAAATTGTTTCTTATTCTTTCTCTTCTGGGTCATCTTTGCAAATAATGATCTATTAACTTCAGCAAATGTGCACTCAGAAATATATCAGTTCATTCATGTCAATATGATATTGGCTGTAATCCGGCAGTCCTATTCAGGGTAGTCTAGGTTTAAGATTAGAACACAATAAGATTCTCACCTAGTCATAAAATGCAAAAACTTGGTTTACAGTAGAATTTGAAAGGATAAAATTCCTATTTAAATTTAAAAATATTGATTCCCCTCCAAACCATCAATTGACTGTACTCTATTGAGAAAGTATCTCAGATGGGAATTCTGAAAAATTTCAGACAACTATACTCACAATAGATCGTATTTTATGCCTCAAGCAGTAAGGAAACCAAACCAAGGTCTATCTTCAGGATGGCCTCTTCCCTCCACAATAAAGGAATGCCAGCTTAGCCAGCATAAAGCAAGGTCCATTATTACCATTGGGAGTTACTTTATAACTGTTTTTGTGGAATCAAACCTCAGGTGAACACACACACACACAAAAAAAAAACAATTTTATAATGTAGGGCTGCTGCCACCCCTGGTAATAGTCTAAAATAATCACATCATCTAAGAAGTAAAAAATAAGTTATAGCTGAATACCACCTCTAATGTATTAGATTTAATAAAAAAAATTCCCAATCATAAAAAACTTTAGTAAAACGATTAAATAATTAACAATATTTTCTTTTAAAGATGGTGCTTTAGAACTACTTTCAAAAGAAACAAATGCCATAGGTGCATTTTGTGCCATTCTCACTAATTCCTAGCAATTCATTCTAATAACTAATTCTAATTTACCTTTAATCCTAATTTCACAGTCCACAGTCCTTTCTGATGGTTTGTCCTCAACATCTGGACTAGCCTGGGGTCAAAGTACCCTAGTTGGCTCATTTTTGATCTTCTCCTACTGCTTAGAACTTCAATTGTTGCCATGGAGAACAAGAAGGATGGCAACAATAAGAAGCTTCTAGTGTCTAAATGAATTCAGAAGAATCAGAAAAGCAAGATCAGTTAAATGTGGTCAGGAATTTAAAACATACATAAAACTAAAATCTTTTTTTATTTTCCTGTAAAATAACTAAGTCCAGCAAATTGAAGTAACTCTTGGTGAGGCAGTACTCAACTACTACAGGCTAAGTGCACTTCTTATTAGTCCCCTTGGATACTGTTGTGATCCTCTTGACTTTGATCTCTCTTTCTTTTAAATACCCCTTATCCTGCTCATTTACTTTCATGATCCATATTTCCAGCTATTGAGTTTGATTTCCTTCTACAATCTTTCTGGGTTCTATCAATGAAAAGAACCCTCCTACTACTATCCCCCATCTCTCCAAATCTGGAAGGCCAACAATCAGTGCCCTGAGATCCTTTCAGTCACTGATGTTGGTGAGCACAGGTCCCAAGGAAGGAAAGCTATAGCTGACCATTTTCCATTTATATAGCCATGTGTTATCTGTAATCTGTTAATAACTAATATTTTAAAAAACACTTTCTTAAACCTGTAAGATTTATGTGAAGTGAACAGAACCAAGAGAGCATTATACACAGTAACAAGAAGATTATGTGATGATCAACTGTGATGGACTTGGCTCTTCTCAACAATGTAGTGATTCAAGAAAATTCCAATGGACTTGGGATGGAAAATGCCAATCACATCCAGAGAGAAAACTATGGAGACTGAATATGGATTGAAGCATAGTATTTACACTTTTTGATTGTTTTTTCTTCCTCATGGATTTTTCCCTTTTGTCTGATTTTTCTTGTACAACATGACAAATATAGGAATATATTTTTTAAAAACCCACTTTCTTTACAATAATTCTTTAAGACAGGTAGGGTGACCATTTTTGTCCCATTTTACAGGTAAGAAAACTGAGGTTTAGATGACTAAATTAGTTATATGACTAATAATTTTCAGGACTGAGATAAGAAACAAAATTGATGATGATGATATCTGTGATCTCTCTGTAGGATTATACTTCTCCCTAGTTAGCTATTTAAATTTATTATGAAAAAATGTTATTTTTGCATTTTCTTTTTATATAACTCAAGCACCCTAGTCCAAATTTCCTCTTCTATAAAAAGAGAAATCTACCTATTTTACCTGTCTCAAAGGTTACTGTGATTATCAAATAAGGTATATGTAAAAATGCTTTGTAATTATAAAGCAACAAAATATTAGTAGTAGCAATAATATAACAACTAGTATTCATATAGCATTTTTGTGCTAGGTATCATGTTAAGTCCTTTGCAAATATTATTACATTTGGTTCTCACAACAACTCTGAGAGATAGGTACTAATATTATCCCCATTTTACCTTTCAGGAAATTGAGTTAATTGAAGTTAATTAAGTGACTTGCTCAAGATCAAATAGGTAAATAAGTATCTGAAACCAGATTTGAACTCAGTTCTTTCTGACTCCAGACTCAGTGTCTTTAATAATAAAAATAATAATTAATATTTATGTAAAACTTATTATATGCCAGGCATTAGAATATGTATTTTATAAAAATTGTCTCATTAATTTCTCATAACAATTCCAGGGAGATAGGTTCCGTTATTATCATAATTTTACAGATGAGGAAACTGAGGAAGATAGAGGCAGAGTGATTTGTTTTTGATTACATAGCTAAAAAGTGCCTGAGATAAGGTTTGAATTTGAGTCTTTCTTCCTGATGCCAATCTCAGTGTTTTTATAAGCAATATCCTATTTCTCTGCATAAAGGAATAGCTGTATGATTTCCCTGAGAGTAAACTTTCCTCTCATGTTGCTCCCTTCAACAACTGGCAGTAAAAGTTTACTTTATTATATTTCATTTTTCCTCATAATATTTATTTAATATCTTAATCTAGAACAGTAACAATTTATGTATACAACAGAACATTGAGAATTGATACCCCTGGCAGATAGGAAATTCCCCTATGTTCCTCTATGGCTATGGTTCTTCATCTTTTGTGAATCTGTCTGATGAAGCCCATGTACCCTTTCTTAAAATGTTTATAAGTGAATAAAATAAATTACATAGGATTAATTATTAAAATATTTGAAAAATACACATTTCATGAATCCTGTGGTTTACTGGATACTTTGGAGAGCTGTTTAGGCCTTGTGACTGACAATTTAGCCCCCTCCATTCCTGAAAAAAGGAGGGAGAAAACACTTGAAAATAAAGTGTATGGAGATAAAGGATTGCATGATCAGAGTTGTCCAGATGTGACAAGTAGGCAGGCAGAAAGAATTGCCATTAACAGTTGCCTCCATGAGTAAACTGGTAGGGGAGCAAAAGTTGGTTTAACAAGGCAAGGACTGTGTAAGAGGGACATGGACTCAAAGTTGCAGGGCCATTAATGCTCCTGAAAACAGAACTAATAATTCCTCACATCTTTTACTTCACCACCACACCCTCTTACTCACTCTTGGGAGAGAGAGGAACATTGTTTTCCATTCTCTACTATTTTGTTTAATTTCTATTTCACCATTGTTTGACAAGCTGGTTTCTCTAAGATAAAGTAGTTAACCATTGCATTAATATCTTTCTATATCATTACTCAGACACAGTTGAGAAAGACAATAGGGGTTGAAGTACACAAAGGGGGAAAAGATATGTTTTCTTTCTAATTGCTAGTTCTGGGAGGGAATTCCTTGGCATGATACATTCAGAAATGAAAAAAAAAAAAACCAGTTCATTCATAATTTTGTAACTTTCCAAAAAAATAATAAAAATGGATTCATATTCTCCCAGGCAAATGTGGTTAGCGATTTTAGTGAGACAAAAGCTGGGATAAATTGGAGCTTTTATGTAGGTAGGTACCTTGTGCATTACCTCTTAGCACTGTTTCTTTCCTTCTTGAAAGGAAAACCAAGCCATACATCATGAGAGTTGAATAGTGAGAAAATTGTGATTATTCATGAAAAATGGAGGAATAAAAAATGAGTGACCAGAAAGAGGAAGTAACTACTTTCCTCAGCAGCAATAGCATTTACCATATGCCTAGACATTAAATACTTTTTTCCTGCTTTAACAATCTTTTGTGAATTACAAAAACTTGAGGCAGAGATGTAGAGTATCAAGAAAGATTTCTTTAAACTGTTTTGTTTCTAAAGTTATTTAAGCTGAACAAAGGAATGACTCAAATATATTATTATAAAATAGAGATTTAAATGTGTTTCACTGCAATCTTCTTAATGATTCTTCTGGTTAATGGATTGGAAGGAGTTTCTTTCTCCTGTAGTGATCTGATCTTCCAAGAGTTCGATTATCTCTATGTAGATGACTTTCAAATCTGTATTGTATACCTATTTCTAACTCCCTCCTGAACTCTGGTCTTGTGCAAGATGTGTGCTGAACATCTTTATCCTGATGTCTAAGAGACATTTCAAATTCAACATCTAAAACCAATAATTCTAGAAGTCAGGGCAAGAAAAATAAAACACTGAGATAATAAGCACAAAGGACCTCTCCAATAACCATTTAATGATTAATTCAAGTGACAAGAGGAGCAGCAGACTCGACCTAAGAGTAAGACATTTCCCAAGATGTGGAAATCGAGATCCTCAGGCTTCTGACTTCTTGCTAGGGAGACAGCTGTTGGGAAGGTTTCTTCCAGAAGAGAGGACAATTTGGGGACAGACTCGAGCTTGGCTGAAACAACCAGCTGCTGGTTGGGACTGAGTAGAAGTTCCACCTTGTAGCTTCCTATTTTAACAATTTTTTTTTTTTCCTAATCAGGTCTTAAGAAACAGGTGTTTCTGCTTGTTAGAGTATAAATGCTATCAATGTCTTCTAAATTTAGCTCTCTGGGCAAAGTCCCAATTACTTACCCTGGTTATAGCTGTGCAAAAATGGAATTCATAAGTCAGCCTCTTCTTTAAACTTGCTATCTTTTTTGAGGGCATTATTATCCTAGAAATGACTCAGTTTTGCAAATTATATCCTAGCTGAGATTTTTCCTACTCCCTTCTTGACCACTATTCCATATTAGCTCAATTCCCAAGTTTTATCACCTGTACAGTACATCTCACATTTAAAGTCATTTAACATGTTGAGTCCAGTAAATGTCCCAGACATTTCTTATTAGGGGAGGAGAGAAAAAGGAATAAGCATTTATAAAAAATCCTGTTGTAGGCCAGGCACTATGGTAAATGTTTTTTTGTAAATATCTCATTTGATCCTCACAAAAATCCTGCAAGGTGAAAGCTATTATTATTCTACTAATACCATTACTATTATTATTCTATACAATTATTATTATTTCTCATTTTTTAATTGGAGAAACTGAGGCAAACAGGCTATGTAACTTGAAACAGTAAGTGTTCAAGGTAGATCTTGAATTCAAGTCTTTCTGACTTCAGGCCTAAATCTCTGTACCCACAACTACCTGAACCATTTTGTTACAATATTTAAGCACAATATTTTACTAACTGACTCAGATTATTCTAGTACTTAGAATGTGTTTTCTCCTCTTTCCTACTTCTTAGAATTCTTCTTTTCTTTTCTGAGAATTACTCAACTCAGAGATTCTAAGATTCTCCTATGGAGTAATTTCTTTCACTTTGGTCCATTTGACTGAAGGTCAGTAAATCAAGAGGCAAGGCTAGAAGATTAAAAAGGTTTATTTGCATTGACTGGTTGCCAGTTGCCAGGTGGATAACAACTCACTGATCAAAGGGAGATTACACATATATATATGGTTTTATATAGTCTAAGGGTGATGTTACTAATGGTAACAACTGTTCATCTGGATAATGTGTTAACTTTGGCATTAAGGAGTTACAGAATTTAGGTTTATTTTCCATAGGATAATGCATTTCTCTAAAGTTAGTTGTATCAGAATATCCTGTTGGAGCAGGAAATCTCTAAGATAGTAGAAGCAGAATATCTCTAAAGTAGAGTAGAATCTTCAAGATAGAAATCCGTAAAGAATTCTCTTGATAGCCTGGGGGTCTCTACACAAGTCTATAGTTATGTTTCTTTGACCTTTAAGGTTACTTTTTCTAAGGAGAAAATGTTGCTCCCAAACTCACAGCTTTTTTCCCCTCCACATCTTCAAGATGCAGGCAGCATCTCCCTTGTTAAATTTTGTTGCTTTTGTTAACCAATCCTCTTTTATCAAATTATCTTGTATTTCCTTATGTGTATATATGTTGTGAGAGACACCAGTGGACCAGTGGACCAGTGGATCAAACATCAGGGAAGGAAGATCCAGACAGAGGATTCAGGTCCAGGTCCAATGGCACTCATTATGTTCTTTAGCTTCTCAGTGCCCTTAGGCAATTCTTTGTCCAAAAATTATAAAATCTTTGTTGATCTACATAAATAAAGGATGTTTGCATTCCCTGACTTTCCTATACCAATGAAATCGCACTTAAATTTTCTTCCTGAAAAAAAAAAAGATCCATACATGAATATACACACAAAAAATTTGGCCTTTGATCCTTTTTGTGAGTCATTTTGCTAGTCATTTAATCAATCAACAAGAATCTATTATGGTAAATATTTATTATGTGCTAAACACTGGAGTATTTTTTTCAAGGAAAACTTTTTTACCCTTACGGAGCTTACATTCTTGTGTGAGAGAGGGCAAATGAGGATATATAGACATATATATTAAAAAAGAGATCCGTGTCAATAAGATGCCATTCAATGGAGGGTGTAACAAGTCATTGTACACTAACCTCATCTCATTCCTCAGATTTTTTAGCACTTTCCTATAAGGATTTTTTTAGTTGAATATTCACATGAACTCAGCGGCTCTTTCTTATCAAAGATAGGTTTAAAAAGAAATTATTCATTTGTTATGGTGTCTCATCTACGATTTACTTTTTTTGTGAAAAGGTTTGCTGTGTGATTATGATCAAACTACATGCAAGCTCCAAAGCTGACCTTCTGATAAACAGATGAATATCAATGCCATAGTGATTCTGTCATCTTGTTGATACATTTAATGTCTGAAAAAAGGAGAACAATTGCCCATTTCATAAGGTATTACAAAAATCTTTATTGATAATATCAGGAAATAGCTCAAGAAAGATTCTAACAACCTCTCTTTCAAAGGGAAACTAAAATAGTTGAATGGTTGTTTGTCTGTTTCCTCAACAGTAAAATTGGGATAATAATAGTAACAACTTCACATTAAAAGTTCTGTCTTCAATTGTTCCCTAATTGTTCTTGTATTTATATATTATCTTCTCAACCAGAATATAACTTCTGCTATATTTAACTCTTTATTTCCCACAACTCTACCAGACTGACACACACACACACACATACACACACACACACACACAAATTTAGGAAGTATTAAAATGATTTACTGATTGATTCACTAAGGCTAAGATATATTAACTCTACTTGCATTTTATTAGATAATTTTGGAAAAGCTTTGTGTAATGTATCAGAAGGCCAGCTTTGGGGCTTACATGTGATTTTAAGGATATCCAACTTACACTCGCATGGCAAACCATTCTTTTTCTTTTCTTTCTTTTTTAAAAAAAAACCAAAAACAAAAACTAAGTTGTATATGGGACACCATCAAAAGTATATAATTCCCCTAGCTGTGTATCCTGGGCAAGTCACTTAACCCCAATTGCCTCAGCAAAAACAAAACAAAACAAAACAAAAAACCATAATTCCTTCTAAAAACTTTGAGTAAACAAAGAAAGAGACACTGGCTTTATATTTAATGTGAATATTCAACTAAAGAATTTTTCAGACAAGAGCTAAAAAATCTGAAAAATGAGATGAGGTTAGTGTACAATGGTTAGTGTACATTATCTAATGGCATTTTATTGACATGGATCTTTCCCAGCCTCCACCAATTTTGGAAAAGTTAATAAATGGGACAGCTAGGTGGCCCCAGTGGATGGAGCACTAGCTCTGGAGTCAGGAAGACACAAGTTCAAATGCACTCTCAGACTTATTATTGGCTCTATGATCCTGGGCGAGTCACTTAGCCTTGTTTTTCTCAGTTTTCTGAACTACAAAATGAAGTAAATAGCAAGGTTGTGAGGATCAAATGAGATAATATTTGTAAATAGCATTTAGCATAGTCACTGGGACTTAGTATGTGCTATATAAGTGCTTTCTTCCTTCTTCTTTTCTATTTTCAGAGAATGAATATTTGTGGCCATAGTGAGTGATATAACAGCAGAATAAATAGCCTCTGTCTCAGAGACTATCTTTAAGATAGTGTTGGAAAGGAACAATTGAGCAACAAATGTTATTCTGGAGAAACTATTAACCCTGATAATGGAAAAAGGAATTTATTTAGAAATTATTTCCTGAGAGAATTGTGTTTAGTCCTTACTTTGTAAAGAAACACACAGATATCTCTTGGAAAAGATTGTACTTGGTATCTTGAGACAACAAAATGATAGAACTTTATTTCTAGAATTGAGGAAGTTAGGTAGTGATTCTGGCTGTGATTTTTCTTAGAATGGCTACATTATAAATATATACATATATTTACACATGCATCTATACACATATACCACATGCACGTATTTATGCCTTTGTTTCATTAGTTCTTATATTGTTAACAATAGTATAGGCATGACCTTGATGTTTATTTAAGCCCAGGAAATTAGTTGGTTTGTTACAGTGAAAAATAGCAAATACTTACTGGAAAAAGAAGTTTCTCTAATTATTTTTAAAATATACTTAATAAGTTATGGGGTGGATTTAGAGTTTATTGTTTAATTGATGAGGGATATTTTTCTTTTTTTATTATAGCTTTTTATTTACAAGCTATATGCATGGGTAATTTTTCAGCATTAACCCTTGCAAAACCTTCTGTTTCAACTTTTCCCCTTTTTCCCCCCACTCCCTCCCCTAGATGGTATGTAGACAAAATATATGTTAAATATATTAAAGTATATGTTAAACACAACATATGTATACATATCCATACAGTTATTTTGCTGCACAAGAAAAATCGGATTTAGAAATAAGGTAAAAATAACCTGAAAAGGAAATAAAAAATGCAAATGGACAAAAACAGAAGGAGTAGTTGTGGTTCACATGCTTTTCCTATAGTTCTTTCTCTGGGTGTAGCTGGTTCTCTTCATTGAACAAAAGGAATTGATTCGGTTGTTGAAGAGAGCCACATGATAGGGGATATGTTTCAACTTTAACAATTAATGTGGAAATTTCAGAACATATTTCTTGATTAAATTAGATCCTAGAATGAAAATAAAGAAATTGAGTTAGAGGAAAGAGAGAGAAAAAAATAGAAAACAAGAGAGATAAAGAGGCGATATTTTGATGATGTGGGATTGACACAAAACCGTTGATACATAAATATAGAAAGTGTTTGCTTACTCAGAATAAGTGAGGGTAAGGTCTCAATGCAGAAATGTCAAAAAGCAAAGCCAAAAGCCTGAATTTCTTGCCTAGATAACTCTATTCCTTGCTATAAAGAGTTGGCACACAGTTTTGGGAATCTACTGTTCAGTTATTGAGAAATCTCTGAGCCAAAACTTTGGGGAACAAAACAGCAAGGGTTTCTATTGGGTCTGGGACAAAGGTATTTGTTTTATTCAGAAAAGTTATCTAGAAGAGCCTAGTACTATCTTGCATGAAAATGTTAATGAAGCAAAATCTGGCAATACCCAGAAGAGTGTCTGGTAAAGCAGGGGCCAGGGAGCAGCGTCTAACCATGTGCAACAAAGCAGCATCCAATATGGAGAAGTATCAAGCAGCATCCAGTGGCTCAGAATCTAGTACAGCAATGACCAAAAGACCAGTATCCAGAAGTAACCAGCAGAACCAGTCCGAGAAGTGAACATTAACAGTTATAAGACCAAGGTCAATGGGAAAACAGGGACATTAATATATTGTTGGTGGAATTGTGAATACATCCAGCCATTCTGGAGAGCAATTTGAAACTATGCTCAAAAAGTTATCAAACAGTGTATACCCTTTGATCCAGCAGTGTTTTTACTGGGCTTATATTCCAAAGAAATCTTAAAGAAGGGAAAGGGACCTGTATGTGCAAGAATGTTTGTAGCAGGTCTCTTTGTAATGGCCAGAAACTGGAAACTGAGTGGATGGAGAATGGCATCAAATGGAGAATGGCTGAATAAACTGTGGTGTATATGGAATATTATTGTTCTGTAAGAAAAGACCAGCAGGAGGATTTCAGAAAGGCCTGGAGAAACTTACATGAACTGATGCTAAGAGAAGGACCAGGAGATCATTATATACTTCAACAGCAATACTATATGATGATCAATTCTGATGGACGTGGCCATCTCCAGCAATGAGATGAACCAAACTATTCCAATAGAGTATTAATAACTGAATCAGCTACACCCAGCAAAAGAACTCTGGGAGATGACTATGAACCACTACAAAGAGTTTCCAATCCCTCTATTTTTGTCTGCCTGCATTTTTTATTTCTTTCACAGGCTAATAGTACACTATTTCAAAGTCCGATTCTTTTTGTATAGCAAAATAACTGTTTGGACATGTATACATATATTGTATTTAATTTATACTTTAACATATTTAACATGTATTGGTTAACCTGCCATCTGGGGGAGGAAATAGGGGGAAGGAGGGGAAAAAATTGGAATGGAAGGTTTGGCAATAGTCGATGCTTTGAAATTACCTATGCATATAACTTGTAAATAAAAAGCTATTTAAAAAAAAGACCAAGGTCAATAGAAATAATGTGATGACATCTGTAACAGCAGCATCAGAGGCAATTTTCCTGTGCATGCTGGTGGAATGTTTTCCTTATGTGGTCACTTTTCTAACCTAATAGCCTAATGGTATATTCATTTTCCTTATTTATATTGTTTGAGGAAAGTATGTCTTAGGTTAAAAAAAAAGGGAGATGTTATATCTTATAATTTCATTTTAGGAAATGCCTTTACTTGGAGCTAATCTATTGTCTGATTATTGAAGGGAATCAAAACTTGACAAGAATTGTTGGTGTCATGAATTACTCAAGTAATTCAAAAGATCAATGGACATGTCTCCTAGTAGCTTTCTAAGGATAAAGCAATCAAAAATACTGGCTAAAACAATTCGGAATTCTTAGTATTCTAAAAACAAATTTAGCTTGTGGTTATCTCCACTTAAAAATTCCTTTTTCTTCCCCACTAAGGTAGAGGTGTTTAATAAAATTCTCTAATAAACAACGACAAACACCTTTCTTTCCCAAGGTGTTAATGAGGTCCCAACTTTTGTAATAGGACATCCTTTGTTATAAGGCAAGCCTTTTAACCTCTATAGAGAGAGTGGTTACTAGGTTTATCCCAATCTTCCAACCCCCTTATTCTGCCAAATCCTGGAACTAGGATATCTTAATTTTTGTGGTTGCATTGCAAGAGAAAAAGAGAAAGGAAAGGGAATAGAAAGAAAGGCTATTAGATTGTCTTGTCTGGTGGCTGGTTCTCAAAGAGGCTGTGTTCTTGAGTAGAGTTGTCATAGGTCAAATTTCTCTGACAGAGATCTAATTAATATTCAAGATTTTATACACACATATGTATATGTCTATATATACATATATAAACACATATACATATGTATATAATTAATACAACTGTATGAGAATAAATAGATGAAAAAGAATTTAGTTCTACTATGTGCCAAGAATTCTATTAAGGGCTGGGAATATAGTTAAAAAAGCAAAGACAGTTCCTCCTCTTAAGGAGCTTACACCTAATGGGAAAAAACAAGTCATCTATAGGAGCTGATAGAAGTATAGTGACTGGAGCTAAAATAAAGTTGTTCCCACTTCTGATACCAATTTGTCAAAAACATGATATGAAGTGGTGGTCCTGTGAATGACTCACTTCCAGTCAAGATGGTGCACAATCCATGATATGTATTTTACTGACAAGTGTAAAGGTCTAGGGCCAGGGATGGTATTGGGCATGACTAATGGAAGCTATCTGCTAGGAGCTGTCCATGCTTATAGAGGTATAGGATCACCCATTAAGATTACTGGACCATGGCTCCCCTTGGGCAATCAAGTGGGCTCCCCTATTCTGCCAGTAAGTTAGCCTTAGTGACCAAGTTGGCTGGTCTGCTCTGGCTAAGACTGGCTGACCAGTGGACAAAACCATGGGGTTTTTTACATAAATTTTAAGAAAGTAGTTATTTTGCTAAGCAATTACATTAACACATAATTATGAGGGCTTTAGGAATTAGCAACTCTTTTGGTCATAGGTTTCTCAAGGGTAATAGGTCAAGGGAATTTAAAAGCTATAGGCCTTGGTACAGGGACTCACAAAATATCTTGAATCTGGGGTAGTTCTATATATCAGAGGGTTAATGCTAATACTAATGTTGATATTGTAGTAACAATATTGGTCATATAAACTGCTACTATTACTATTACTACTAACCACAATAGCAATAACAACAGCAAAAGTAACAAGATAACAATAATAAAAACTAACATATATAAAATGAATCTGTTATATGCCAGTCACTGTGTTAAGCATTTACAAATGTTATATCATTTGATCCTCAGAGCAACTTGGAAGGTAGGTTCTATTATTATCCCCATTTTGCAAGTGAGGAAACTGAGATTGTCACTTTACCCAGAGTCATACAGTTTGTGTCTGAGGCCAGATTTGAACTCAGATCTTCTTTCTTAACTTTACGTCTGGTACTATACTATACTACCAGCTGCCTCAAGAGAACTACAGCTAGGAGAAGTATTTAAAAATAGGAGTGATCATAAGAGAAAATAGATAATTTTGGTTATATAAATTGAAGTTTTTGTACAAGCAAAATCAATTCAGTTAGAATTGTGAGGGAAATTTTTGATTGGAAAAAAATCTCCAGCAAATTTCTCTGAAAGAAGTATAATCTTCAAGATTTTATACACATGTGTATATATTTACATATATATATATATATAAAAGAATGCACACATACATACACATATGTATATAATTTAATACAGCTATATAAATAGATGAAAAAGAATTTAGTTTTACTATGTGCCAATAATTTTACTAAGGACTGGGAATATAGATAAAAAAGCAAAGATAGTTCCCCTCTTGAGGAGCTTATATCTAATAGGAGAAAACAAGTAAAAAACTGGTGATAAGGAAGAAGTACATTGTTCCAAAAAGTTTTGAAGTGGTCAATGAACCACAAAGGAACATACTTATCCAGGAACAATGATAATGGTAATTTGATCATAGTTTATGGTTATAAGCTTAGTAACTGTTTCTGTATGGTTCCAAATAATGTGTTTACTATGTGTTTTATACACACACACACACACACACACACACACACACACACAATGATATCACTATTATTTGTAACAGAAAATATATCCATACCATGTAATTCCAGAAGAAGTGTACAGTGGAGCCTTATATAAGCCCTAATAATGAAACACTTTAGGTGTTCTAGTGGGGTCTACTTGGCATCAGGCACCCTACTTCTTTCTGTGTTTGGCTTGATCACTTCAATGCTCTCTCACATCAGTCAGTCATTTATTCAATAAAGCATTTATTAAGCTATGTGTTAGGCAGGGAATACACAGAAAGAGAAAAGACAGTTCTCAAGGAAAGACTTTTTAAGGAGTTCACGTTTCATGCAGACAACTCTGTACAAACAAGAAACAGACAGGTTATTGGGGATAACTGACAGAAGAAAAGTATTAGTACTAAGAGTGATTAAAATTAATTTTTTTAAAAGTTTAGCTGGGACTTGAAAGAGACCAATGAAGCCAAAAGGTAGAGATGAAAAAAGATAACATTCCAAGCATGGAAGACATCCTGTAAAAATGGCTGGAGTCAAGAGACTCAGGAATATTCAAGCCAAATTATAAAGCTCCCAGGTCAAGGAGAAAATGTTGCAAACAGCCAGCAAGAAACCCAGTCAAATATTGTGGAACCACAGTTAGGATAACACAAGAGTTAGTAGTTTCTACATCAGAGAATTGGAGGACTTGGAATATGATATTCTGGAGGACAGAGCAAGTAGGATCCTTCAAGGGTAAAAATGAATATTTAATGAAATAGAGGACTTTCAAGCATCGCTGATGAAATTACCAGAGCTGAATAGAAAATTTGACTTTCAACTATAAGATGTAAAAGAAACATAAAAAGGTAAACAGGAAAGAGAAATCATAAGGGATTTAATAAGGTTGAACTATTTATATTCCTACATGTGAAAATGATATTTTAAAACCTAAAACTTTTCTCATTATTAGGGAAATTAAAAGGAGTATACATAGAGAGAAAGAAAAGGTATAACTTGAATGTTGTGGTATGATTATCTAAAAAAAGTAAAATGAAATTAAGGGGTGAGAAAAAACATATCAGGAGAAAAAGAAAGGGAGAGGTAGAATGGGATAAATTATCTGATATGAAAAAGGCTTGAAACATTTTACAGTAGAGAGGAAAATTGTGGAAGTGAGGAGGAGAACAATGAACCATACTCTCATTAGAATTGACTCAAAGAGGGAATATTTAATTGGTTACTGTAGAAAGGGAGAGGGATAGGAAGGGGTAAGGTGCTGATAGAAGGAAAGGTAGTTGAAGGGAGGTAAAAGTCAGAAGCAAAGAGCTTTTGGGAATAGATAGGGCAAAAGGAGAGAGTAGTATAAACAGAGCAGAAATAGGATGAAGGGAAGTATTTCACTGGTAATCATTACTATGAAAAAATTTTATAGTGAATTTCTCTGATAAAGATTTCATTTCTCATAGAAAACTGAGTCAAATTTGTAAAAATGAGAGCCATTCCTCAATTGATAAATGGTCAAAGAATATAAACAGACAATTTTTCAAAGAAATCAAGGCTATCTATATGAAAAAATGTAAAATTATATTTATATACAAAGCCATATAAATCATATAAAAATGCTCTAAATCACTATTAATGAGAAATGCAAATTAAACTATCTCTAGCTACTACCTCACTTTTATCAAGTTGGTTAATATAACATAAAAGGAAAATGATAAATATTGAAGTGGATATGAGGAAATTAAAATACTAGTGTACTATTGGTAAAGTTGTATACTGACTCAACCATTCTGGAGAGCAGTTTAAAACTATGCCCAAAGGGCTATAAAATCACATGTCAATTGATCATATCCTTTAACCAAAAAAATAATCACTACTAGATCTGAATTCCAAACAGATAAAAAACAAATAGGAAAAGAATTTTTTTGTACAAAAATATTTATAGCAGCTCTTTTAGTGATGGCAAAGAATTGTAAAATGAGAGGATTGATGCAGAAACAGAAGTATCAGTGAAACACATTAGAAATATAGAAAAGCGAATAGAAGGAATAGGTACAACTAAGGTAGCTTTGTCACTACCATTCTGGCATTTAAAAACACTTAAACAAAAAGTAACTCGAGTTCAATGTCAGTTACAATCCTTTCTTCTGTTCTTTGCATATTGAATGTTTTTATTTACTGTTAATGTTTGCTAATTTCATAATTTAAAAGAGATTATAAGAAATTCCTCTTTTCTTTCCCTCCTTCTATCTTACCCCCTCTTTTCTTCTCAGCCAATAGTTTCATGTCATGGATACATGTGAACTCTAGGTATTGTCTCTTCACCTATGAATATTTGTGTCTCATGCTTTTTACTAGAATGGTGAGCAAGGAGTTGTGGTGGTAAGGAAGCGTGTGGTACATTTATAAAGCATTATCACAAATGGCTTTTGTATATAGTTATGAAATACCTTTCAAATATTTACCCTCAACATTTATGATAGTTGAAAGAGCAGGGTTGTGATAATATATGTCATTTGGGAAATACAATCTTTCTAATATTTATTCAATATAAATTATGAAAAGGCATTTTCTACTAGGGATAATTGGAAGCCCCTCACATTAATATTCATCCTTTTCACAAATTGTATCACTTTGATGGTGATACTTCTAAATACAAATATTGAAGATTCATACTCTCTCATTCCAGACTGATGAATGCTAATGGGCTCCAAAGGCAAATGAGAAACCACTGGGTACTGTTTAGCTTGTGTATCTGGATTGAAAATCACACCCTTCCTAACTGGGTTAGAAGGATGACTACTTGCCTATGATTTCAACAACCTAGAGAACATTTTGTTTGAAAAAGAAAAATAAAAGCTAAATAAAATGTTTCTTTCATCTGGTATAGTTGAACAAAAGATTCAGTGCCAAACTTGGACACTGGCTGTATGTGTTCTTTGTTTCCAGAGACTTAGGTTTGTTTAGGGCAATTTAAGAAGTTTTTCTTTCTAATTTCCATGCCCCCTACTCTTTTAAGATGGATTCATTGAAGCATCATGGACTAAAAAAATGAAATTTGAAAAGATCTTCTGCTTTATTTTTTAAAGAGCTTTTTCTGAATCTTTTGCTCAAAAGAGCCTATAAAAGTGGGTTAATAGCTGAATTAAGCAACACCAGTCAGTTAGATATTGTCTGCAACTGCAGAGGAAGTGTCCACCTACTGTTTACCATTGTGATTGCTTCCAACACACATTCCATTATGTGGGGGATCTGGCAACAAAAGAAAATAAAAATCACCAGAATTAGATAAAAGGTGCTATTGTGTTCAGGAGGAGGGGAGTTGCTCTTTTTTTTTTTTTTTTTTTTTTTAAATGCCCTGATTTTCTCTTTAAGGAGAAAAAATAGCTGGGTAAGTGTAGAGTATCAGTACTGTTTTGGGAACACTCTGTGTTCTGATATGAGACATTTCTCCTGAGGTGTGCAATTACCTTTTAAAATATTCTTGCCTTTCCTGTCCAAAGAAACCTATGTTTGACTTCACCTTTCTCTGCAATTTGACATTCAGTGTCATATATTTACCTGGCATGATCTCTAACTAAATGGACTCTATTCACACAACAAAACATCATCACAAAAGGAGTGAGTAGGAAAAAACAGGACATCATAAATCTTGGGTAGGTTGGACTGTGTTTCCAGTTGTTCATTGTGAAGCTGTATATTTCTAAAGTATTCACAATGTCTATATTCTACAAAGAATGGACATCTTATAAAGATAGCTGGCATACTTATCCAAATCATAATGCTAATTTGAAAAAAATATGTAGACTGTGTTATAGCCACGTTAATAACTAATAATGGCACATAGCCAAAATGAGCCCTGAAGTCATAGCTTGTATATAATCATTAATACTTAACCAAATGCAGCATAGGATTGAATATTACAGAGTAGATGTATCTAAAATGCACTTTGTACTATGTAAGTTTCTAATGTTTTAGAACTGAGATCAGAAGATGTCTATAAAAAATTTAAAAATGGTGGAGTAAAAATCTTCGAACTGACATCAGTAAATTAGATCAGTTATGCATTCTCTTCATATATTGATTGGAGAATGGCTGAATAAATTATGGTATATGAATATTATGGAATATTATTGTTCTATTAAGAAATGATTAGCAGGATGATTTTAGAGAGGCCTGGAGAGACTTACATGAACTGATGCTAAGTGAAATGAGCAAAGCTAGGAGATAGTGATACACAGCAACAAGATTATATGATATTTAATTCTGATAGACATGACTCTTCAACAATGAGGTGATTGAGGCCAGTTCCAATGATCTTGTGATGAAGAGACCCATCTACATCCAGAGAGAGGACTGTGGGAACTGAGCATGAATCACAACACAGCATTTTGACTCTGTTGTTTGGTTGCATTTTGTTTTCTTTTTCATTTTTTCCCTTTTTGATCTGATTTTTCTTGTGCAATAAGATAATTGTATAAATATGTATACATATATTGGATTTAATATATATTTTAACATGTTTAACATATATTGATTACTTGCCATCTGGGGGGGAGGGGAAAGAGGGAGAAATTTGGAACACAAGGTTTTGCAAGAGTCAATGTTGAACTCATAAAAATAAATAAATAAATAAAGGAAACAAACTACATACAATATTTAACAGAGGAAATAATAATGCAATATAATACATATAATAATAGAAGAATGATTAAGAGTGATTAATTAAGAGTGATTAGAAAGGTTTCCTGTAGAAATTGGGATATAGTGAAGTCTTTGTTTATCTTTGCTTATCTTTGTTATCTTGCTTGTAGAGTTTAAAAATATTAAAAATCAATATCAATAAGTTTATAACTTTTTAGAGGTAGCTAGGTGACACAGTGAATAGAGTCCTGGACTTAAAATCAAGAATACTTCAATTGAAAGCCTGCCTCAGATAGAAACTATGTGACTATTAAATAATTTATCTCAATTTCCTTATCTGTAAAACTGGAATAATAATAATAATAATATCATCTACTACCTCCCTGAGTTGTTCTTAGGCCCAAAAAAGAATATATGTATTTTGTAAATCTTAAAGAGCTACTAATATGTAAATATTAGTTATTTTTATAATTTAGCTACTGAACCACCAATGGAGAAGAACAAAAAATTTTACTTTCCTTAATTATTTAGACCAAGGATCCGTCCTCTTCTCTTCTCTGTATACTTTATATATAGTCTCTTTTTAATCTGATTTTCTTAGAAATTTCAAAGTACACAGATCCTAAATATATATGTCAAACATATAGTCAACAAGTTCAAAATGAATTAAACAGAAATATAAATGTAACTTAAAAAAAAAAAACAAGAGAAGCTTTGGAAAGGGAATGAACTCTCTCTGGGAGGGAAGAAAAGGAGACAAGGAAGAGAGACAGGCAATTCACCATCTGTATGAGTTTTCTGCCAGGGGAAGTTCACTACTGATTAGACATGCCTCTTTTTCTCAGGCTGCTCCATCTGTCCAGGTTGGGCAAAGGTAGCAATGGCAACAGCGGAGCCCAGTGGCTCTCCAAATACTATCCACAGCAGCCATTGTGCTTCTAGTGTATCTCTTTGGCCTCCATTCTGCATTTCAGATCCTCATTCTCATTCCCCAGATTCTGAATCAAATCAATGCTCAGTGTCTCTACTCACATTTCTCCTCACATCATTTTTACTTTCCTTTTTTCAGACCAAGAAAGAAGCTTATTATATTTTCCTCTGAGGCAATTACAGCCTTTCTGCTTCCAAAGGCTCATACAGTCTGCCAGAAGAGAATTGGACTTCAATCCCCAGTGTTACATATTCAAAATTAACACCCGCTCCCTGAAGTAGCAGGTATATTTTGGTGTTCCTGAATACAGTTTAGCTATAAGTCTAGACACTGTTAGATGGAGCTACAGCTTATTAATTTATTCAGACTACATAGTAGCTCACCAAGAGAAGAACTCAGATAATGAAAGTATTCAGAAATCTCTTGCAACAAACCCTATATGAACATACTTATATTGAGGACTTTATTGTTCAGTCATTTTTCAGTTGTTCCAACTCTTGGTGACTCCATTTGAAGTTTTTATTTGTTTTTTTGGTGTGTTTTGGCAAAAAATACTAGAATGGTTTGCAATTTCCTTCTTCAGCTCATTTTACAGATGAAGAAACTGAGGCATGAAGAGTTAAGTGATTAGCCAAGGGCCACTTAGCTAATGAGTGTTTGAAGCCAGATTTGAATTCAGGAAGATGAGGCTTTCTGACTCTAGGCCCAGTACTCTATCCATTAAGTCACCCACATGACCAAACATTGAGAACACAGATTGAACTCACAGGGAGATAATTATTACCCTCAGTATTCTAGTAGTAATTCCAATGATAGCTACTCATAATGCTGAAGCTCCTGAGCCCTAGAAAAGTGAATGAAATTGATGTAGTGGTTGGACCTCTGGTTATTGATGATGTGATTGGAGGTCCTGGAAAGATAGGGAATAAACACTCCAAACAGTATGCTTAGTTGTTCTATCTTTAGTATTTTTTTCTATCTCTTTTCCATCTATTCTGCTTCTTGTGCTGGAAGATATGAAGTCTCTTCTTGCTAAAATTAACTTGCTAACTTGTTAAAATAAATTAAAGGATATCTCCTGATTTAAAAAATATCCCAACAAGTGTGATCTCTATTAATAATCAGTAGACAGATTTTATCAAAAGTATTTATTAAGAAAGTATATGTAACTTTATGAATTGTTGGTACAATGGCAATTGCAAGATTATACTATGATCAATTCTGATAGATGTGGCTCTTCTCAATAATGAGAGGATTCAGGCCAATTTCAATCATCTTGTTATGATAAGAGTCATCTATACCCAGAGAGAGGACTGTGGGAACTGAGTGTGGATCACAACATAACATTTTCACTTCTTTTGCTTTTGTTTGCTTGATTTTTATTTTTTCCTCAATTTTTTCCTTTTTGATGTGATTCTTCTTGTGCAGCAAAATAATTATATAAATATGTATATCTATATTGTATATACATATATTTTTACCATGTTTAACATATATTGAATTATTTGCCATCTAGGAGATGGATTGGGGGAAGGGGGAATAATTAGAACATAAAATTTTGCAAGGATCAATGGTGAAAAATTATCCTTGCATATGTTTTGGAAAAAAAAAATCTTCAATTAAAAAAAAAAAGAACAGTTGGTACAAAGTATTGCCCCTTCTCCTCAAACATGGGGTTCATTATCTTATAAATACTCCCAGTGTCCATGGGAAGAATAGGCTTAAGCTCAGAGTTAAATAATAGTCCTATGTACGTGGCGTAATACATGGGTAACTCACAACTCCCAATAGCAAAAGTCCTTTGTTGTGTTATCTTCACATAGCTCACTTTAGGTAAAGTTCTCTTCTAGGCAGATCATTCAGGGATGCCTCTTTTCTTGAACTGTTAGGTGTAAAGGGCTAAAACTCTTGAGTTAATGCACTGAGGTTGGATAACCAAGCACTTAAGGCTAATTACCGATTGGACAATACTCTATAAGCATACGCTTGGAAAATGGCCCTTCTCACTATCCTGTGCTGGATCGATAATTGGTGTATACAGAAAATTGTAGGAAAGACTAGGGGGTGGAGTAAGACTACCCAGGATCACTTCTGGGTGGGAGATGAAGAGGAGAGGTTATGGAGTTTCTGTGTCCATCCAATTCACTTCTACCCCTAAAGACCAAGGACTTTTGCTTATCCTGACTCCGGCTGATTCTAAGGTATCCAGGGTGCTAACTTGGTCTTCACAGTTAGGTATCTCTTCTCTGCCATCAATTGTCTATTTTGGGATCCACCTCTCTTTGCTGTATCTTTTCATTCTGATATGGGTTCCTTTCCTGTTATCATCCACTGCTCTGGGAATGCAGCCCTCTCATGACATTTGGCTTTATTACAATGCACGTGGATGCCTGGTCACTTCCTTTGTTAAGACACTCTATTGAATCTAATGACTCTATTCCCCCCCGCCCCCCCATTATAATTGCTATAGAAAACATGAACATGTGACTACTTCTTTCTCTTCATTCATTTAGCAAGGTAGGTAGTATAGACTCATTCCTCTGCCTCTCAAGAAGAAAATTCCAAGAAAAAAGAGTAATGATGGAGAAGGTTGCTCCTTTTGTGAATCAAATCAATAGCCAATTAGGGAATTCATTATTCCTTATCATAAATTCATAGCCATCAGTTCTTCTACTTCAGTAACCAAATAGGGGACTCTTCATCATTATATAGTGAAAGCCCCTCAGTGATACATGCCTGAAGTTGACTTTCTCCAAATTTCCATGCATTACAATGTTACTAGGCAGTATTATCAAGGATATCTGGGTATGCTACAATGATTCACACCCAGAAGTCAGTCTACTCATATTATATTTTCCTCTTATTCCATCTCTATCTATTCTATAAGAGTATCACCTAATTTATCAAAGACTTAACTAAAATATCATTAAACTATATCCTTCTCTGATCCATCCTGTCATAAAAAAAAGGAACAATATCAGAGTAATATGACTTGTCCTTGTTGAAGTTATGCTGGATGCTGGTTTTTTTTTTTTTTTTAAGTCACTCTGCTCTTTCCTAATTCTAACTTTCTTTTTAATTCTCAAGTAAAGTTACTGACCTATAATTTATAGATTATATTTTCTCCCCCTCAACCTCTTCTCTCCTATCCCCTTTAAAAAATGAGACAATTTTACTTTCTTCAGGTGATACTTCTTTAGTTTTCCTGTGATTTTCCTCAATATGTCAAGCTCTTTATCTCTTCAATTCTTCAGTGTGAAACACTGTCATTGTTTCTGATAATAGATTTGCATGGCTCAATACTCATGTTTACACAGGTAGCAAGTAGTAGAAGTAAAATTTGTTGTCAGGTTGTAGGACTATAAAATTAACATTCTTTCCACCATCCTGTGAAGTGATTAGACAAAAAAAAAAAAAAAAAAAAAAAAAATTAGAAAACAAACAAATCAAAAAAACCCTGAAACAATTATCACCCCTACTTGATTGGTATGAACCTGACTGAGAAGACAACTATATGATTTTTGTTTCAAGGAGAAATGATATAGAAAAAGAAACTCACTGTGTCTACTTGAGACAAAATGTGAACATATACTCCTTGAGAATTCTTGGATTTTTGTTTTTGTTTCTGTAGTAACTAGCACACAATCAGTATTTAAATATTTGTTGAATTGAATTGAAGGGAGGCAAAGTGAATTAGATTCTATTATGGTCTAAAAGGTTAGTTTGCCTTCTTTAGCTGCATAGATTTTTACATGACTGACTATTAGTTATACATATGGACAAATTTAAAAGTCGACTGTAATTCATTTTGTAGTATTTATTTTTCCTCAGGGACACAAATCAAATAATTTTACTCATGGAGCTAGTTTCATTGCAAAATATAGATTGCTTGGAAATCTTTGATTTTTTAGGCTTAACTAAGTTGTTTTTAATTTTTACTTTTCACACAATGGAGAGAAGAGCTGTGATTCATCATTTCTAAGAACTCTTGGTATGGAAGCTACCACCATCAATTCAGATCAACTACCATCTATCATTTATTGTTTTACAGTGTTGCTAAAGGGGCACCAAGGCATTAATTACTTTCAGGTGTTCACACAGCTAATATGTGGCAGAGGCAGGACCTAAATCCAAATTTTTCATTCTAAATCAGTCCTTTATCATATTATTTTGCATCTCTAGTTGGGCTATATTTCAAGGAAATCAAGGTTTAAGGTAGAATTTACACATTAACATTTAAAAAACAATTCTTGTTTTCAATCTTTTAAAATTCCTTTATTAGGAGTTAAAATTGAAATAAGTTTAATATATAAAAATATAGAAATTTAATAATAGAAATGGCATTTTCTTATAAATATATAAATGTATAAATTTATGTACATATATTGCCAAATGAAAACTTGCAATCTTCATACTTCGTTATTGACAGCAGGAATTATCTTAAATCTCAGTTATATCTGAGTAGTGATCTCCACAAAATCAAATGCCCTTTTGTGATTAAAGCAGGAACCTTTAGAAGGTCTGGATTAGATTATAACTCACTTATGAATTTGTGACATGTCTTTGGGCAAATTGTTTAAGCAATCTCTGTATTCCCTGGGTATATAATGAAGATAATCACACCTCACAGGATACCATGATTCTGGAGATGACTTTTTAAAAGACTTTTGAAATTTTTAGACATAAACTATAATCAAAAAGCAAGATAATGCTTAGAAATGCAATTTCTGTCAAGAGATAAATATTTATAACACATATGTTCAAGATATACATAAGTGTAGATGTTTGTGGACAAATGAATCAAAATGAAATTATGCTTTTCTTACAGTTTCATTCTTATAGTCCTTCATGAATAACTTGATCCTGTGCTGTTTTTTCATTTTTATCAGTGATTCCAATAAAGGCACTATGTCACACCTATCAAATTTACAAATGACATCAAGCTAAGACTGATAGCTCTTTGAAATTATTTTAAGTCCCTATTGGTTTTCATGCAGGAAAAGAATGTGTCTAGTGGTACATAAGTGGACCTTGCACATGAAATAAATACATCCCCCCCATTTTTTTTTTTGCAACTAAATGCTTTTTTTTTTTACTGCTGTATGCTTAGCTTATATTTTTACTATAGAAATGGTTTCTAGTTCAAACCAGAGACTCTCAAGCATTGAAGGATTAAAATACTTATGATATAGTATGTGAATAGAATCATTTTCACAAATAGGATAGATATCACTTCAAAATGTAACACTAAATACCCTGCCTCTTCATTGGCTGATGGTCAAATATATTATATTTCACCTTTTCCCCAAAGTAACCCAGTACTCTTAGGGAATTTAAGACTGAAAATGACTCCAGTCCCCACTGATGATATTCCTTCTGATCATAGTTCCAGTTACCTACTAACAAAGAAATATTTACATCAAAAGGTATAATCACAAACATAACAAACTGATTCCTCAACAAATGTGATACAATCCCCTCATACCACGTGACTGGGGCAGGAAAGAGGATTAGGTGTATGGTTTAGCTCAGTTCCTATGTAGCAGAATCTTATTTGTACTTGAGTATCATGCATTCTGGCTTCCCTGGACTTCTCTGTGAGAGTTACTGGCTACCTGGAATCCTACCTGGAATCCTGGGTCTAGTGGGCATTCTATAGCCTGTGCATAAAGGAGATTAAGTGAAATGAAACAGAAACAAACATTTTTCCAGAGCTGTGGAGCTGTGGGTGAACTAGCTTATATGAACTTCATAGCAGAAGAAAGCTCTAAGGAAAGAGAGACTATCCAGGTATGGTTAACTAATTTTGGTTAAATATCCAGTTTTAACTAAAAGAGGCTACACACACCTGCATGGCAAGGGATATGGGGTGCCTTCATACTAAGCAATCTGGTATGCCCAGTGCATACTCTTTATAAAAACCAAGCAAACAACAAATACACAAAAAAATTCCTGTAGATTCACATCAAATTTTCTTTGAATTAAGTGGCATTCTTCTTACTAATATACCTGGCTGAATTTCTTAATGGGGAGTCAGCTTTTGTTCTTAGTAAGAACTCTTTTTATCTATATGACTTAAATGAATGGAAAATACAAAGGAAAAAGATATCCACAGTTGGGATGGGTAGTTCTTGCCAGTTATGTTTTCTATGAATTCCATAAACCCAAATCAGAAAGTTAGTATGCCCTCACACTCTTGTCTTTCAATGGTTTTGTAGAAATTTCAAACCCCAAAATTGATTGTTCATTATCCTACAGAACCAACCTGATGAATACGAAGCTAAAGGCCAAGCATCGATAACAAGGATCATTCCAGTAGAGACCACCTGCCAAACTAAGACTGGACCATTAACAACTACTTTTTGAAATAGATGTAATAGCCACGATGAGCAGCATTATTTTGACACCAAAATGTTCTACTTTATTCACCAAATGCTATTAATAATTAAACTGACACATTCAAAATATCTGCAACTTCTATTTTTATATTTGAACTTTGCTACCTACCCCTATTGGAAATTTAGGCTTAAATAAAAGTCTACAAAAAGAACTTATGGCATGTGCATTTTTTGGAGGGAATAGTGTAAAATAAGAAAATATCCTGTGAAGTTTGTTCATTTAAACTAAGAAATCATCTGTTTATGTTCTTCAGTATATATTAACTAGTGTATATATTGCATATATACACATATATATTTTCAGTTATAAATATATAATATATTATACAAATACACACACACACACACACACACACACACACCCTTAAACACATAGAAAGTGTATATATTGTCTGAAGGAATTCCCTGAACACTTGTTATGCCAAGGATGTTGCCCGTTTTGTTTCATTTCATGAAAAATGTTAAGAGAATAAAATTACTACAAAAGCATGATTTCACATCTTCACATTTCTATATAAACTTCTACATGAACATCTTTTCTAAATCTGTTAAAAAATTGGTGTCTTGATAGAATTACATTTCTAAGTGTTATCTTCCTTTTCTATTAGTTTATGCTTAAAAATCTCAAAAGTCCTTTAAAAATGTCATTTCAGTAACTATGACACCCTGTGAGGTATGATTATCTTCATTATGCACATAGGAAACAGAAATGGTGATTGCTTAAGCAATTTGCCCAGAGCCATTCCACAAATTCAAGAATGTGCTATGATTTAACTTGAATGTGCTAAAGGGTACTGCTTAAATCATAAATGAAAAGCACAATTGATTTGATGGTCATCACAAATCAGAAATAACAGATTTAGGATAATTCCCTCTGTCAAAAATATAGTTTGAGGACGACAAGTTTTCAGTTGAGATCATATATGGAGCATTGATGAACTCTTTATCATAATTTCCATTTTTACTGGCAAGTTGGATTCCCAAAGCAAGGGTGCATCTTTCCCTTAGGGATATCACAGTACCCCTGACAGGATGGGATATCTTTCTGATATAGTATTATTAGATCAAGCCTCAATTCTGATGTATTTTCCCAAAATCAATCACCAATAAGAGTTAGTATTTCCTTTACATCCTTGATAGCCTTTAATGATTATTGCCTTAGTATCACTTAACCAATCAGCACTAATTAGTTATCACAAAGGCGAGATCTGAAGTACAAACATCATCCCTTCCTGAACTGGGGATACAACTATCCTCTGTCACCTTAGTGCCTGGGGAAATAGGCTTGAATTTAAAAGGATTTGCCTCACCAAATTCATTTTGAAATGTAGCATATCTCATGGACAAAGTCATTTCCTTGTTCACAGACACTACCATCTCAGTGTTGACTCAATACTGGACTAGGTTAAGGAGTTTATTAGGACTTTGCTCACCACCTGGCTCAGATGTTCAAATCTTAATGTTCTTAGTCTTTTGTGGCTCATGAGGTCATGGGCAAGTCATTTAAATTTTCAGTACTCCATCTAAGGCAGGAAAGAATAGATACAAGTGACAGAAGTAACAGAAGGGCCATGACCAGCTTTATACATGGCTTTATGTAACCAATAACCAAAAAGTTAATGGTTCTCTTCCCATCAAGAGCAGCTACTGCATTCTCATTCAAAAACAAACAGAAATGAGCAAGAACATCCTCAGCTGTGGCTGAGAAGCTGGTCAAAATGCCTTTTCTCATCACATATTAAATAGACTGTAAATAATCATAGATTATTTGAACATCCTCTGAAGTGTACCTGAGAGATGCATCAAGCCTAATACACTGTGCGTGCTTATAAGAGTCAGGCTTTCATTGACCAGTCATTATTATATTTATATATATGAATATATAAAAATGCATGCTTCTATTTTAAAACTCTCTATATTTAGAAATTAAAATAATTGTCATGATTACATCAGCATATAGAACTATACAGAAAATGCATATGTTTATTTTAATGCACACTTCTATTTTAAATCTTTCTACATTCAACATTAGCCCTTGCAAAACTTTGTGTTTCACATTTTCCCCTCCTTTCCCCACCCCTCCCCTAGATGGCAAGTAGTTCATTATAAGCATAGTAGTTAAACATGGTAGAAATATATGTTAAATGTTAAATATATGTTAAATCCAATATATGCATACATATTTATACAATTATCTTGATGCACAAGAATAATCAAATCAAAGCAAAAAAAAAAAAATGAGAAGCAAAATAAAATGCAAGCAAACAACAACAAAAAGAGTGAAAATGCTGAACCAAACTCAGTTCCCACAGTCTCTCTCTGGATATAAATGACTCTCTTCATCACTAAACAATAGGAACTGGTCTGAATCATCTCATTTTTGAAGAGCCACATCCATCAGAATTGATCATCATATAATTTTGTTGTTGCCATGTATAAATGATGAGGTCTAGATTTAGGGTGGTCAGGGAACCAAATGATGAGATTAGATTTAGGGAACCAAATGATGAGATTAGGGTTCCTGGTAGTCAGAGGATTAGATGATAAGGTTAGTGGCAGGTTCAGGGTTCAGGGAACCAAATGAAGATGTTTGGCTCCCCTAAATTTCCTTGAGATTTGGCATAGGATAGGGAGTTGTGGGAACTCCCCTTCTGGTGGCACAGAGATCCTTCATAAAGGAATTTACGAACCGGAAAACCTAGACTGATAAAAAGAAGTTTATTATAGGCATTGGAAAGTAAGCCTTTGCTATGCATGAATAGAAAGGCTGAATTCCTTAGTGGAGGAGTCCTGGCAGAGAAGCAAAGTTTCTAGTAGAGAAATCCCAACAGAGAGGGATAAAGTCTCATTAGGGAAATAGGTGAGGATAAAGAAAGAGTAACACTGAAAGAGAATATCATTCCAGAGGGCAGAGACTTGCTGTGCCAGGAAGAGAGATTCCTTGGCATATTAGGACCTCTGCAAGGAGAGAGTTTAAGATTGACTCTTTTATAATAGAAGCTTTTGGCTACAAGCTGAGGGTAGTTCTTGATAGGGCTGGGTACAACTTGAGTTGGAATTGAATAGAATTGAATGAGTCTCTTTAATTCAACAGGAAGCTTAATCAGTAGTGAGTGTTATCAGTGGGGATGGTGCCCATCTCTCAGGATCTTTTACAGAGGCCAGGATTCAAGGAGAATCTGTCCTTCAAGGAGTTTTAGAGAGTTCTGGGGCTCCTTCATAAGGATCTCCTGGTTCTGTTCATTTCACTCAGCATCGGTTCATGTAAGTCTCTCCAGGCCTCTCTGACATCATCCTGCTGGTCTTTTCTTACAGAATAATAATATTCCATAACATTCATATACCATAACTTATTCAGCCATTCTCCAACTGATGGGCATCCATTCACTTTCCAGTTTCTAGCTACTACAAAAAAAAGGCTGCCACAAACAATAACGCATATGTGGGTCCCTTTCCCTCCTTTAAGATCACTTTGGGATATAAGCTAGTAGAAATACTGCTGGGTCAAAGGGTTAGGGTTAGTTTAATAACTCTTAAAGATCATTTTATAAAATATTAGAAAACACATCATATGTCTCTCT
The DNA here is from genome assembly GCF_902635505.1 of Sarcophilus harrisii. Taxonomy (NCBI): domain Eukaryota; kingdom Metazoa; phylum Chordata; class Mammalia; order Dasyuromorphia; family Dasyuridae; genus Sarcophilus; species Sarcophilus harrisii. Next base: position 314,107,243 of record NC_045427.1, on the reverse strand, counting down.
CACAGTTATAGATTAACTGAACAATAGAGTGGGAGCAATTACAAAAAATTAGACAACTTTACTTGAAACTGAATAGCTTCTGCATAGATAAAAGGAATGCATCTAGGATTAAAAAAGGAAAATAATTGAATAAGAAAAATAATTTAATCAAATTTTATCCATTTTTCTGATAAATGTTTTGTATCTAAAATATATTTTATATATTTATATATTATATACAATATATATTAAATATATGTTCATTTGTATATTTTAGATATATGACTAATCACCTTTCTTCAGTAGAGAAATGTTATGAACTAATAGTTCTCAGAAGGAAAAATGCAAAGTATTCACAATTACATAAAAAAAAATTCATACACTAACAATAAAATAAATTCATTAAACAACCCTGAAGTTTTACCTCAAAGTCAGCTATTTGGGAAAAATGACACAAAATGGCTATAGTAATTGCTGGAGGACTTGTGAAAAGATGACTAGGTGGAATAGAAAGAAGATCTGAACAACTTGATAGAATTGAAGGAAATTTACATTTGTTTTTTCACTACTTTAGGGCAAGCAGAAAAAGGAGCCCAAAGGTGAGGTAGCTCAACCACTTTCCATGAGAGGTTGAGTAATAAATAGGGAAAGATATCAGAAGACTTGAGAGTAATACATGTCTTAACTTTTGTATAGTCCAAGATCTGGTCTTTTGGGGGTAGAAGTGTTTTCCTTGAGTTAATATCATCATCATCATAGTTAACATTTAAATAGTTCTTACTATTGCTGAGCACTTGCTAAGTGTGCTTTATAATTATTCTTTTCTTTGACTTCAACAATAATCCTGGGAAGTAGGTGTTATTATTATCCCCATTTTACTGCAGAATGTCTACTGAGATCTTAGAGACTTTCCTCAAAGATGGAATTTGATTAGGTGTGTCCTTATCTACCCAGCCCTGTAGGCTATATTTCTTTGACCTCTAGCAGGACTTCTTAAACTTTTTCCAGTCCAGATCCTTTTTGGCCTGAGAAATTTTTAAGTGACCCTCGGTATATAGGTATATAAAATGGGTATATAGGTTAAACATTAACTGATAATACATCATAATTTCATCACCCTCACATTCAGTTACAAAATCCCCTTATGGGGTCATGACCTACAGTTTTAGAAGCTTTGTTCTACTGATGCTGAGTGAAATGAGCAGGACCAGGAGATCATTATATACTTCTACAACAATACTAGATGATGACCAGTTCTGATGGATCAGGCCATCCTCAGCAACGAGATCAACCAAATCATTTTTAATGGAGCAGTAATGAACTGAACTAGCTATACCCAGAAAAAGAACTCTGGGAGATGACTAAAAACCATTACATTGAATTCCCAATCCCTATAGTTATGCACACCTGCATTTTTGATTTCCTTCACAAGCTAATTGTACAATAATTCAGAGTCTGATTCTTTTTGTACAGCAAAATAATGTTTTGGTCATGTATACTTATTGTGTATCTAAGTTATATTTTAATATATTTTAACATCTACTGGTCATCCTGACATTTAGGGGAGGGGGTGGGGGGGGTAAGAGGTGAAAAATTGGAACAAGAGGTTTGGCAATTGTTAATGCTGTAAAGTTACCTATGTATATATCCTGTAAATAAAAGGCTATTAAATAAAAAAAATTAAAAAAAAAAAAAAAAAAAAAAAAAAGAAGCTTTGTTCTAAGGCTACTATTTCTGGAGAGATATTTTCTCCAAACACACAGAATACAGATTTTGTCCATTTGCTCCATATATCATTACTTAGAACTAAGCTTCCTTGCTGAAATCCACAAATACTTTAGAGTTTGGCATAATAATCTATATAGGAAAAACCCCATTATACAAGCTATACAATTCAATTAAATATATGTCCCAGAGAAGGAGTTTTTAATATTTTATGCCATAGACCCCTCTAGTTAGATGGCATAGTAGATAGTGCTAGAGTTAGGAGGACCTAAGTTCAAACCTACCTACAGACACTAACTGTATAACTTAACAAGTCACTTAACCTCCATTTACTCAATTTATTCAACTGTAAAATGGGGATAATGATAGTACCTACTTCTAGAGTTGTCATGAGTCTTAAATGAGATGTTTGTAAAAACACTTAGGGTGTCTGGCACATTGTTGTTGGCTTTTTTTTTTTTTTTTTTGACCCCATCTGAAGTTTTCTGGGCAAAGATATTAAAGATACTATAGCTATTTCCTTTTCCAGCCCATTTTATAGATAAGGAAACTGAGGAAAACAGAATTAAGTGACTTGTACAAAATCAATTGGTTAATCTAACATTTGAGGCCACATTTGAACTCAGGCCTTCTCAACTCCAGGCCCAGTACTCTAACTACTGAGCCACCTAGTAGATACTTAATAAATGCTTGTTTCCTCCCTGATGCAGTCCAGTGATAAAGTTCAGATTCTTCAGAACAGTGTTTTAAAATGCATAAAATAAAATGCATAGAATTACAAAGGAAATAAATTATACAAACATACCCTTGGAAATATTGCTAGTTCAGTTCCAGACTAAAGCAAATATCTTAATAAAGTGAGTCACACAGATGTTTTAGTTTCTCAGTGCTTATACTATACTTTAGTCTATTAAGTATGCAATAGTGTTACGTTTTTTAAAATGTACATATTTTAGTTAAAGATACTTTATTGCTAAAAAAGAAAAAATACTAACTGAGCCATTGGCAAGTCATAATCTTCTAGCTGGTGGAGGGTCTTGCTTGCCTCAATGCTGATGGCTGCTGATTGATTAGCAGGTTGCTGAAGGTTGGGGTGATTGTGGCAATTTCTTAAAATAAGACCACAATAAAGTTTGCTGTGTCTTCTTTTTTACTTGAACAGTTAGTGGCTATTGCAGGGTTATTAACTGTTCTAATTTCAATGTGATTTTGTCTCAGGGAATAAGGAATTCCAATGAAAGGGAAAAACAGAGAACGACTGGGTGAGTAGAATTGTCAAAACACATAACAAAATCTGTTATCTTATAAGGGATTGGTTTTTGGTGCCCTAAAGCAATTACAATACTAATATTAAAGATCACTGATCAGAAATCACTATAACATTTATAATAATAGTGGAAAAGTTTGAAATATGTCAAAAATTATCAAAATGTGAGATAGATATTATTGTGAGTACAGTGATGGAAAAATGGTGCCAATAGACTTATACAATGCAGAGTTACTATAAACCTTTAATTTGCAAAAACAAACAAAACCATAATCTCCAAAGCATAATAAAGTGCAATAAAACAAGTCATGTCTATCTTGAAACATAGATATCTATCTCTATCTAAAAATCAAATAAGCAGACTCCAGATTAAAAATTTTTGCTGTAGAGATTTGCAGTATAAACCCTCAATCAAAACTAAAAATGGTCAGATGGGGCTCAGGATTAAGTGAGGAGGGCAACAGGTGGGATTGCCTAAGGGAAAATTTAGAACTCTTTAATGACCTTAAACTTCTCTTTAAAACAAAGGAAGAACCATCATGTTAATAAGATTCCACTGGTGGTATTGCACAAAATGGAAGTTATAGAAGAGAACAATCTCTGAAAAAATAAAATTGAGTATCATTTTAAGGACAATAGCAATAGAAAGACATACAGTGGTGGAAGTGGGGGATTGTAAGCAGGTCTTAATTCATAATCATGAAGGAAAACTGAAATAAAGGATAATTTCTTTTTTTAATTTATTATTAATTTTTTATTTTAAAAGCATATGCATGGGTAATTTTTCCAACATTGACCTTGCAAAATCTTTTGTTCCAGTTTTTCCCTCTTTCCCCCACCCCTTCCCCTACCATTGGACATGTAGTCCAATACATGTTGAATATGTTGAAATACATGTTAAATCCAATATATGTATACATATTTATACAGTTATCTTGCTATACTAGAAAAATCAGATTAAGAAGGAAGGAAAAGAAAAACTGAGAAAAAAAACAAAATGCAAGGATATAACAACAGAGAGAGTGAGAATGCTATGTTGTGTTTCATAGTCTGTTCTCACAGTTCTCTCTCTGGGTGTAGATGGCTCTCTTCATCACTGAATAAGTGGAACTTGTTTGAATCATCTCATTGTTGAAGATAGCCACGTCCATCAGAATTGATCCTCGTATTGTCTTGCTGTGGCTGTGTATAATGATCTCCTGGTTCTGCTCATTTCACTTAGCATCAGTTCATGTAAGTCTCTCCAGACCTTTCTGAAATCATCCTGCTGGTTGTTTCTTACAGAACAATAGTATTCCATAGCATTCATATACCATAATTTATTCAGCCATTCTCCATTGATGGACATCTGCTCATTTTCCAGTTTCTTGCCACAAACATTTTTGCATGTTTTACATTTATCCTGCCAATAAAGGATAATTTCAAAGAGATGTATGGTCATGTAGCAAGAAGAAGGGATAATTATTGAAAGGCATCTTTGCTATATAATTACTCTTCTGATGTCAAAATAAAGTGAGGAAGGCTTTAATATACTAGATGAATTTCTTGTGGGGAAGGGAAGTGGAACAGAATAAGCATTTACATAATGCCATAGTGGAACATATGTTCCAGGTACTATACTAAGTGCTTTATAAAGATTATGTCATCATCTCATTTAGTTCTCACTATAATCTGATAAAATATGTGCTATTATTATTCCTTGTCTACTACAATCATGTGAAAACTTCTTTCAGCAGAATGAGTAGATGAGAACAATTTGTTCTAAAGACTAAAGCAGGTTCTGTGGAGTGCTTAGAACTTGGTCAGGCATTAAAGACACCAAGGTAATCCATTACATCTTGGGCTATTGCCAGTAGTCTTGAGTTTTGTCTTGTCACTGGACTTCAATGATGCTGGAAGAGAGTGTGAGGTGAAAGACTGCAATTCTGCCTCACTTAAATGCAATTTACACCTAAATCAAACCCCTCCCCATGATGCCATTGGTCTTTTTTGAAAATGAAGGATGAATGACATTATTATTCACACTTTACAGAATTTGAATTCATTTTCCTGACCCTAGTCCCAGCACACAATTCATAGTGCTACCTAGCTGCTGACATGAACAAAGGAATCATTCATTGTGCAGGTGTTAATGGGTTGCAGGCTGTATAATTTCAATGGATAGAGCACTGGACCCTGAGTCAGGAAGATCTGAGTTCACGTCTAATCTCAAACACTCGCTGTTTGTCCCTGGATAAATCACTTAACCACCAGATGCCTATGTAAAAATGAGGATTATAATAGCAGCTAATTCTCAGAGTTGTTTGGAGGATGAAATAGTATTTATAAAGTACTTTACAAATCTTAAAATTCTATATAAATACAAGCTGATATTATTATTCTATCATTATTATCATTGGAGGAAGCATCCATATCAATGTGATCTAAGATTCATTGTAGTAAGTGCAGCTCACTTGTAAGATTTCTTTTGAATCTTACTTTTCTGAGTCATCAACATTTCTTTAACAGATATAAGACAGTTGACATAATGAGGAGGCCAAAGGAGCAAAAAAAAAAAAAAAAAAAAAAAAACTACCTTGAAGAAGTTTGATCTTCTTGTCAAGTGGAGAGATGTGGAACCAGGGATGACACTAGTTTGGAATTTACCTTTGTTTGCAAAATATTTCAAAAAACGTTGATAGAAGATTATGAATAATATCGCCTCATAAAACAGAAAAGTGCAGTGGAGAGGAAAATAAGTCTGCAGACAGCTTGGCATGAAATCAAACTAAGCCAGATAATACAAAGAACACACATACTTGAAAATGGAAGAAAGATGACAAATAAATGTATGAGCTCTCTACCCTCAGTCATCATGCTATGTGTGGGTTCAATGTAGGGAGAAGGAAAGGTAGTCTTGCATTGGGCCCCAGTCCAGCCCAAATTTAACACAAAAACTAGATAAATTATCCCAACATGAAATAATAAAGCAAATTGTGTCATAACTATAAACATTAACTGGAAAACCCATATCATACAATAATTTTTAACCATTCATAAATGAATTAATGTTTTTTGTTGTTGTTATTGTCAATGATAGGTCTGTTACTAGCTATTAGCTATTCCATTTCTAATTCTGCCATAGTCAATCATGCTGGTTCAACCTCCACAATTTTGTTCCACCTCTAAGCCACAAATTACTGAGGCTCAGCCTATACATTTTTCTTTTGAGTTTATTGATAAGTGGAACTCCTAAGATAATTTTCAGGGATCCAGACTAGTGATTAAGAGTATGATAACAATCAAAAGAAAAACATTGACCATAAATCAAATGACTTTATACTATGATCAACTGACTTGAGGCAGAATGATTTGATTTAAAAGACCAAGTTAATATATGCTTTTATTAGCTGATCAGCTGGTTGTGTGACTGAGGTTTTTGTAACAAAAGAATTAGGTAGTTATTAAGAGGTGTCTTCACTACTGAAAGGCAATCCCGAGTCTCCTCTCTAATTAATTCTCAATATGTCTCATGACAGCTATTATTCTGAATCTACCTCAAACTTCCCAAGTCACTTCCTTCCCTTGCTCTCTCTGCAGAGAATTTTGCTTCATACTTCCTTCACTACTTTTTCACCCCCTCTCCTAATGTCCTAATCCCTCTGATATTATGCCTTACACCTCCTTCTCAGGTCTCTGATGATGAGGTGGCTGATCTGCTTGTTGAAACCAACCCCTCTATTCCACATCAGCTACATGTGAGTATCCTCCAAGATTCAGTTCTGAACCCTCTTCCTTTTTACTCTCTCTGTTCTCTCTCTTGGCCATCTTAATACCTACCATTTCACTTTATGCAGATGACTCCAAGACTGATATATCCAGTTCTAGTTTCACCACTAGCAACCTATTGAACATTTCAAATTACATGTTCCATAGGCAGCTCAGATTTGGTATGTCCAAAACAGAAATGATATCTTTCCTCCAAAGTCTTCTTTTCTAAATTTGTCTATTACTATTGAGAAGGATGGCCATTTTCTGAATCACTTAGGCCTTGGTGTCAATCTTGCCTTTCCTTACTAAACCCATGGGTCCAATCATTTGTCCCATCCTTTCATTTCTTTATGACACCTCTCACTTGTTTCCACTTCCCCATTCACACAGCTACCATCCCAATTCAAGCCCTCACTACTACTTACTTACATTGTTGCATTAGCTTTCAAGCTAGTCATCCTGGTTCAGTTTTCTTTCCACTACAATTCATCCTCCACAGAGCTACCTCATTTTCCTGAATTTTATATCCAACTATGTTACCCCTCCCCAATAAACTCTAGTGCCTCCCTATTGACTCATGATTGAATATAAAGTCTTTTGTTTGATAATTAAAGTGCTTTACAATCCTGACTCCCTCCTACCTTTCCAATTTTCTGATAATCTAGTCACCTCCATGAACTCTCAGGCAAATTGATGTAATTGCTGTTCCTCAAACAAGACACTTATCTTGTTTAATCTCTCATTCCATTTTCACTGACAGTTCTCCATGCTTGGAATGTTCTTCTTTCTTAAATTTATCTTTATTTTTTAAAAAAACATTTTTATTTAAAGTTTTGAGTTCCAAATTTTATTTTTTCCCTCCCTCATTTTCTTCTTCCCTCCCTGAGATGATTAACAATGGCATATAGGTTGGACATGTGTAATTATGTAAAATTATTTCCAAATTAGTCATTATGTACAAGACTCAAGTACAAGAGAAAAATGAAAGAAAGTAAAAAATAGTATGCATCATCATATAAGTCTTTTGAGATTGTCTTGGATAATTGTATTGCTGAGAATAGCCGAGTCATTCATAATTCTTCATTGTACAGCATTGCTGTTACTGGGTAAAATATTCTCCTGCTTCTGTTCACTGTGCACAAAGTGCAGGTCCAGGTTTTTCTAAAGTCATTTTGGCTTATCATTTCTTACAGCACAATAACATTCCATTCCAATCATACACCATAGCTGGTCTGGCCATTCTCTAATTGATGAGCATTCTTTTGATTTCCAATTTTTAGCTACTACAAAAAGAGCTATTACAAAAATTTTTGCACAAACAGATCCTTCTCCTTTTTTAATGATCGCTTTGGAATATAAAACAAGTGGCAGTAGAGATATTGCTTGATCAAAGGGTATGCATTGTTTTATAGTATAGTTCCAAATTGCTTTCCAGAATGATTAGATTAGTTCACAGTTCCACCAACTGTGCATTAGTGTTTCAGTTTTCCAAAATCCCCTTAACATTTATAATTTTCTTTTTCTGTCATACAAGCCAATCTTCTAGGTGTAAGGTGGTATCTCAGAGTTGTTTTAATTTTCATTTCTCTAATCAGTAATGATTTAGAGCATTTTTAATATGACTATAAATGGCTTTGATTTCTTTACTGAAAACTGTGTATTAATATCCTTTGACCATTTATCAATTAGGGAAACACTTATATTTTTATTAAATTTAACTCCATTTTCCATACATTTGAAAAATGAGGACTTTATCAGAGATACTTGTTGCAAAATTCCCCCACCCCCCCATCTAGTTTTCTGCCTTCTCTTTCATTGCATTGGTTTTGTTTTGCAAAAACTTTAAAATTCTGTAAAATCAAAATGATCTATTTTACATTTTGCATTGTTCCCTATATCTTCATTGGTCCTAAATTCTTCCTTTATCCATAAATCTGACATAATCTCTCTTAATTTGCCTATGATATAATCTTTTGTGTATAAATCTTGCACCCATTTTGACCTTATCTTAGTATATAATGTGAGATGTTGCTGTATATAGTTTTTGCTATATTATTTTGCAGTTTTCCCATGAGTTTTTGTCAATGAATGAGTTTTTGTTCCAAAAGTCTGGGTCTTTGGGTTTACCAAATATTAAAATACTATAATCATTTACTATAATATAATTTCTGTTTGATTTATTCCATTGATATCCACAACTCTATTTCTTGTTTTGATAATTATTACTTTATAATAATTTGAGATCTGGTATGACTAAACCATCTTCTTTCACATTTTTTATTGATTCCCTTGATATCCTTGAGTTTTATTCTTCTAGATAAAATTTATTATTACTTTTTCTACTTCTATAAAATGTTTTTTGATAGTTTGATTGGTTTGACACTGAATAAATAGATTCATTTAGGTAGAATTGACATTTTTACTACACTGGTTTGGCTTTCCCACGAGCAATTCATAGTTTCTTCAGTTCTTTAGATCTGACCTTATTTTTGTGTAGAGTTTTATTTATAGTCATGTTCATATACTTCCTGGGTTTGTCTTTGCAGGTAGATTCCCAACTGTTTTATATTTTTTACAGTTATTTTAAAATGAATTTCTCTTTCTATCTCTTTCTATCTCTATCTATCTTGATTATAGAATTTGTTGGCAATACGTAGAAATGCTGATGCTTTATCGTGGTTTATTCTGTGTCTTGCAACTTTGCTAAAGTTGTTAATAAATTCAAGTCATTTTTAAATTGATTTTCTAAAATTTTCTAAACATAACATATCATCTGCAAAGAATAATCATTTTGTTTCCTCATTGCCTATCCTAATTTTTAAAATTTCTTAGTTTTCTTTTATTGCTTTTTAAAAACATTTTTAGTGCAATATTTCATAATAGAGGTGATAATAGGCATCCTTGCTCCACTTTTGATTATATTAAGAAAGCTTCTAGCTCATCCCCATTACAGATAATTCCTGCTGATGGTTTTAGACAAAAATTACTTATCATTTTAAGGTAAGCTCCATTTTTTCCTATGCTCTCTCTATTTTTTCTTCTAGTTGGTAAACTGCTTCCCTATTCCTAGACCAATTATGAAGTATTTTTCTAGTTGTTTGGGATGCTAGTTGAGGACTATTGGAGGATTCCTTCCTCATCCTAACATCTTGGTTCTGGAATGTTTTTCAGGTGACTCTTTGAAGCCCTGGCTTCCTTTAAGTCTAAAAGCAAAGTCTATGCTCAAAAGTCAATTTCTATAGAAGAGCTTTGCTGCCCTCCTCCTCTCTCTCATTCTTATTGCCATTTCCCTGTAAGATCACTTGTATGTCCTGAATTATTTACTTTGTCTCCTAAGTAAATTGTAAGGTACTTTTAAAATTTCTGGTGCCTAGTCCAGTGCTTGGCTAGTAATTGCTGAAAAAATGCTTCTTTTTCTTTTTTTTTTAAATTGATTGCTCAAAGAGCACAAAGAGATCAAGTTTAGCTGAGATGCCTGTTGGCAATGTACTTTTTTAATCTGCATATCTGGGGTGGAAGATCAGGGATTCTTGGCAGAAGTGGAGAAAGTGAAGGAGGATACCACTGGAGGGGAGAAATTTCTCTTTGCTTGGAGCCAGAACCCTACCAATGTTTATGATTCCTTACAGGGCTCTATGGACTGCCTAAGAGAGCAGGGAAACTAAAGGAACATGTGGTCCTAGAACTTCTTCAGAAAGAAATACAGGAGAAAATTTAAGGACAAGTATCTTGGGTTGTTATCCTCAACACACCCTTGGTTTTCAGATTATTTCCCTAGAGAATTTCACATTTTGAGATCAGAAATTGTCTCTATCTTTGTCCGGCTCTGTTCCTCTCTTTGTCCCTGTTTAATTAAGGTAAATTGGTTGCAGTAATAGAGTTCAATTTATGTATTGCCTGTCTAATTTGATCTGTATATTTCACTTGTTTCTATTTGCTATCTGCACAGATAAGTGAGTTTATTTGTATTTGCTATTTGCAATAGTGTTTTATATAACTAGTGTTTGATATGAAGGGGGTCAAACCTTTTAGTATAAAGTGTAATGTTTTTTTCTTTAAGGGCTAGCAGTCAGAAAAGAAGCTTGAACCTAAAGATCATTTTCTCTAAGTTAATAATTTTCAGAGTGATAGAAGCAGATAGATAAATACCATTCATTCCATTCTCCAAGGAGAATACACATAGTTTGAAGCAAAACTTTGTGATTGTAATCTCTTATTCTCCTCTAGGTAAGAATCAAATTCTTCCTTAAAGAGGAATGTGATAAATTCCAGAGATATGCATTCATGTCTCCCTGTGGGCCACATATAGACAACCCATGTGGATATGCACATAATTTTACCTAACCTACACAGTAAACATACACACACACAAACACACACACACACTAAGAAGGATCAAATTGTTGCTTAGGGTCATGGGAAAAGGATAATAGATGAAAGTGAGAAAGCTTAATTACTCAACACTTACTTCACTTATAAATTTCACAGAAAATTAACATTAGTCAGGAAAGGTAGGACAAAAATAGACAGCAAAAAGAGAGTATGCAAGCTAAATAGACAGGAAGAGAATACCTACTCAACCTTGATGAATTAATATTATTAGGCCCAGGAAAACTATTGAAAAAAAGTGATAAATACAGACTGATTCAAAAGTCTGAGTGTAATTTTAAGTTATATAACTTAACTTGACTAAGCCACTGAAAGCAATCTTTGAAATGTCATAAAACTTCATTAACAAGAATTTGTTTTTCTCTATCTTCCACTTCCCTCCCCACATGGAGAAAAAAACAAAAACATTCACCATCATGCAAAACAAATGAATGGAAAATTTCCACACTCAATTAACAGAATATGATAAATTAAAACCAAAAAAGGGGAGTAAATTGCCAGCTCAGAGTGCTAAAAAAACACTGGATTTGACATTTTTATATAAACAGCTAAAGAAAAAAGTAGAGGACATTAATTCCCTGGTCTTTTCTTTTGATGCAAAAAGAGCAGTCATTCATCCAGTCATATTCCATAACATGAGCAGTTGCAGATAAATTCAGAAAAGAAGATATTTTTTAAAAAATTGAAATTGTAATATAGTAAAAGTTGTGGCAACAAGAAAAATTAAAAAAAAATGAAGAAGATGAAGAAGAGGAAGAAGAAGAAGAAGAAAAGGAGGAGGAGGAGGAGGACGACGAGGAGGAAGATAATGAGTTAAGCTATTTATATTATATGTATACATACATAAGGGTATACTTTATAAATATAAAAAAGGGAAGATAAGGAAGGTCTTTTTAAATATAATATGCTTTATAACTTATTCCAAAAATAACTAGACCATTGATTTTACTGAATAAATGAACTTTTGTTGAGAAAAATCCCTTTCCCAGTACAGATGAGCAACTGCTTTATAATTTAGAGACCTGCTTGTTCCATTAAGAAATTAAATGATTTTCAATATGTATTATGATAATCAAAAAAATAGAGCTGAATGGGATTTCAGAGGTCATTGAGTCTTAAAGCATTATTTTATAGATGGAAAACCTGAGACCAAAGAAGTTAAAGATTTGCCTGAAATTATATGGGTGGTAAGTGGCAGAGTCATACAGCCCATTCTTGTATGAAGACATTAGCCAACAAATTAATAGTTTTTAATATCCAAAAAAGCCTATTTTTCATTATGTCTGACAGGTTACTGCTGATATGTGTATGTGGACACTATATATATATATATATATAGTGTCATGAGTTTGGACAAATATATATATATATATATTGTTTTTCATCCAAGCTCATGACTCCATCAATGTACATAACTTCTAGTATGGAAATTCCCTCCACAGAGGCACATAAGTATTTTGTCAGTGTTTCCAATTTTAAGGATTTTCATGAACCTGAGATAGTCAATAGTTTGCCTAAGTTTACATAGTATGTGTCAGAGTTAGAATTTGAACCATGTCTTTGATGTTTAGATTCAATATGTTTTTTTTTTTTTTTTAATAGGGCAGGATGGTTTTTGTTTTTGTTTTTTGGTGCCAATAAATTTTTGTTCTTTAAAATATCATATTTTAACTTTGATTTCTTGAGAACATAGAGCAATGCTGTATTACTCTGATTGCTTCTCCGTAATATTCAAATAATTTTTTTCTAGTTTGTGGCAAGATTTAGTTTTTGTTATTATAATTCTGACATTCTGCATCAATTTTTTGGTGATTTAAACTCAATTTTCTATTGATGTTCTTTGTAGTCTGTAGAGTTGACTTTTGTCATCTGCTTCCACTATTTTTGTCAATTTTTATTTATGATTTCTTTTAATATATCAAGTTCCTCCAACTTCAAGGCCTGTCCTCTCTCCATTTTCCAAATATGTATATGTTCTCTGTCTCTGTTTTTCTTTCTCCACATTCAGTTCTCACAGTTCTCTTTCTGGATGCAGATGTCTCTCTTCATCATAAGTCTATTGGAATTGACCTGAATCATCTCATTGTTGAAAAGAGCCATATCCATCAGAATTGATCATGTGATATCCTTTTTACTCCCACTGTATTTGATAATAACACTATTTGCTTCAGGTAAGCCTTTGGTAAAAGTCACAACTCCAGCTTTTGCCTGTTCCTTTTATTTTGTTGTTATGTTGTCCTTGGACTAATAAAGGACTCTGAATAAGCTGTCCACACATTCATAATCATTCAGTCTGTTAATCAATAAGCATTTATTAAGTTCTTACTATGTGCCAGGCATTGTGCTAACCATTAGGGTTATAAAGAAAAGCAAAAACAATCCCTGCTCTCTAGGAGTATACATTGTAAAGGGCTGTGAAAGTCCAGTGGCTGCATTGAAAAGTATATATTGCAACACCAGCAGTAGCAATATATGTCAAACTCATGCTTACAATTTCTTTTAAAAACTTAATTAATCTCTTTCTATGTAGCACTCTTAAGAAATATCTTAATTTAAGTCTGTTCCATTTACACCAAATTAAGAGCATTGCATTTCTAGTAATTGTGGGAATTATTTTTTATCTTTTGCCTCCCACCATGACAAAATGTTGCCTATAGCAAATATTGGGTAATATACCATGGCAATGAAATATACAATAGCAAATTTGCTTTGCTTTATATCCCTTAAGATAATGAAAGAACAACTTCTCTTTTGCAGGGAGATTCTTTTGCATATGAAAATACCACTTCTGCTTCTATAAAATTTGGATAATGTCAAGGAAAATAATCCACATATCATTCAAGAAAAATTTTTTTTTCCAGATTTATACAAAAATAGGAACAGACTCTTTCTGAGGATGCCTGTGGAACACAAGTCCCAGACATTCCCTGCAAAGTGAAGTAATGTACCCTATTCTGGTACCCAGCCCATACAAATATACAGAAAAGGAAAAGGGAAAGGAGGGAAACAAGCATTATTAAACAAGCATTGTACTAGTACTTTACAATTGTCTCATTTAATCCTACAACAATCCTGTGAGATCCATGCTATTATCATTCTCATTTGACAGTTCAAATCTGGCTCAGACATTTACTAGCTGTGTGACCCTAGGCAAGTCCCTTAACCCTGTTTACCTCAGTTTCCTCATCTGTAAAATGAACTGGAGAAGGAAATGGCAGACCACTCCAGTTTTTTTTTTTTTTTTTTTTTTTGTTTTTTGCCAAGTAGACCCCAAATGGGATCATGAAGAATCAAAAATGACTGAACAACAAGGATTCCCTACCTTAGATCATTCCAGTCAGGCACACTGTATATACAAATATTCTGTGCCTGTTCCTGGGGCACTATCTGGAAATTTAGACATATCCCAGATATCTTTTATTCACTTCTAGTTATGCTCATTCTCCCATGTACCTATTCACTTTGTAGTTTGGTTCTACAGAGGGTATTACTAGTTCTTCCCTTAGGGTTAGAAGGGTAAACTCTGAGGGGTTGGAGCATGTCTTTCTAAGCTATAGTCCATGAGCCTTTAGGTAATTATCTATCAACAATTATCAGTTGATATCAGTCATCCAGACAATTACATTTTTAGAAGTCAGTTTTTACTAAGGTAATAGTAATTATAAACATCCCTTCCAAACTGGAGCATACTTTCCTACAATACCTACAAAGTCTAAAAATTGGGCTCAAACTTCAGAATATTTGAGGGTGGTAATTCATAAGGGAGCCAAAGGGGGTAAGAGTTCTGAAAGTCCTTTTGCTGGAAGTCTTTTTCTTCCTTTCATAAGCCCCTTATGAAGTTTTCCCTATGGATTGTGTCACATTTCCTTCTAGGCCATTTCATTTGCTTGAAGTCATCTTCTTCAGAATATGTAGTTTGTTCTTGGTTTTGGATTTAGACAATGCCAACAGCTGATGCTATTACCATTCGGGACAGTTCTAGCTCACCAATAAGAAGTAGAAATGCTCAGATCCTCTGAAATCCATAAGGTTTCTCTATTCAAAGAGAAGGAGCTCTATACTCCTCCCTAAGTAAGTGTCTCTCTGGGACTTAACTAGAACTGCAGTGTCCTCTAACCCACCAGACTCTTGAACACTTGGTTCTGAACTTGTTTGCTTTTTTAGACAACCCACAAGGTATCATAGGGTGTAAATGAATTTATTGTCTTTGATTGATTGATTCAGTAGAGAAAATCTTATCTGATAAAAGGTATCAGGGCTAGAATATTTTGTAGCTGCTTTAAGGGGAGTGTAGGTATTGGTTGATTGACTCAGTCAATGACTGGGTTGAGTTTCCCCCCTGATTAGTTGCTGTCACAAAACCTGATGAGACAGGATTCCACACTATCTGGTAGAACTTTTGGAAGTATTTCCCTCCCAAAATTTTTATATCCAAGGATTTTGATAAAAGTCTCATTTCTAAAATATATAGAAAATACTCACATTTACAAGAATATAAGACATTCTCCAACTGATAAATGGTCAAAGGATATGAACACACAATTTTCAAATGAAGAAATTAAAACCAATTCTAGTCATATGAAAAAATGTTCTAAATAATTATTAATCAGAGAAATACAAATTAAGACAACTCTCAGGTACCACTACATACCTCTCAGTTTGACTAAGATGACAGGAAAAGATAATGATGAATGTTAGAAGGGAAGTGAGAAAACTGGGACACTAATACATTGTTGATGGAATTGTGAACTGATTCAACCATTCTGGAGAGCTATATGGAACTATGCCCAAAGGGCTATTGAACTGTGCATACCAAGTACCTCTACTGGGCCTGTATACTAAAGAGATCATAAAAAAGGAAAAGGAACCACATGTGCAAAAATATTTGTGGCAGCCCTTTTTGTAGTGGCAGGAAACTGGAAACTGAATGGATGCTCATCAGTTGAAGAATGGCTGAATAAGTTATGGTATATGGATATTATGCCTGAAGAGACTTACATAAACTGATGCTAAGTGAAGTTAGTAGAACCAAGAGAATATTGTACACAACACCACCAAGTTTATACAATGATCAATTCTGATGGACATAACTCTTCAACAGTGAGGTGATTCAGGCTAGTTTCAATGGTCTTGTGATAGAGAAAGCCATCTGCACCCAGAGAAAGGGCTGTGGGAACTATGTGGATCATAATATAGTATTTTCACTTTTGTTGTTGTTGTTTCTTTCATTTCTTTTCTTTATTATTTTTTCCCTTTTTGATCTGATTTTTCTTGCACAGCATGATAATTTAGGAAATATATATATATATATATATACATATGCATGTATATATATATATATATGAATTGCACGTGTTTAATATATATTGGATTGCTTGCCATCTAGGGGAGGGCATAGGGAGAAGGGAGGGAGAAAAAAAAATTTAAACACCAAGTTTTGCAAGGGTGAATGTTGACTATTGTTAGGATTCTTACAAGGTGCTAAGTAAGTAGAATTGATGAGATAATGATTCTCTAATTTACATGTACTTAGTACTTACTATAATTCCACAAGATTCACATATTTAAGAGAGCATATATAAGGAGGAGTTCTCAGGGCCAAAGAAACAAGCCCACTAGAAGCTCTCGGAGGAGGAGACAGATTCATTCCATCTTCCACCTTTCTGTTGGCTGGAGACATTCGGAGGGAGCTAGAGGCAGAAGCTGGCAGAGGCAAAGGACTTTCGTAGGAGCTCTTGGAACCAAGGAGAGAGATAAGCCTCTAAGAAAAACTAGCCGAGCCCCAAGTGAAGGAGACAATAAAGGATATGGACTTTAACTCCTGGCTGCATTTGAGGTGATTACATTGAACTGAAATGAAGGCTGCCTCCAGAAGCCCCCCAAAAAACCTGCTCCCAGAGAACATTATAATTTAGAGAAGAATATTACAGACTATCTATGCATGTGTTTGAAAATAAAAAGCTTAAAAAGAAAAGAAAACAAAACAAAAGAAATGCCTCCCCAGAACACAGGATGTGATACTAATCAGGAGGTAGAGAAAAAGTTCTTCCCTACCCTAGCACAATGGTAGAGAACTCCAAGCATCAACTGCCATATGAAGCATGGATCTACCTAGTTGGGCTTGTAGTAGAGCTCCTTGACTGTTTCTTTTTTTTCCCCCTAACATCAGTGTTATGAACCTTGAAAGTTGTGGACACTGATAATAAGGCATTCACAAGCAGCTGTAGTAGTAGCAGAATTGGGCTTGTGACAAGCAAAGAAAGCATCAAGAAAACACCAGCATTAGAAAGGGAAGCCACCAGAAGCAAGATCCTATTTGATGTTTGACCATAAAACGTTAGTACAAACGGGAAATGTGAAACAGCTAGCTATGCTCCAGTGAGACTTAAGTATATAACACTAGTAGTGATATATTACTAAATTCTATTCTAAACATTCAATAATTCTTTTTTTTTTTTAAAGAGAAATTATATTCAAGAGTATCCATCTTTACTTCCTTATAGGTTGTTCCTTTATTCTCTACTTTATTCTTTTTTTTCCCCCTTTCATCCCCCCACCTCCTCCAAGTAGGCTGTAGTTAAGCAAGGATATATTTATGTCTACATATATAGATATATAAATGCACATACATACATACAAATAAAAACACAATGCACACATACACTTTCCTTCCCATCTCCCTACACATACACTCATATATATCTTTCCTTTCCCTGCTAAATCTTTGCTTTAATTCTGCTCCTTAACTTGCCTTGTTATTACTGAACTTCCCCTTACCTATGAATGCCTCCCTTGTCTTCTTGCCTGACCCTTTGCTTCACCATCCAACCATCCCTCCTTCCTTCATTTTTTATAGATTTTGGAGGGTCCTATTTTTTTCATAGTATATATTTAGCGTTGTCTATTCAACCCATTTTTGATGTGACTAGGTTTTTAGATGCTTCTATGTTTATTCTTCCTTTGCATCTCATTTGTATAACATAATTATATTTTTACTTTATCTCTGCTCCAATCTTTCATTTGATCCATCCTATTGCTGATACTGATTTTAAGCATATGGTATACATTTTCACGTAAAGAGCATAAATAATTTGTTCATGCTAAGTTCTTTGAAATTGAACTTTAGTATTGCTTCTTACAGATTAAATTTTCTATTAAGTTAGGGTTTGCTTGACAGAAAGTCCTGAAAATCTGCAAGTACATTGAAGGTCCATTTTTTTTCTTATTCAGTATTCTGGATAATTTTGCTGGATATGATAACTTTTGTCTGCAGGCCTAGTTCTTTTGATTGTCAGTAGTATGATTCAAGGATCTGTGTGATAAATTCTATTCAACTCTAATTGTAACTCCAATATATTTAAATTTAAATTTAGTCCTGTGTATTGTTTTATTCTTGTTTCTTGCAAAATTTTCTCTTTGATTTGGGATTTTTAGAATTTGGCAGTAATATTCCCATGTGTTTTCTACAAAGGATTTCTTTGAGGTGGTGGTCAGTGGATTTCTTCTATTTCTACTTTTCCTTCATGTTCTATGATTGCAGGACAATTTTCTTGGATTATTTCTGGCCTTATTATGTCAAGGTTGCTTTTTTGGTCACAGCTTTTAGATAGTTCAATTATTCTTATATTTTTTCTTCTTGATTTGTTCTCCAGACCTATTGTTTTTCTTATGTTTCATATTCTGTTCTATTTTTTTCATTCTTTATAATCTGTTTTGTTATTTCTTGGTCTCCCATAGCTTCACTGGCTTCACCTTGCCCAATTCTAATTTTCAAATCTTTGAGATATTGTGTCTCCTTTTTTTGGTTGGTTGACTTTTATTTTCATAATTTGATTTTCTTGGATGGTTTTTATTTTTTAATTTTTCCTCAATGTCTCTCATTTGATTTTTAAGTTCTTTTTTTTTGAGTTCTTCTATAAATTCTCTCAGGGCAGAGAACCATTTAACATTACTCTTTAGTGTAGAAGAAGCTTTAAAAAAAAAACAAAACTTCAGTGTCCTCCCCTGAAGATGAACCCCAGTTTTTCCTATTCCCATAATAAGTTTCTATGGTTAGGTTGTTTCTTCTTTGTCAGTTCATTTTTTTTTTTTTTTAATGAAAAGTTATTAATGTAAACAGCTCCAAATGTGAGGTGAGAAAATGGTGCTTCTAGCTTCACTTCGGCTCTCCTCTCTGACCAGAAACCCCAAGTGCTCCCCTGCTCCTGCAAGTGCTGGCAACCAGTAGCATCCCTGCTCCACTGCTTTGCACACATTAGGTATGCTTCTCTCACAGGTCCCTGTCTCTGCAGCACAGCTGTGCCTGGCATTCCAAATCAGCTCCCTTAGTCTTCCCATTCTAAGACCCCAATTCCCATATACTGTCCAAGAGGTGAAAGTTTCTGTGATTCCTGCTGAGGCTCCAACCAAAGCCAGTCAATCCCAGGAGTCTCCACTTGATGTTTCTGTGGAGCTAAAGTGAAGGTGTTCACACTTCATATTAATTAATCTTTGGCCTGGGGTCTTTCTTCCAATCTTCTTGGATTGTGTAACAGGACCCTATTCTTCCCCAAATCTTCATTTTTCACCGATCTATATTCTCCCTGAGGTACAAATTTGTCTGTTTGTGAGGGAAGTGAGAGCTTAAAATTTACCAACCTACTCTGCCACATTCATCCATTCTATAATTCTGTTTTGGAAAAAAAACTATTTCAAACTTGATTCATCACTGTATAATGATTTTTTTTTTTTAAATTTAATCTCCTCACTAGAGAAAAACCATGCAGTGGAACCTATAAACAATTCTAAAATTAGCATAAATAGCAACTTTCCTAAGAGTAACCACGGTAGAATGAGGTGGAATGACGGTTTGGGAATTCAGCTTCTCATTGTGAAAAGTCAAACAATCCTAGAAAAATAAACCTAATATACAAACACATGATAGGATATAGAGGTAGCCTAAACCCCTATGAATTCCAGCAGTGGTTGCCTCTCTATCCTAGACTTATATGTATGCTATGTCATATTATATATAATGTTCATAAATAATCATGAATCATAAATAACTCAAGAAGATAAAGAATAGGCTTGTAATTTCATTGGTATGGATAATTCCTATACCAATGAGACTCCCAATGCCACTTTGTGTTAGTACTTTCTCTGAAACTTTTAGTCTTAAAAAACTGAGTGATACAGCCAACATATATAAGAAAAATGATCCAAGTCTTCCTGGTTTTGAGACCTGCTCTCTAAACATTAAGATGTCTCCTTCAGCTTGACTTAGGAAATTGATAGTTATAGGATGTTAGTGTTGGAATGGACCCAATAGAATGTAAATGAAGGTCAAGACTGTGTCATTATGGGTCTTTATAGACGCAGTGGGAGGCCATAACAGTTGTCTTGACCTATGTCTAGCTATTGGACTGCAATGTCTCCAGAGGAGAAAGTGAAGCTGATGACTTTGCACAGCTTTGCCTCATTCAAATCCAAGTCACTTGCAAGTCAAGACATCACCCTCTTGAGTCTTTGGTCCTCTTTCAGAATGAAGAATGAACAATAACAATAATTCATAACCTCAGTGATTGGCACTATGTTTTACAAAGTAGTTGCTTAATAAATGTATATTGAATTGAATTCATTTGAATTAATTATTGTTTCGGTCAACTATCTTACTTCACAGATGAGGAAGCCGATAGGATTACCACCCAATTTTCCTGAATGCCTTAGAATAAAACAACATAAACAAAAAAAACAAAAACAACACATCAGTACATTTAAATATATGTTGCTTATTTCTTTTAAACATGACTTTCACTTTTCAACTTTGTGTTTGCTATTGAATAAAAGGGTAAATTTAACATTACTACTTCCAGTAGTAAGAATACAATTTAATAAATGTTTTGAAGTAACTACAATTCCATTCTATAGTGACAGACTAAGGTTTCTTTCTGGTATGATTTAGAATACTAGGTGAACAGCTACAGTTAAGCCTTAGACTAGAGGTGAACCCAGTCATTATTCTGAAATGGCAACTTTCTAAAAAGGAATGCAATAATATCTGGAGTTAGCAGTCACTGGTTTTGTGCACCCCATAGTGACTGCCAGTCATATTCTGGCTTTTGTCTATTCTTTGTGTAGAGCTTGGACTCAGCTTGAGTCCAAAGAAACAGCAGCCGAGGCTAGAGCCTATCTTTCTGTGGAGAACATAGCGTTTGATGTTTCTGGACATCTTTGGAACACACAACTCCTGCCTTGAATACCTGCTGCCTTACAAGCACTTCTCACATGAAAGTACAGGACTCTTAAACTGTACCTTCCACATACTATCCTACCATTTCTAACACGGAAAGGCTATGTTTTCGAACAGTTGGTTGTCTCGTTGGTATTTGAAATGGAGTAAAAAAGCACTGTGGGGTTATAAGGAAAATGGTGATTTCTCTGAGGTGACAACTCGCTGTTTCAGAGTATAGACTCCCCTTGGTTTTTTGCCCTTGTGCTCTCTCTACTATATCTCAAGCTTCTTCTTATTAGTAGTGCAGCCTTTAGTCTAGGTTATTTCTATTTAGACTAGCTAGCTTTTCATGGGTTCACAACTTCTGATCAAAATAAATATTTCAACGACTTTGTTAGGAAGTTGCCAGCATGAATGCATTGGTTAAGCTTTTAACAATCTTCATGCTATGTCATTCACTATAGCCTGCCGGAAAATCTCCTTTATTTTATTTGTTTGTGAGAGTTGTCTAGCTCCCCTTTTCCATAAAGCCAGGAGGCACATTTAGGCTGTGCACAAAGCTGTAATCCTATGGGCTTTGTTTTGGCCCAAAGACTTTTTGAGAAACTTTGATAATTCCCCAGTTTGCCATTTTTGAAGTTCATGAATAACATAAATATCCACACTTACATTGTAATTTTTTCACTGTTCAGTTTGAGAATTTTCTTAGACCTTTTAAAATATTATATTTTGTATCTCTAGGGAATATCTTAGTTTGATGAGCGTTTCAAGGATAATACATCATCATGAAATAAAACAAAATTATTTTACAAGGTCAAATGGTTTTGTCTATTATACTTTGAAATGGATTTGTTAAAAGCAAGAAATTGTGATAGCAAAGCATATGCTGACCAGTAAAATTTGTATATTGGTGCTGGCTGAGAAGCTACTCTAGATTGCATCACTACTTTATCATGTAATCTTGAGTAATTTGGATATGTTCCCACTTTGCATAAATTTCCAATTTACCATGTGGAAGCTCTGGGCATTTGCTTTCAGTTATGTGTGACTCATTGCTGAGGGACTCTCATTATTGTTGATGAAGAATCTCCTAACTGGCTACTGAAGAGAAAGAGCTCAAATAACCTTTTAAAAAGAAATCTTTTCCAGCTGATTCTCTAGGTGGCAATAGGTAACTCCAGTGAGGAATGGGAAAGGAAAGAATCTTTCTTTCTCATGTGGCACTGGTTCTGGGGATCATAGTTAGGTAAGCTTTTTCCTGAATCAGAGTTCAGAAGCCCATGTTTCTTTTATGTCTCCTTTTCTTCAGTAAGTAACTTATAAGTAACTAAGTGATCTTGTAAGTTCTATAACTTCATGAATTGGGCCAGGGGAGCTTTACCAGAGCAATTGTAGCAAGTAAAGCAATTGGCTAGTAGGAAGTGATGTAACTGTGAGGGAGAGAAAAACCACCAGAAACCAGTTTTGGATGTTTGAATGGACAGTGCCTGGTAAAGTGAAAAATATCTAATTGGCAGCATTATGCAATTATTTTACATTCTGATGAAGATTAAAATGTTAGCCTCTAAATTGATTGTAACTATAGGTATAAGTTAATTAATTCTGTTCTACTTATTCTATTAATATGTGCTACAATCCTTTTAAGTTTGGCATTCCTTTTTTTTTTTTTTTTTGAATATAAATAAGCTACCTGCCCCCATCCCAAAATTTATATTGTACATTAGGTAATTCTTCTACCCCTTTGGGGAGATCTAGAGGAGCCACAATTTCTAGTTAGCATTGTCTTCAGAATTCTGAGTTGAGCACTTGTTAACCAACCAATGAGTGTTAGAATATAGATTCTAATCTTCCTCATTTTGGTGCTCATAATCCAAAATTCACCAAATCCTTAGAATCTATGGATAGATTGGATCTAAGAGCTTGAATGGGGGGAAAATATATCCTCATTTTAATATAATTGGTTTCTTCTGTAATTCCATGGATTATCTTTTACACATTTAAAAACATTATTCTGATAAATCCATAGATTTCACCAAGTTGTCAAAAAGTTCAATGATACCAAAAGGTTAAGAACCCCCTCCTCTAATTAGAGAAAAGCTCTATTAGTAAGGAACCTATCATAGGATAGGTAAGAACAGAAAGGAGAGGATAGCTCAGTTCCTATCCTTCCAGTAGTGATTCTTTTATATTAAGTTTGGAATAAAAATTTTAGTAGCATTAAATGGGAGGACTTGTTTTGACTTCTGAAAATTAACTGAGGCTGAAATTAGCAAACTAGAGAAATGGTCTGAAGTAATTATTTCTTGCATACATCCTTGAAGGTACTTTGGTTGAAGAAAATCTACCTCATATCTCCCTAACTTTCTTACTCTTCCTACTTTTATTCTTGTCTTGTGTAGTATTTCTCCCACCTTTCCACTTGGGGATACAGGATGAGTATTAAAAAGCAGAATTATAACAAAGCTGCCAGATCTTTAGTACAATCCCATTCTAAGTTTCAGGAGCTGTAAAATATTCCTGGGCTGGGCATGATGTAATTCCACAACATTGATTCTAGGCAGAATTGTGAACATCTTTGATATTCAGAATTCTTCACCTTTAATCTCCTTTTCACTCCTCTCTCCATAACTCCCTGCAGACTCTCTCATCTTCAAGAAGCTTAGTGTTTTCATTTGGTCAATAAATATTTATTAAACACTTATTATGTGCCAGACACTGTGGCACAAAAACCAGTTCCTGACTTCAAGTAACACACAATCTAATAGAGATAACAAGCAAATATGCACAAACAAGATATATATGAAATAATTTTTTAGAAGGAGGCATTAGAATTAAGAGGAGTTGGGAAAGACTTTCTGTAGAAGATGGTATTTTATATGGGACTTAAAGGAAGCCAGGAGGTAGAGTTGATGAAGGAGAACATTTCTAGGCAGGGAACAGTCAGAGAAAATGCTCCTCTATGAAAAACAAACAAACAAAAAACACTCTTTTCAAAAAATTTTGGAATATTCTAATAGTCAAATTTAAATAGCTCTAACAGCTTAATGTATTACCTCTCCCTGTTTGTTTTGCATTTAACAGATTGGAACAATAAGGGTTTTAATAGTATAATTTCAGGAGGTTGATTAGATATTCTTTCCCTGACATAGAAAAAGCAATTAGTCATCTAGTTGACCTTAAGTCTACTTCTAACCTCATCAAGACTCTATTTTTGATACCACCACCATTCCACTTATTCTAGCTGAGAGATCACAGGATTCTTGCCATAGCTTTTCTAGTGTCTTCTGAGATATACACTGATAATTAGGATCATAATAACATAGGAGAGGACTTGTATTTGTTCACTTTGCTAATTAGTGGGAAATATGAACAAAAATGTTTTGTTAATGATTTCACTAATGTGCTAATCAAATTACAATATTTAATAATGATGATTGATTAGATTATGACCATAAAGAAAGCTTAAGGATATACATATAAAATCCAATCATCAAAATTTGTTTTGTATTCTCATGAACAAAACATTTATTTGCTTATATAAACCACCCCCCCTTTTTTTTTTTTGCTAATGGGTTTAATATTGCCTATCATCTTTGTTTTACATGATCAACTGTGTAAAGAAAATACATAAAGGAAGTTAAACATTCAGTAAAATTATGAGATTATAAATCTTAATAAGCTACTTGTTTTCTAGACTTTTTAGATCAAAATAAAATACATTGTTTCAATGTATTTCATTAACATTTTATCATTAAACTTTTATACATAACTTGTAGAGGTCATCTCATTCATTCCCCATCTCTCATTTTAAATAAAAGCTACATAGAACAAGAATTCATAACCTTTATCAATTACTTGTTTTGGTGATCATAAAAATGTTATTGACAAATGGAGGTATCTATAATAATAATAAGTGATGTGGTACTGACCATATAGTTGGCATTGTGCTATTATCTCATCAGATTCTCATAACAACCTTGGCAGATAGGTCTTATTATTCCCATTTTATAGATGAGAAAACTGAAGCAGAAGTTAAGTGATTTGCCTAGGGTCACTCATCTTATAAGTATCTGAGATCAGCTTTCCATTCAGGTTTTCTATAGGCTCAATCCAGTGTTCTATTCACTGTGACCCCTAGTCACTTGTAATTGCCAATTCTGATGGCAGTAAGATACACACTATAATCATCCCCCTCCATTCTTTCTCTCATATATAATAGGTTTCCTTTGCCTGTTCATGAGATGTAGTACCCCCACTTTACCCTTTTTCTGGTACAATTTCCTTTCCACCTCTAGTTTCTAGAACAAGGTATACATATATTCTTTATATATCTTTACAGCAGTAATATAGTTCCCAAGATTTCTTTTTTACCTTTTTAGGTTTCTCTTGAATTCTATATTTGTAGATCGAACTTTTTCTTAAGTTCTATTTTTTTTTTCATCAAAAACAGGTGAAATTCGCTTATTTTGTTTAATGTCCATCTTCTTCCCTAGAAAAAGATGCTCATTTTGGTTGCATACCAACTTCCTTAGCCTTTTGGAATATCATATTCCAGGCCCTTCAATCCTTTAATGTGGACTCTACTAGATTCCAGGTAATTCTTATTGTGGCTCCTCTATATTTGAATTGTTTTTTTCTAGCTGCCTTGCAGTATTTTTTCCTTCATCTGATAGTTCTAGCATTTGGCCACTATATTTCTTGGTGTTTTGATTTTAGGATCCCTTTCAGCAAGTGATCGGTGAATTCTTTTAATGTCTATTTTACCCTCTGTTTCTATGACTTCTGGGCAGTTCTCTTTGATAATTTCCTGGAAAATAGTTTCCAGGCTCTTTTTTTCATCATATTTTTCAGGGAGTCCTTGTCTCTCCTAGATCTATTTTCCAGGTCTGTTGTTTTCCCAAGAAGGTATTTGACATTTTTTCCATTGTTTCATTTTTTGGTTTTGCTTGACTGATTCTTGGTGTCTCCTCAAGTCATTCAATTCCATTTGTTCAATTCTGATTTTCAATGAACTATTTTCTTCACATCTTTTTCTTATTGTTCAATTGTGTTTTTTAAGTGTCTTGTTTTGTTCTAGGAATTTTTTTCCCATTTTGCCAATTTTACTTTTTAGAGAGCTATTTTCTTTTTCCAGTTCACTAATTCTATTTTTCAAGGATTTGATTTCTTTATCCATTATATCTTTAAATGAGTGGGATGACTTATCCAGACTCTCTTGCCAAGCCTCCCTTTCCTTTTCCCATTTTTCTTCTCGCTCTCTTGTGAGAGCCTTTTTAATTTCTTCTATGAGAGTCATCAATGCTGAGGACCAGATGATATCCTCCTTTGGGGATTCATCTGGAGACAGTCTGTTTTTAGTCTCCTCAGGGTTTAAAGTCGGCTCTCTATCCATATAGAAGCTATCAACAGTTAAGGGCCGTTTAAATTTTTTGCTCATTTTTTGTCAGGAAAGAATCAAAGAAGACAAACTAGGAAAAAAAAAAATGGAATCTCTTTCTTTTTGGGTGGGAGCTGGGTGGCGTTACCGAGTTTCCTCTACAGATTTCAAGGGTTGGGGGGAGGCAGCAGTGAGGCACTAGCAGGACAGCAATGGCTGTGCTGTGCCTGTGCTTTGAGATTCTGAGAGTGTGCTAAGACACTGTAGGGGGGTGGCCAGGTCCCAAGAGACCCTAGCTGTTCAGGGTTGTATTCTTCACCTCCTGTGTTTTTAGCTTCTCTGCTTGTCTACTGGCTTGCTGCCAGGGCAAAGTATCCAATAGGGTAGTAAAGTTCTACCCTCAGAGATGGCTGAGATCACACCCCACCCCCCTCCAGTCTGCTCAGTGTGAGCTGCCTGCTGTGTTCTTGCTGCCGCTGCCTGCCCTCAGCCTGCACCCAGTCTAAAACTATCCCCACCCTCAAGCAAAAACAAACCTTTCCTGGCGAATTTCAAGGATGTCTTCTCTTGGTAATTATTTGTTTTTTTTTTTTTTCAGTCAAGCATTAATTCTGAGTCTTTTCATGAAATGAATTCTGAGAGAAAACACGGAGCTTATGCAGATGTGTGCCTCCTCTCCGCCATCTTGGCTGGAAGTTCTCTAGTCACTTGTAATTGTAGAAAAGATCTTTCTTATTTTATTTCTGTTGTGCTGGACATTCTGCACAATAGTGGCAAACACTTTTCACCAGCATATATCTTTTTCTTTTTATGCTTTGACTGATATGAATAATCATTAGATTGCCCAAAAAATCACTTTATTTTTATATTTCTCAGGGAATATTGTATGATCTTAACACAGACATGAGAGACATGATTAGAGGAGAATGCTTTGAGATAGCATTTTGCCCTATCAAATAAAAGTTTATATTCAATCATTAATAAAGATAGTGATATTAAATATTTACTTCATTGCAAATGACATTTCACTGAATGCATTATGTATTAGAATTTTATAAAACCTTATACATGAGTTTCACAATCAAATAAAAAGAATTGGCTTAAAATCCATGCTGGAAAAATCAAGTAGTGAATAAACGGCATCATGTCAGAGACTAGCTAAATCATATTCCTGTTATAGTATGCACTGTTAAGACTATATGAGGAGTACTATATTGACTTCTGGGTATCACATTTTGCAAAGGACAGTGATAAATTGGAGGGCATCCAGAGTTCCTTTGAACCTTGAATTCCTTTGGCAAGAGTGAATGTTGAAAACTATTTTTGTATGTATTTTGAAATTATAAAGCTATTATTTTTTTAAAAAAATTTACTAAAATTAGACCCTCCCCAACCTCCCCAAAACCTTGTGTGCCAAATTTTTCTCCTTATCTTAACCCTGCCTTCCTCCCTTGTATGTTAAACGTGCAATTCTTCTAAATGTTTCCACATTTATCATGTTGCACAAGAAAAATCAGACCAAAAAGAAAAAGAAGTGAGAAAGAAAAAAAGCAAACAACAGCAGCAAAGGTAAACATACTATGTTGTGGATCTATATTCAGTTCCCATAGTTCTCTTTCTAGAAGCAGATATCTCTCTCCATCACAAGTTTATTGGAATTGGCCTGAATCACCTCATTGTTGAAAAGAGATAAGTATATCACAGTTGATCATCATATAATCTTCTTGTTGCTGTGTACGATGTTCTTTTGGTTCTACTCACTTCACTTAACATCAGTAATGTATGTATGTACATATATTACGTACATAATTGCATATACATATATTATGTACATAATGTAAGTCTCTTTAGGCTTTCTGAAATCATCTTGCTGATGGTTTCTTATATAACAATAATATTCCATAACATTCATATATTATAACTTATTCAGCCATTCCCCTATTGATGGGTATCCACTAGCAGTTTCCAGTTCCTTGCTACTACATTCAAAGAGCTGCTACAAACATTTTTGTACATATAGATTCTTTTTCCTTTTTAATGATCTGTTTGGGATACATCTGACAGTACTTTGGGCATAATTCCAAATTGCTTTCCAAAATGGTTTAAACATGCTTTTCTAAAATCATTGAGGTCATCATTTCTTACAGCACAGTAATTTTCCATCACAATAATATACCACAATTTGTTCAGCTGTTTCCCAATTGATGGGCATCCCTGCAATGTTCAGTTCTTTGCCACCCCAAAAAGAGCTGCTATAAACATTTTAGAACATATATGTTCTTTTCCTTTCCCCTAATTATCTTCAGAAATAAACCAAGTAGTGGTTTTGCTGGGTCATAAGGGATAGGTAGTTAAAAATTCTTTGAGTATAATTCTAGATTGTTCTTCAAAATGGTTGAATCAAATGTGTAAAATTTGATTTGGTCTCAGAGGTTAGAACTGGGTAGAAATAGAAATGAGGAAAATTTAGGCTTGAGTAAGAAAAAAAACCCTTCTTAATAAGAATTATCAAAAATTAGAATGTTATGCTTCAAAAACAATGAATTCTCCATCAGTGGAGGTCTTCAAAAAAAAGTTTAGATGACATCTTATATAGGGGAATTCTTGTTTATATACAAGATCAGGGGAATAGACTGTTCCAATTCTTAGAGTCTATTAAAAAGTACCCCACATTTGTTCTATAATATACAATTGAATAGACTATTTGTTAAGCTAGTCCATTTGTAGTTATAGTTTGCTACTGATCTATCTATTGAGTATAATACTATATATATTCACACCTGATAGAAAAGGAACATCAACAAACATGAAGACTTTAGTATTCAAAGAATGGTGGTGGTGGTGGTGGTAAGACTATATATGAAGCTGCAGTTCTCCATTATATATTGCTTTTTTATAGAAGTGTATGTATGTATATTTTGAATTGATCTTGGTAGTTCCATCAGTGCCACACTTGTTTGTGTCTCCCCCTGAATTTTTTCTTTTCTGTTTTTTTCCAAAAATGATTCATTGATGCATTCATTTCTTATAGTCCAATAAATCTCATTATATTCATGTGCCACTATTTATTTAGCCATTCTCCAATAATCAAGGGCGTACTTTGTTTCTAATTCTTTATCACAAAAAAAAAATGTTGCTATAATTATAGAGACTTTCTTATCAATTTCATCTTTGGGATATAAGTATAATCATAGAATCTCTGGGTCATTTTAGTCTTTTTTCATAATTCCAAATTGCTTTCCAAAATTGTTAAACTGTTGAACAGCTCTATCAACAAAGTACAAGTGTGCCTATTTTTCCACAATTTTTCCAACATTAACTATTCCCATCTTTTGTTACCTTTGCCATATTGTGGGGTGTGCAGTATAATTGCAGGGTTGTTTTGATTTACATTTCTCTTGTTATTAGTGATTTGGAACTTTAGTGTCAACAGTTTGCATTTTTTTTGAGAACTACTTATTCATATCCTTTGACCAATTATCTATTAGGTAGGCATTTGGTTATATTCATATATATACATAGATACACCTATATAAATATCAATTCCTTATAAAAAATTTTTTTTATTTGACAGTTTCAGTTTTTTTATCCAAGGTGCATAATTTTTGTAATGCAAAAGCTTTTCAGTTTCATATAATCACTTAGCTATTTTATCTTTTATAATTGCCTTTATTCCTTGTTTGGTTAAGAATACATTTTGTGTGTGTGTGTGTGTGTGTGTGTGTGTGTGTGTGTGTGAAAGACATATGATCTTCTTTTCTAATGTTCTGAGAGTATGATATTAAGGTCCTATATCCATTTTGACTATTTTATGTAACAAAGTATAAATTGTTGGCCTAAGCCTAATTTCTGCCAGATTCCTTTCCAGTTTTCCCAAGAAGATTTTTTTTTCCAGTAGGGAATTTTTCTAAGTAATGTATATTTCGTGGTTTATTGAACAGTGAACTATTGAATTCCATTTTTCCTCTGATTCTTCCTTTTCTAGTCTAGTAACTTTGTTTTCAACCACTATCAATTGATTTTGGTGATTGTTGATTATAACATAGTTTGAGGTCTGGAAATGCTATTTCCCCTTCATCTTTACCTCTTTTTTATAAAAGTATTTCTCTTGATATTCTAGAACTTTTAGTTTGCCAAGTGAATTTTGTTATTTTATCAAATATTATAAAATATCCCTTTGATAATTCACTTGATATGGCCATAAAATTGTAAACTATAAAACCTTGATTTCGTTTTTGTTTTTATTATAATGGCATAAGCAAGCCATAAGCACTTCAATTCCTTATAAGCTGTTCTTGATTTTTTAGAGAGCTTTTAGTAATTTAATCTAAAGTAGTATTTTGGTGAAATACCCAAATATTTTATGTATTTTTAGTATATTGAAATGGGATTTCCCTTTCCACTATCGCCTCTAAGATTTTATTATTTTATAGTCATGTTCTTGATTTTTATGTGTTTATTATTTTGTGACCTGAAAATTTTCTGAAACTATTGGCTCAATTAATATATTTGTTGATTCCACAAAATTTTTAAATAAACCATAATGTCATCAGTAAATAGAAATATTTTTAAACTCCTCTTTACAAATATTTTAGTCTTTGATGTCTTTCTCTTGTCTTATTACTATTGCTAGCATTTCTAGAATTATATCAATTAATTGTGGGGGGAAAGGACAGTGAGTTTTGTTGCTTTAGTCCTGTCTTTTATTGGAAAGAGTTCTAGTTTATCTCTATTGCATATGATACTTGATTTTGGTTTTAAGATACATACTTTTTATCATTATACAAAGGTGCCTCTGTGCCTATATTTTATAGAGTTCTAGCAAGAATGAATATTGTGAGGCATCTTTAGAAATTGAGAGAATTATGTGGATGAGTATATTTTTGTTTCTCATATGCTTGTGTTGATTGTTTTCTAATGTTCAAACATTATATTCTTCACTTAAATCCAATCTGGTCAGGATGAATGGATGGTTTTCTCTAAATTGCTTTAGTCAATTTGACATTTATTTAAACTTTTTGAATCAATATTAATATGTGATTATAGTTCTCTTTACTTTATCCTTTCCTGGTTTAAGTATGAAAAGCATGTTTATCTCATAGAATGATTCATATAGGGTGCTTCCCCTCCCCTTCCATTTTTAAAGAAGAATTTGTTTATTAGTAGTATTGATTGTTCTTTAAATGTTTGAAAGAATTTTCCTGTTAATCCATTAGAAACAATACTCTTTTTTTCTTTTGCAGTTAGTTCTATTTCTTTTTCCAAGTTTGGATAAAATTGGATTTGATACATTTTAAGATATTCCTCTGTTTCTTTTGTCTTATAAATTTTATTATCCTAACTGTATACAGTAGATTCTGATCATTCTTTTTAGTTTTTTTTAAATTCATTTTCTGTTTTATTTTGTTTTGCTTTTTTTCTTTTAGTCAGGTTTATAAATATTTTTCAGTTTTGTTAATCAGTTTTTAGTTTTGTTGATTATTTGTGAAATCTTTTTGGTTTTCAATTTATGTATTTTTTCCTTTAGTTTTCAGTGTTTATTCTTTTAAACTTATTTTAGATTTGATTATTTGTTGGTTGTCTAATTTTTAAAAATATGTATTCAATTAATTAATCCTATACTTTTCTATTTTTTAGGGAATTGTTTTTTCCTCATAAGGATTACTTTATATCTCAGAAATTTTAGTATACTATTTTGTCATTTTTTTTTTACATAATTAGTGTTTCTATGATTTGTTTTTAGATTAACTTATTTTGGTTTCATTCTTAAGTCTCCATTTGGGTTGGTTTCTTTTATTTTGTCTATAAACTGACTACTATTTTATTACATTATGATTTGTTATGTTTACTGTTACTGTTTAGTGTTTTTTTAGTCATATCCAACTCTTTCTGACTCCATTTGGGGTTTTCTTGACAATGATATTGGAGTAGTTTTGCTATTTCCTTCTCCAGATCATTTTACAGATGAGCAAATTGAGATTAACAGAATTAGATGACTTATCCAGGGTTACACAAGTAATAAGAGTCTGAAGTGAGATTTGAATTCATGATAATAGGTCATTCTGACTGTAGGCCCAGTCACTTTGCCACCTAGCTATTATGCTTATGATTTCTATTCTTTTTACATCTATTTACAATATCTCTGTGCCTTAATACGCAGTCCATTTTTATAAGAGTTTCATGCAGTGCTGAGAAATAGATATATTGTTTTGTTAATCTTATTTAGAAGATATCACAAGTATTTTAGCTCTAGTTTCTCTAGTATTTTAAACAATTCTATATTTTTTCTTTTGCTTATATTTTTGCTAAATTTGAACAAATCCAAGAGAAAGCTATTGAAATCATCTACTATGGTTGTATTATTCTTAATTTAATCCAATTAATTTTTTTCTTTGTAACTTCAGATACTAAGCCATTTGGGGCATTATTTTAATATTGACAATATTTTTTAATGTTTCTTTTAGGCATAATGTAATTTACATCCTTATTTCTGCATTATGAATTTTTATTTT
Source organism: Sarcophilus harrisii (assembly GCF_902635505.1). Classification (NCBI taxonomy): domain Eukaryota; kingdom Metazoa; phylum Chordata; class Mammalia; order Dasyuromorphia; family Dasyuridae; genus Sarcophilus; species Sarcophilus harrisii. The sequence goes on along the minus strand of NC_045427.1, from coordinate 314,074,034 downwards.
TGCCTTGTTTTTATTCATTTAATTGACATAAAACAAATTTTGTTCCAGCCCATTATTTTAATACTATGTATATCTTTGACGTTTAGGTTTTTTTTTTTTTTTTGTAAGAGATAGACTGTGGGGTTTTGTTTACTAATTCAATTTTGTTATTCTTTTGTTTTACTAGATTATTTAATACATTTACATTTAACATTATGAGAGTTAGATTTATGTTTTCCTTTATTTGCCTCTAATAATTACTTTCCACCCAGGATGTGGATTTTTGTTTAACTTCCTCTTAAAGACAATATTTTTACTCCAGTTATTTTTGTTTAATTTATTTTAAGGCAATCCTATTCCCACAGATTCCCTTTTCCTCACCTTTAATCTACTTCACCTCACTTTCCATATTTTTGGATTTTTATTTAACTTACTTTTTTATTTATTTCTTTTATGTAGTTATGTAATCCTTCCTTTCTTTTTCTCTCAGGTAAGAAGTTAATTAAAATTCCCAATGTAGAAAAGGAAATATAATTATAAAAAGTTTAAAAAGTAGAAAAAACTTTTCTCTGATAGATTCAAATGATAATTATGTCACATTTTAAAGAACAATCAGGGTCAATATGATACAAATGTATTGAAGATAAATTTCTTAAAAATAAGAAAGAAAGCACTTAATTAGATTCCTCTTCTGAGACAAATGTAATTCTAAAACCCAAATCAGGAAAAGAAGAACAGAAAAATATTGTTAATGAATACTAATTAAATAAAATTTGGTCAAAGACAGTAAAGTCTTTCATCCAGAGAAATCATTCATCATACAAGTTGGATTTACAACAGGGAAGCAAAGATGATTCAACTTAAATAAACATACTCCAAACATTTCAAATTATATGATAATCTTAGTGGATATAAAAAGAGGCTTTCAAAAGTACAACACTCATTTATATTAAAGAAAAAAAACTCACAAATTATAGGAAGAAGGGCAGTATTTAAATATTACTAAAAAAAAAAAGCCTATTTAAAACCAAAAGCAAACATAACATTTAATGCTTATACATTAGACACTTTCTCCAAAAATACAAAACTAAAGCAAGAATACTTACTTTTTCCCCATGGAATTTAATAATCCAGTCATTAATAAAGTAGAAAACATAAATTACTTAAAAAAGAACTCCCCCTTACATTAAAATTCTGGGAAAACTAGAAAGCAGTCTGGCTAAAATTGGGTTTAGATCTATATTTTATGCCATATTTCTAATCGATTTGATAAATGATCTCAGCATTAAAAATCATTCCATAAAAATTTTTTGAAGAATAGCAGATTATGTATCTTTCACAGGTATGAGTTCCCAAAGTGACTGTAGTATCCAAAAACTCAAGAAAATCAGAGAAAGTTTAGAAAGCACAGCTGTCCTTTCTCTGACTCTCAGCTTTGACTGTCATGAAAGAGTAGAAACTTGCTTTCTGATAGGGAGGAAAGAGTACCATACCGATAAGTTTTGGGTCTTAGGTTACACACCACACACCCCAATTTTTTTTTAATTGTGGAGCAGACAATCCACAAGGTGAAGAGAAACATGGGTTAATGTGATATAACATCACGGGAGGATGGAGGAGTAAGGAGGTGTGAGGTAGACATAGGTATATTATAGAAATAATTTAAATCTCTGAAGATTGATTTTATTGTTGTTCAGTCATTATTAGTCATATTTGATTCTTCAGATAAGGAGACGGAGGTGAACTGAGTTAAATGATTGAGACCAGATTGAATTCAGGAAGATGAATCTTCTTGCTTCCAGGCCCTTCACTATCCACTATGTCATTTAGCTGCCCCTAAATATTGAATTAAGCTTCTGAATGACATAAATGGACATAAAGTGTGGCCAGGTCGATTGTAAATAATGCCATTAAATAATGATTCAGTTAGGGTAAAAATTAGAATGTATTTCTTAATTTTGACAATCCTCACTGATTTCCTTTATTGTTTCTAGTTATCCTTCTTTGCAATTTTAAAAGATGTCTGTTGAAGTAGTTTCTAGATATTACTATTGTTTAAGAGACAATTCATTATCTTTCTTAGGATTTGAAAATTCAAGATTCAAAATGTTGCCACCCTTTTACCTCTATTCATCTCAGGATCCCAACTGTTTAAGTGGATAGTGCTTATTTGTTTTTGAGTTTAGCTAATTTAATCTTAGGTAACTTTTAAATACAGAATGCTATAATATTTGCTGCCCTGAACTCATTAACATTTATTTTCATGTAACTTTTTTTCTGTGAATATCAGTGAACTTGTGCAGGAGAATGATAATTTTATTATCTCAAAATAATGAAATATTTCTTTCATTTTTAAAAGAAAATATTATTTAGTCACTTTAAGATACCAGGAAAAACTGCAACACTGTTACTTAAAAGTTCTATTAACATTTTATTTTCTTTTTGCTAGAAACATGCCATATTTGCATTTTTGAGCCTGAATAGTTTTAATTCAGGTTTTATTCTATAAGCTCAAGAGGAACATTTACTTTGTTTTCACTGATTAGTTATACAATTATTCCTTTCAGATATTACATGAACCATGAACCATAATATTATATTTCTTGCTAATACATTTTGGCAAAGGTATTTATGTGAAAACGTAATACATAAATGTAATGAATTTCTCAAATGAGTACATTGTTAATATATTGCAATCATAGCTATTAAAATGCTAGTAAAATTCATTAAATTTTTCTCAATTAAGAATGTGACTTTTCTAAAAGGGCTAATGATTGAAAAAATACAGCTAGTCATTCCTATCCTATCAAATTGCTTTTTTAAGGAAATGTACTATTTGAGGAAGGGAAAAAGATTTCAATTTTGATTAATCTGTTAAAATGCTGACTAGTAGAGGATTAAGCATGATTCTACTAGACTTTGTTTGTTTCTAGCCCTTCATAAAGTAAAAGGTGAATTTGGAATCAAAAGCATTTGAAGAGAAGGTATTATCTGCAAGACTCACAAGTTAGGAGCTTAAAAACACAAAAGCACAATTGCTTTTATAAAATTTAATTAAACAAGAATATTAGATTGTTTTTAATCTATATCATTTCAATTGTACTTTAAATCTATTAAATAAAAATTTTATTTGATAAAGTAAAAAGAGTTTGCTTTCTATTTCTACTTCAATACAATATGTAACAAGTAGCTTTTCCTCCCAGACCTCTGCAGTAAAGGTAGAGGGAAGATCTACCTTTCCCCCAAACCAAAAGAAGAGCTTCTCCTTCTTCAGAAAGAGAATGACTTTAGTCTCTGGTTTGGCTTAACATAAAACATGAACTTGGAGATATTTGTTTGGATAGTGTGAAACTGAAGTAAAATGCTGAATGTCCATGCAGAAGTCCTACAAATTTATTCATATTATGAAGATTAAGTCTCAACTTCCCGGGAGATTAAAAGGATTGTTATATTCCTGCTTTTGCTTATGTAAATTTTTATTTTTTTCAATATGAACTTTAATTGTACATTTAGGATTTCTTTTGTGTAGCAGAAATAAATAGTTATCCTATACTAGGTTTACATTATACTCTATTCTCTACATTGAGAAGAACCTGACAAACCTGATCTAAACTTTAAGCAATTTTCCGTAAGGCTCTTGGATGGGGTCATAAAAAGACAGAATACTAGAAAAAAACAGCCCTGCCCTAATTGACCCTGAATGAAAAGGGAAATCATATATCTCCCAACCCCACTAAACCCAACAACAACACATCTTGTATAATGTTAGAGATTCTACCAACTCCTTTATTTTTCTCTCCAAGGAAAATCTACATGCCATTCTTCTTCCATTTACCACCAACTTCCTTTATTTTTTGGTTTCATTTAAAATGAGAAGATCAATATGAATATGATTTAGTTTTATTATCTGGCTAATTTGTCCATTAACTGTTGGATAAGGATCTCATATTTAAAATGTCAATAATTATGCATATTGATTATGTAATTCTTAGTACCCTTTCCCTATCACTTTGTCATAAACACTGAAGAATTGGAAAAGGGAGGTCTAGAGAAATGAAAGCTATTTTATCATTTTTGTTTGTTTCAAATTAGGTCATGAGTTTAAAAAAAAAAAAAAAAGAAAGGAAGCTAGTGGTCAATTTCCTGATAGTGAGCCTCTTTATGCTCGCCTAGTTCAGCATTTGGACAGCAGGCAGTCTGTTTTTGGAACAATATCTGAAGCTTTTCCATTATAGTATAAATTTCAGTTTTTGCACTTCACTGGCATTGTTTTGAAAAACCCAGGGGCACCTCAATGCCATGATAAGGAATGGGAAGATTTTGTAAAAGATTCAGAATTTTAAAATCTGTGATGTATATTCCCAATAATGATGCATGCTAAGAATAATAAAATATATAAGAATAATAAAATATAAAAAAATAAAATAAAATAGTCCTCTATTGAGTTCTGAGGCGTTTAATAGGGTCTTTTAAACAGTTTAATTCTATCTATAATAAATTAAATTTATTCATTTTTATTTTGAACTTAGTAAATATAAAATAAAATGAGTATTTCTATGTACATGGTAGAAAAAGAGGAATGCATATGAAACCGCTGCTCTTTTATTATGCATAGAATGCTTTTCTTCTTAAATTCATAATAAATTCAAACTAACTTTCATACCTTTACTGTCTGTGCTTCTTTCTGGTTTCCTTTCTGTTTTCTTCTCTCATTTCTTTGAAAGATGACTCAATAACTCTCTTTTCTTTTCTTCCTCCCCCGCCCCCATACTGTTTCTATCCCTTCTCACTTCCCATTCTGCCTCCAATAAGAAAAGAAAAACTAGATCTCTGAAACAGATATACATAGCAAAACAAAATAAATGTTCCCCTTGAATATAATGAAAAATCTATTTCTTCTGTGCCAAGAAGTGGATAGCATGAATCATCATCAGTCATAAGAGATTATTCTTAAACTTGAATTTAAATTTAAATTAAACTTGAAATTGAATTTCCCCATCCAAATTTCAAAGTAACTAGATTAGAATGCTTAAGATAGGTAATTTATTAAGCTTTTACTATGTGCCAGGGCTATAGATAAGAGAAACATTCCCTAACTTATAGGAGGTTACATTATAAAGGGCAAAGACAACATATAAAGGGAATCTGGAAGAATCATTGGTAGGGAAAGAAGAAAGAGGATTAAAAAAACCTAAGTGGCTGGTGAAGTCACTGTGTGGTTGAAAAACTAATGGAATTTCTATTATGCTGGAAATTCCAGGAGGATATTGAAATAACCCAATAATTGTTGAAATTCTCATTATTGTGTAGTGTGTTGTAACTCTTCCCTCTTCTCCTTTGGGTTTTTGTTGGTAGACGATTTCATCTCCAGAATCAAATAGAAAGTTCTCTACATGGCATTCAAAGTTTCTCACAACCTCGAACATTCCTACATTTCCTGTTTTCTTATACTTTCCTCCCCCAACACATTCTCTAATGTAGCTACACTGATAACTACACTGATATGCTAGCATATATAACACTATATGTTGACTTCATGCCTGTCTCCCACAGTTCTTCTATAACTTGAGAATATTTTTTACTCTTACCTTCTCCTTTGAGTTTCCCTTATTTCCTCCAAGTTTCATTTCAAAATCTACCTTCTTCAGGGAGCCTTTCCTAGTCCTCCAAACTAATATCTCCCCCTCATTCTATCTATTCTGTATATATCTTGATTTTAATTAGGTATTTATATATTGTCTTTCCCACTCAAATTGTGATTTTATTGAGGGTAGAGACTGTTATTTGTATCCCCAGCACTTAATACAATGCCTACCACAAAATATGTGCTTATTAACTGATATCTGAGATCTGGAGAAGAGGATTAGTAGAAGGAAGATAAGCTATGCTCCGTTTTTCTATAAGATATGATTATTGAGGGAATTTCTTGTATAGTATAGATTCAAGAAAAAAGTGAAATACTTATTCAGTACTCTCATAGAGTAATGTTTTAAGTATCATTCTTCAGAGAATGAGACTATTACATCATGCTTTAAATAATTTTTCATTGAGTATATATGTGTCTTTTGAGTTGTTTTTGAAGGAAATGAATTGCTATTATATACAGATATAGTTTGCTTAAGGGATTAGTAAGGTAACATGAAGGTTTTTTTGAGATGGGTTGTTTTTAGGTAGCAGAAAAGGAGCCTAAAGCTAAAGAAAAAAAATTTAAAAACTAGGAATAAAGAGTATGAGATCACATACATATCTATTTTTTGTCTTTCTCTGTGCGACTTCATTAATCTCTTTTAGAAAGATAACCCTAAGTGTATACACATACATGTAATGGAAGATAATCAGGGGAATGCCTCCCTTACTATCTTCTAAACTCTGGACCATATCTGGAAAGATGTGCTCTGGCTCAGTGCTGAAGGACTTTCAATTTGGGATGATAGTTCCTCATGCATTAATATTTTTGAATGACAAAACAATTCTTTTATTCATCCATAATCAAGGTGGAGTGCATAGGCAGAACAACCAGAGACCTCTGATTGCATATGTCCCTTTGTTAGAAGCCCTACTCCCTGCCCTATACATACACACTAGAAAGGATCATGGCACATGATGAAGACCAGAGGAAATGGTAGACCAGCAAATTAATCCCAATTACATATAGCCTTTGATTCCTGAGATCTGGTATCAAGGAACCCTTAGGTAACTTCCTTGAAATCATGGAAACTTTGGGTGGTTTTGCCAAGATCAGAGATTTTGGAAGACTTTCTCAGAAATAGAAATAATTTTTGGTAGACTGAGAAAAGCTTAGTTTATTTTGTAGTTGCAGTGTTGTTTAAAGAAGTTTTCATCCAAGTTTTAGAGATAACAGGTAGGAAAGACAGAGAGAAGAGAAAAATATCCAAGGAGATAATTTTGAACCAACCTCAACTCTTCATTACACCCCCTAGAATCATGACAAACAGATATAGCCAACCTCACTCTGAGAGAATGAGTATAGATGGCTTCCTTAAGTAATTCCATTGAAACAGTCAGTCTGCTCCTGGTAGCCCCGAGTCAAAAATGAGAAACTTGCTGTGACTTGAAGGTCCTTTCAAAATAACCTGCATATGATTTCAAAATTCTCCACTGGAGGAAGAGGAAGAAATAGCAGCAAAAAAGAAAAAAAAAGTACATTTAATTCATCTATCTAAAGAAAGGTAAAGATCAAGATTCCATATCTTACAGTAGAAAAAAAAAAGGAAAGCTCATAGCATATAGAAATCACTAGTCCTTTTGTTTGCTATTGCTTACTTTTATATTTCTTACAATGAACCATCTCTAGTTTATGGTCTTTCTAGTTAATAATAGTCTTTATTTAGTAGTGCAATCCTTAGGCAGTAGTCATTCTCCTTGGAAAAAAAGCTAATGTAATACTCACTGAGTTTTCAGCAGCGGCTGGAAACGATCAATAGGTCATAAATAAACCTACCACCACACAGGAAAGACAATGAGATTATATATACTCCTACCACCTCCAATTACAGTAAGAGCAACAATTATAAGGCTGTACTCCTACAGCCACCCTATGGAGAAAATAAGAGAAAAATGTGCCATTAGCTTAATGAAGAGAGAGCAGCAGAGCGACATACACATTTTCTCACTATTAGTTCCCACAGTGTGCCACCAGCACACAAGGGAAGCAAGAGTTACAGAGTAACAATTAAACTTTCTGACAATTAGCCCCTACAATGTAAATTCCTTGAATTCAAAGTGTTCAAAATTCAAAGATTTCAAAGAATCTCATTTATAGTTTCTTACCATTTGCCTATAAAATCCGAGGAAACTCTTTTCTTATGAAAAATTGAGGGAGCCAAAGTTAATTTTATTTCAATTTTATAGATAATTTATACAACATTTTTACAGGCATAGAATGATTGCATGTATCATTTGAATGTCATGGTTAACAAGAGTGATGAGGTACTCTTATATTAAAGTTAAAAACAATAAAAAAGATGGAAAAATGTACAGGGTGATATTCATATAACAGCTGAATTGGAGAAGATGGGAATTAATTTGAGTAATTTTGCAGAATTTAGCCTTTTTTTTTTTTATTTAATAGCCTTTTATTTACAGGATATATATACATGGGTAACTTTACAGCATTAACAATTGCCAAACCTCTTGTTCCAATTTTTCACCTCTTACCCCCCACCCCCTCCCCTAAATGGCAGGATGACCAGTAGATGTTAAATATATTAATATAAATTAGATACACAATAAGTATACATGACCAAAACGTTATTTTGCTGTACAAAAAGAATCAGACTCTGAAATATTGTACAATTAGCTTGTGAAGGAAATCAAAAATGCAGGTGTGCATAAATATAGGGATTGGGAATTCAATGTAATGGTTTTTAGTCATCTCCCAGAGTTCTTTTTCTGGGCATAGCTAGTTCAGTTCATTACTGCTCCATTAGAAATGATTTGGTTGATCTCGTTGCTGAGGATGGCCTGGTCCATCAGAACTGGTCATCATATAGTATTGTTGTTGAAGTATATAATGATCTCCTGGTCCTGCTCATTTCACTCAGCATCAGTTCGTGTAAGTCTCTCCAGGCCTTTCTGAAATCATCCTGTTGGTCATTTCTTACAGAACAGTAATATTCCATAATTTTCATATACCACAATTTATTCAGCCATTCTCCAACTGATGGACATCCATTCAGTTTCCAGTTTCTAGCCACTACAAAAAGGGCTGCCACAAACATTCGTGCACATACAGGTCCCTTTCCCTTCTTTATAATCTCTTTGGGATATAATCCCAGTAGTAACACTGCTGGATCAAAGGGTATGCACAGTTTGATAACTTTTTGAGCATAGTTCCAAACTACTCTCCAAAATGGTTGGATTCGTTCACAACTCCACCAACAATGAATCAATGTCCCAGTTTTCCCACATCCCCTCCAACAATCATCATTATTTTTTCCTGTCATCTTAGCCAATCTGACAGGTGTGTAGTGGTATCTTAGAGTTGTCTTAATTTGCATTTCTCTGATTAATAATGACTTGGAGCATCTTTTCATATGACTAGAAATAGTTTCAATTTCTTCATCTGAGAATTGTCTGTTCATATCCTTTGACCATTTTTCAATTGGAGAATGGCTTGATTTTTTATAAATTAGAGTTAATTCTCTATATATTTTGGAAATGAGGCCTTTATCAGAACCTTTGACTGTAAAAATATTTTCCCAGTTTATTGCTTCCCTTCTAATCTTGTCTGCATTAGTTTTGTTTGTACAAAAACTTTTCAGTTTGGTATAATCGAAATTTTCTATTTTGTGATCAGTAATGATCTCTAGTTCTGCTTTGGTCATAAAGACCTTCCCCTTCCACAGGTCTGAGAGGTAAACTATCCTATGTTCCTCTAATTTATTAATAATTTCATTCTTTATGCCTAGGTCATGAACCCATTTTGACCTTATCTTGGTGTACGGCGTTAAGTATGGATCAATGCCTAGTTTCTGCCATATTAGTTTCCAATTTTCCCAGCAATTTTTATCAAACAGTAAGTTCTTATCCCAAAAGCTGGGATCTTTGGGTTTGTCAAAGACTAGGTTGCTATATTTGTTGACTGTTTTATCCCTTGAACCTAATCTATTCCACTGATCAACTAATCTATTCCTTAGCCAATACCAAATAGTTTTGGTAACTGCTGCTCTATAATATAATTTTAGATCTGGTACAGCTAAGCCACCATCATTTGATTTTTTTTTCATTAATTCCCTTGAAATTCTTGACCTTTTGTTTTTCCATATGAACTTTGTTGTTATTTTTTCTAGGTCATTAAAATAGTTTTTTGGGAGTCTGATTGGTATAGCGCTAAATAAATAGATTAGTTTAGGTAATATTGTCATCTTTATTATATTTGCTCGCCCTATCCAAGAGCATTTTAATATTTTTCCAATTGGTTAGATCAGACTTAATTTGTGTGAAAAGTGGTCTGTAATTTTGCTCATAAAGTTTCTGATTTTCCCTTGGCAGATAGATTCCTAAATATTTTATATTATCAGTAGTTACTTTAAATGGAATTTCTCTTTGTAACTCTGACTGTTGGATTTTGTTAGTGATATATAAGAATGCTGATGACTTATGTGGGTTTATTTTATAACCAGCAACTTTGCTAAAGTTGTGGATTATTTCTAATAACTTTTTAGCAGAATCTCTGGGGTTCTCTAAGTATACCATCATGTCATCGGCAAAGAGTGATAATTTGGCTTCCTCATTGCCTATTCTTATTCCTTTAATCTCTTTCTCAGCTCTTATTGCTATAGCTAGCGTTTCTAATACAATATTAAATAGTAACGGTGATAGTGGGCAACCTTGTTTCACTCCAGATCTTATTGGGAATGGTTGCAGTTTGTCTCCATTACATATGATGCTTACTGATGGTTTTAAATAGATGCTGCTGATTATTTTAAGGAAAAGTCCATTTATTCCTAAACTCTCAAGTGTTTTTAATAGGAATGGATGTTGGATTTTATCAAATGCAGAATTTAGCCTTAATGAAATCTCTGGTATAAAAAGAACATAAAAATTAGAAAAATGTAGGCAATGGCTGCAGATGTATAAATGACATCATCAATAAAAGACAAGTTAATTGTGAGTAATAACAAGGGTGTTGGGGTCAGGGAAGGGTGAAATCAATAAATCTAATGGGCAGATAATGAAACATTTCCTTTTTCTTGGAAGATATGAGGAACTCCTGGAACAGACTGTTGTCAGAAATGGTCAATTTACTGTCAAGGAGTAATTTAGAAAGTTTATAAAATGTTATTCCTCTTCAACTCCAGTCACTACTGAAATCAGTGAAAACTTAAGAATTGAGGAAGATCTTCCCGGAAGAGAGTAGGAACTCTTACATAATTCCCCCTTCAGCTGAATTTGTTTTGTTTCAAAGAGCAAAGAAGTCAAAACTTCCCTCCCCATTTTACACCAGAATTGGAAGGATATGACTTGAGTTATAAAGGATGAAAAATGATTGATTGATTGTGAACTAATTAGAGGTGTCAAACATAGTGATTCACCACTGTATTATGCCCCTAATCAGATTAAAAGTGTAACTGGGAAATATTTAACAAAATAAATAAACATATAACAGAACATACATAATGTTAATATATGAATTTTTGAGTCAACATACAGAATTAAGGATCCTGATATATGCTTAAGTGACCCTTTTTCTATTTGAGTTTGATACCACTGAGCTGCAACATCAGAAGGAATAACAATGTCAATGAGAACACAGATCCATCAAAAGCAATTCCTAAATAAATCTTCATTTTTTTTTCATATTTTTATTAAAGCTTTTTATTTACAAAACATATGCATGGGTAATTTTTCAACATTGAGCCTTGCAAAGCTGTCTGTTCCAAATTATCCCTTCTTTCCTCCCATGCTCTCTCCTTGATGGCAGATAGTCCCATACATGTTAAATATGTTAAAATATATGTTAAATCCAATATACATATACATATTTATATAGTTATCTTGCTACACAAGAAAAATCAGATTAAAAAGGAAAAAAACCGAGAAAGAAAACAAAATGCAAGCAAACAACAACAAAAAGAGTGAAAATGCTATGTTGTGAACCACATTCAGTTTCCACAGTCCTCTTCCTGGGTGTAGATGGCTTTCTTCATCACTGAACAATTGGAACTAGTTTGAATCCTTTCATTGTTGAAGAGAGCCACATCCATCAGAATTGATCTTCATATAGTCTTGTTGTTGCCATGTATAATGATCTCCTAATTCTACTCATTTCACTTAGGATCAGTTCCTGTAAGTCTCTCCAGGCCTTTTTGAAATCATCCTGCTGCTCATTTCTTACAAAACAATAATATCCCATAACATTCATATACCATGTTTTCATTCAGCCATTCTCCAACATATGGGCATCCATTCAATTTCCAGTTTCTTTCCACTACAAAAAGGGCTGCCCCAAACATTTTTGCACATATGGGTCCCTATCCCTCCTTTATAATCTCTTTGGGATATAAGCCCAGTAGTAACACTGCTGGATCAAAGTTGTATGCAGAGTTTGATAACTTTTTGAGCATAGTTCCAAATTGCTCTCCAGAATGGTTGGATGCATTCACAGTTCCATCAAGAATGTACCAATGTCCCAGTTTTCCCACATCTCCTTCAACATTCCTCATTATCTTTTCCTGTCATCTTAGTCAATTTGATAGATGTGTAGTGATATATCAGAGTTGTCTTAATTTGCATTTCTCTGATCAATAGTGGTAAATATTCATTTTATGATGTCAACACTATAAATGTTTTCCTTCTGGACTATAAGGTTACTATAGAGTTTTTTTTTTTTTTTTTGGACTATAAGTTTTCTGACTAGTTTGATCTCATTTTACTTCCTAGTAGGCTTTTTCCATTTTTTCCCTAATATTTTAATGAGCAGGTTCATGGAGAAGTTTTTTTAAAAGTGTGTTCAATTGTGTTAATTTACCAAAACATAGACACTTTTTACAATGGACTTTAGTTGTAACTGAAGGAAAACTATGAAAGGGTTTTTTCAAGAAGTGTTGCTGGGCCAACATCTCACACTATATACCAATATAAGATTAAAATGTGTACATGATTTACGTATAAAGGGTGAAATCATAAGCAAATTAGGAGTGCAAGGAATAGTTTACCTTTCAAATGTATGAAGAAGAAGGAATTTATGACTAAAAAAGAGACAAAGAATATTATGAAATGCAAAATGATTAATTTTGATTACATTAAATTTAAAAGGTCTTGCACAAATATAAAGTCAATGCAACTACACAAACACACACACACACACACACACACACACACACACACACAGAGAGAGAGAGAGAGGGAGAGGGAAAAAAAAAGAGAGGGGGAACTGTCAAATTTATAAGAATACAAAGTATTCCCAATTGATAAGTGGTCAAAGGATATGAACAGAGCAGTTTTCAGATGAATAAATTAAAGCTATCTATGATCATACAAAAATGCTCTAAATCACTATTGGTTAGAGAAATAGAAATTAAAACAACTATGAGGTACCTCTTTACACCTATTAGATTGGCTAATATGACAGAAAAGGAAAATGATAAATGCTGGAGAAAGTATGGAAAAATTGTGACACTAGTGCATTGTTGGGATGGAGCTATGAATTGATTCAATCACTCTGGAGAAGAATTTGGAAGTATGCCCAAAAGGCTATAAAGTTGTGCTTACCCTTTAATCCAACAATATCACTACTAGATCTGTATCCCAAATAGATCTTTAAAAAATGGAAAAGGACCTACATATACAAAAACACTTAGAGCAGCTCTTTTTGTGGTGGCAAAGAATTGGAAATTGAAGGGAAGTCTATCAGTTAGGAAATGGCTAAATAAGTTACGGTATATGAATGTAACGGAATACTATTAATGAGAAATTATGAGCAGGTGGATTTTAGAAAAATCTAGAAAGACTTATATGAACTGATGCTAAGAGAAGTGAGCAGAACCAGGAGAACATTATACACAGTAACAGCAACATTGTGCAATGATCAGCTATGATAGATAAAGCTATTTTCAGCAATACAGTGATCTAAGACAATTCTAAAAGACTCATGATGGAAAATACTATTCACACCCAGAAAGAGAACTGTGGAATCTGAATACTGCTTAAATTATGCTTTTTTTCACTTTTGTTATTTTTTGTTGTGACTTTTTCTTTTTGTTGTGTTTCTTCTTTCACATTATGATGAATGTAGATATATTTATATGATTGCACATGTATAACTGTTATTAGATTACTTGCTGTCTTGGGAAGGGAGGTGAGAGAGAAGGAGGGAGAAAAAAAATTTGAAACTCAAAATCTTATAGAAAGTAATGTTCAAAACTATTTTTACATGTAATTGGAAAAATATTAAATAGTATTTATTTTAAAAATAGGAAAAAAATGTTGCTGGGAAAGTATGTAAACTATGACAGTAGGGAACATTGATTTGATTATTTTTCCATCTCTGCACCTATGATGTATACATCATAAAACTTTAATGAACAGTTATTGAATAAATAAACCTTTTTAAATTTTTAAATCTATGGTTCAGTGAATGAATATTTTGCAAATGTGGCTGAGGTTTAGGTTGAGGTCCTCCTCTACGTTTTGCAGATAAAATAAATCTAAGGCCAGAGAAGTAAAATCATTATCCATCGTCACTAAGCTAGCATGTATATTATGTGATAGCTCCTTAGAGATTCTTCTGTGAAGTTTTATTATGGATTACAGAAATTATGGAAATGACAGGTTTTTCCTTGCACATATTTGAATTTTGTGGGAAGATTTTTAAAATTGAATTTCTTTTGAATTGACTCTTATTTATAAGAAATCGAGCCATTCTACAATTGATAAATGGTCAAAGGATATGAACAGATAATTCTCAGATGAAGATATTGAAACTATTTCTAGCCATATAAAAAAATGCTCCATTTTTAATCAGAGAAATGGAAATTAAGACAACTCTGAGATATCACTACATACCTGTCATATTGGTTAGAATGATTGGGAAAGATAATGTGGAATGTTGGAAGGGATCTGGGAAAACTGGGACACTGATACATTGTTGGTGGAATTGTGAGTACATCCAGTCAATGTGGAGAACGATTTGGAACTATGCTTAAAAAGTTATCAAACTGTGCATACCCTTTGATCCAGCAATGTTACTACTGGGCTTATATCCCAAAGAGATCTTAAGGAAGGAAAGGGACTGTATGTTCAAGAATGTTTATGGCAGCCCTCTTTGTAGTGGCCAGAAACTGGAAACTGAGTGGATGCCCATCAATTGGAGATGGCTGAATAAATTGTGGTACATGAATGTTATGGAATATTATTGTTCAATAAGAAATGACCAGCAGGATGATTTCAGAAAGGCCTGGAGAGACTTACATGAACTGATGCTGAGTGAAATGAGCAGGACCAGGAGATCATTATATATTTCAACAACAATACTATATGATGATCAATTCTGATGGACATGGCCCTCTTCAGCAATGAGATGAACCAAATCAGTTCCAATAGAGCAGTAATGAATTGAACCAGCTACACCCAGCGAAAGAACTCTGGGAAATGAGTAACGAACCACTACATAGAATTCCCAATCCCTCTATTTTTGTGCGCTTGCATTTTTATTTCCTTCACAGATTAATTGTACACTATTTCAAAGTCGAATTCTTTTTGTACAGCAAAATAACTATGGACATGTATACATATGTTTTATTTAACATATATTTTAACATATTTAACATGTATTGGTCAACCTGCCATCTGGGGGAGAGGGTGGGAGAAGGAGGGGAAAAATTGGAACAAAAGGTTTTGCAACTATCAATGCTGAAAAATTACCCTTGCATATGTCTTGTAAATAAAAAGCTATAATAATTTAAAAATTGAGTTTCTTTTTTGCTTGCCTATATCCAACTTACACTGCAAAATTACATTGAGGAATATATTTCCAAGGGCACAGAATAATTTTTGGAAGTTATGAAAATGGGATAAAATAGGGAGACTACGAGATATAAAGAAAAGCATAGAAAGGGAAGACAAGGGTGCTTCATTTTAAGTTCAATATTTTGCTGAGAATCAGCCCTGCAGACAGTTTCTTCCACTCAAATAATCAGTAACTTTATTGGTGAGTTATGAAGATAAATTGCTTGAGAATGATAAAATGCTAGAAAACCTTTGCTTTATAAATGTGCACCAATATTTGACAACCTGCAACTCTTTAAAGAAGGCATATTGATCACAGGTAATTCAAAGATAACATTTTGTATTATGAAATTTCCTCTTGTCTCCTGATCACTCAGTAAAGATGTGATGAAAATGAAAGGTGACCTTTGGGCCTAGCAGATGTAATTCAGCATTTTCTGGAAGTTACAGGATAAAAGCAAAAACAAAACTATAATTTAAGACATGACTGCCATATAAAATGGAGAAGTAAATGGCAAACCACTCCAGTGTCTTTGCCAAGAAAACTCCAAATGGCATCACAGAAAGTCTGACAAGACTGAAAAAATGACTTAACAACTTTAAAACATTTAAAATGTAAATAAGTGCATAAAAATTTTAGGCACATCCAAGTTTTTCTTTGATTACTATTATTCTAATGCTCTAGGCCTCAATAATATTGTATGACAGTGAGGAGTTTTTCTTTTAATCCAGTTTAGAGATAAGAAATTATTATTATAATAATTATTATGCTGTTATTATAGGTTAAATTCACATTTAGTTGAGGTTTCTGTTCAATATACAATATTATTTTACCTACTGTGTGTTCAAAGTAGTCTTGTCACAGCAACAGCATGACAACATGAAAAGCCTTATAACAAATAGGTAAAAACATGTCTTTTGTGAATTAAAAGGGGGTAATTATTTCAGCTCACTACATTTGTAGGTGAATAGCTAAAAATCAAAATCAAAATGTTAGAAAATATTGAATACTGATGATAATAACTACAATATTGCATTAAGAATGAAACTCTGGGTTAATAAGACACCTAAAAGCTTCCTTCATATCAGATCCAAATTAAGAATTGGTCTTTATTATTCATCTCTGCCTTAAGTGGTGCCATATTTTGATTTTATAATAAATAGTATTGTCATTTGGGGACCAAAACTGGGTTAAATATAGTGAGAAAGACTCAAGATATAGTATTAATAATTTTTAATATAGTGTAGATAGCAAAATTCAGATTACTTGTCGAAACAGTTTGACATAATGAAATGAGTATTGGAATTAAAATAAAAAAAAAAAAAACCCAGCCAAAAAGCTCTGCCTTTTTTTACTACTTATATGGCCTTGAGAAAATAGTTAAGTTCCTTTCTGGGTACTGCCTATGCTAAGTTTCTTTTATTCCTGAATTCAAGGCTGCTTCATAAGAGTTCTAAAGTAATTTCAGTAATCAAAGATCCTCTAGAAGACTTTTAAGACTTTTCTGCCAATGGGTAGGATATTGTAGGAGTCTTTATTCCATATAGGCTAAGTTTTTGTAACATTTACTAAGCTACATACCTTATAATAGTTTTCACCTCAAAATGAAATGAAATTATTTGGAAATACAATTGGTTTAGGGGACTACAGCTTGAACCATCAATGTGCTTCTCTCGATTTCCTAAGCATAAAAAAGCCTATCTTTTAAGGAGAACGGGCTATTTGGGATAAATGGTCTCCCTATTGCCATATGAATCAATATTTTCTTCATTTGGGGCATGCTGTCATGGCAAATGCAATCATGACGGGATTCATCCATCTAGTATCAATACTGTATCATTGTATAGTATCTTCTTTTTGCTGTTAAATGGGACACATATATGTATATGTAAATTTCATTGCAATTCTAAATCAGATCTACCAGTATGAGTTAGGTCTAGCCCAAAACAAAAAGCTTTTGATGTTTCTCTGTAACATATAATACTAGCTTTTAATTTTAGATATAAAATTCTTTATCATATTAAAAATCTCCTCATACTTGTATTTTGTACAGTTTTTTAAATCATAAAGTAGTAGTGACCTAAGTTAAATTTTTAAATGTTTATTCACTGATATAATTTTATGGGTTTTAGATAATTTTGTTTTTAATGTGAAATATTGTTTTCCTAATATTGAACGTATATCGTTGAAATAAATTCAGTGTAATTATAATGAAATCTTTCTGGGTAAATTCCTGACTCTTCATACCAGACTAGCATAGCTAATTGTATGAGTCAGTATTCATTAATTATATTGGTCAATAGTTCATTGGCTTATCTTTCCTTGCTTTATGTATTAGAACTGAATTTATTTTATCGGGGGAATTCAGATGAATTTTTAAAATTAATTTTTGAAAATAATTTATGTGATATAGGTATTAATTAGAATATTTTTTAGTTATAAATGTAAACTCCTGTATGGCCAGCACTATCTTTTTTCTTGCTTTATTTATATCCCCAGGACAGTGTGTGGCACCCAATAAATAGCTAATAAATGTTTTTTGAGTTGACTTGTTATCATAGAAAGGGGTCATGCCTTGTATTATACTGTGGTTCCATGGTATTTCCTTCTTTCTGGATGCTTGCGGTATTATTTTTTATTTTATTTCATTTTTGTTCAAAATGGAAACTCTAAATTTTGACCATTTCATTCTCAAAGCTTTTCCTGTGTTTGTTTGTTTTTTATAAAGGGGACTGATGGATTCTTGTTATTTTACTTCATCCTCTAGTTCTAATAAATCAGGGCAATTTTTAGTTATAATTTCTTGAAATATGGTGTTCTGGATTTTTTTTTTTAAGACCAAATCTCCTTAACTCACCAAGGCTGGAGGTTCAATGACCATTCATGGGCTCAATTCTAAAACTAATTGGCTTGAAAGCTTTCATCTATTTGATCTATCATTCTGACCTGGATTTTATCTATTAGTTCTATGTTTGTTCTAATTTATATATTTCTCTTCAAATTTTCAAGATTTCTTCTTTTATGATTATATATTTTTTATTTCTAAATTTTTATTTTTACATATTCAATTCATTTATCTCCTTTTTTTTCAATAATGTGTTACTATATATTCTCAGGGATAAGATTTTTTTCCTCTGAGGACTGCTTTAGCAGAGACCTAGAAATTTCGGTATGTTGTTTCATCATTATCACTCACATAGCTATTAAATGTTTTTATGATTTGCTCTTTGATCTACTCATTGTCAGAATGCACTCATAAAATCTCCATTTAGGTTTGTGCTTTTGTTTGTGCTATCTGTATCAGGTTTTTTTTTTCTTTTTCTTTTAACTACTTCTTGAAGTTATGGTCTGAAATAGACCATAACTTTTTTGGGGGTTCTATTTCATGTTCCAATTCAGACAACAGCAAAGATTTTTGACTGCTGAATTTTCTGTAGTTCATTTAGTTCTATATTCTTCCTTATGTTTATCTGTTTTGAAAGGAATCTAGAATCTCTTACTATTAGTTATATTTTACAAGTCTGTCCAATTTTCCCCTATGAATTTTGATGTCATGCCATTATACATTACACACATATTTTTATATTTTTTTATTTTTTCATTACATTACATTTACATGAATTATTGATTCACTGAGTATGGTTACTTTAAACACAGAATAATTTCCTCATGTGTTTATTGATATTGGGGATTTTTTTTTCTTTGATTGATAGGATAGCATCATTGTAACTCCTATTCTTTGGGATTTGTTTTATATACCCAGCAAATTTTGAAGATAAATTTCTGATGAAACTCCCAGTTCTATTTTTTAATAGATGTGTTTAATCTTTTAATCGTGATCTTTAAAAGTGGACTTTAATATTGCTTATTGATGATCCAAAGCTACTGCAATATAGCATGAATATTAATCATTTGAAATTAAAATATAATCTTTTGAACTTTAAAATACTCACTGGAACATATTTTGAAAGAATTAGTTTCCTTGCCTGACATCAATTCAATTAAATTGATAATAGATACTATAATTAGGAGTTCATCTTGTAACTGCTTCCCATATCAATAGTCTGAAGATTTACATGAAACAAGTTAGTTGCAAAATAATGGAAAGAGACTAACAGAGATTAATTGTGCTATATTAGTAATGTATGGTGATATCAGCATCTGTTTACTATTCCTATAGATTTTCCTATATACATTTTTATTAACTCCCACTTTCAGCTGAAAAATACCCAATGCATTTTTTAACCTGCTTTGTGTACAATTTTAGCCATCTCTTAGTCCTCCCTTAATGATGAACCATCAAACTTTTACAAAACCTCTAAATTCGCATATTTCTATTTATTAAAGCCTCCTTTCAAATACATTCTGCTAGTCTTTTCTTCAGTCTAGCAATGAACTCCAAATCAAGAGCAGAGGGTCTAACGCTATAATTAAAAGTACAGATTATATTGTAAACCTGACTTCTCATCCTAACTCCTCTACTATATACTTAATCATATTCTATACTATATTATAATTACTGGCATATATAAAGTGTGGTTCACCTTGAAGACTTGAACACATAACTTATGACTCTAAGACCATTGTTCTTCCAAATTGGAAGTCACAAGTTGTGTGTTCAAGTCCTCATTCAGATATTTACTGGGTATGTGATTTTGGCCAAGTTAATCTCTTTGCCTTAGTTTCTTTATCTGCTAATTAAGAACAATTAGACTTGTACCACATACCTGAGGAAGACATTTTATAGAATTTAACATGGAACATAAATATTTTTTTCTTCTACCATAATAAACATTTCTATCTCCAAATCCCCAAATCTACTATAATACTTTATATATAGTATGCATTTAATAAATGGTAATGAAATTAAATTTGGCCTTTTTAGACTTCACTTTCCAAATCTGTAGAATGAAAGGACTGATCTGTATGACGATGTCTGTTTAACTCAAATATACTATTACATTTGAATGTGTTCTTGAGAAAAGCCTTCCCATGAAACAGAATGATTAAAAAAAAAGCTTTAATTTTTTTTTACTTTGTCATTTTGGACATCTGAAAATCCTTTCCCAGTGAAAAAAGGCTATCATAGAAAGTCATAAAAATGATGGAGCCAATCTAACAACAATAAAGGGTCACTTTAGGTTGGACTAGACATGTGTGATGAAAGGACAATAATAATATACCTACATAGCTGTTGTATAGTGACCTGAAGTGGGGTAACCAAAAGGAGGCAGGGCAGGAAAAATGCTGTAAGGATTCACTGAAGCATAACCTCAAGCAATGCGGCATAACTGTGGATGTCTGGGAAAGAATGTAGACAACAAACCAGGCAGTTGCAACCATAATGAACTGAGCCAAGACTTTAGGCTCACAATAAGCCTGAGAGACAGTGTCACAATAGTGCTCTTCAAATAGTACTATAGATGCTAATCAAAGGGCACATTTCACATGTGCTGAGTATAGAAAGAAAGCTTGGTCCCACATATACTCGTCATAATTGCTAAAAACTTAACTAGTTTGAAGTGAAACCTCATTCTAAAATATGGAATCTTTTTTTTTTAATTTAAACATTTTTATTACTTTCAGGCACTGTAGCTAATTAGAATTATTGGTAACGAACCTTACCTAATAGATTTCCTTAGAACTATTTTAAATATATTTGTAATCAATGTCAAATGATTCTAAACTGCTTTAGTGTTCTTTTAAATAATTAAAATATCCTTTCTGCCATTTAAAAATATTAATATGCTTATCAAACCTAAACTTTATATGTGGTACAAACTTTCTAGCCCTATCACCTAATAGATTATAAGTTCTAAATTTGGCAGTAGGAAGTGGGAATGTATATAGAGATGTACATATTTGCATTTAGATATTCATAGATGAGATACAGCACAACATAGAGGACAGGTGCTGACCTAGAAGTCATAAAGACCCGAATTCAAATATTGCCTCTGACAGTATTGGTTATGTGACCCTGAGAAATTAACTTCTCAGTTTCCCAGATAATTAATGCAGACCTGCATATTACCATATATTGACTTAGAAATTACAATAAGCCAAAATTGTTTTGTGATAATTTAATATATTCAAACTTTCATAACTGGAGAAAACTAAAACATCTATTTTGTCTCCCCCGTTTTTGATTCTGTCCCTTCTGTGCCTCTCTCTCTCTTTTTCCTCATTACTCCAAACCATATCACATATCTAGAATCTGGCCCTTTGTTACTTTTCCAGTCAACTTACACTTTATTTCCTTCATATTCTTTATGGTTTAGTCATAATGATTTGCCTGTTTTTTTTCACTTGTCTCCTATTTCTTTTGCTCTATCTCATGTCATCAGTGAATGAGAGCCTAGTCATGTATGTCTTGACTGCTTCCAATTCATGCATAAGTTGTGACTCTACTTCCAGGTATGTGTCATGGAGGGTTCTCTCCTACTTCAGAGCACCCACAAGTATCTGCTATTTTCTGTCAGCTTGCTATTTTGGGGGGAGGGTTTGAGGAGATAATTTTTTGCTTCTTACCTGTGCTTTCAAGTGAGGAGAATTGCTTTGAAAGCAGGAACAGGAGCAGAAGCAGGTTCTTCTATCATCCACCTGTCTGCCATATGTCTGTGAACACATGGTATTCCTATATCCTTTGTTCCTCTTGTGTTTATTATTTCCCAATCATAGGTGAATGAGAACTTTGAATGGAAACACTCAACGTGATCAGTGAGACTAGGAAATCTAAACTTTTCCAACCAGAGTCCCAGAGCTGGTAGCAGTAGTAGCCAAATCTACTTTACTCCTAGAAGTGATCTTGATCAAGTCCATCAGTGAATCCACCAGGTAGCTGAGGCAGCTCAGTAAAGGATTCACCCATTGGTTATAGCACACTCAACAGTGAACTTGGTATAGACTTCAAGAAGAAAGAAAAGGACTTCCAGAACCTGAAGTGCCCTCCCTATCTTGAGTGGGTAAAGAGCTATTTTGTATCAACCACTTTGGACTACCTTTGTACAGAGCAGATAGTGGGAGGATTTCTCTGTATAAAAACTAATTGAAATCAAATGGTCAATATCAAACTGGGGAGATCTACATTAGCTAATATATATGGGAGGGAAGTATACCATATAGAGCTTGTAAGACTACTAGAAACTCTAGCCCACTAAGATCCTAAGGGTTGGGGAAATCTACACCTAGAATACTTTCCCTCCTCATTTCTGTTTTGGATTTCCTTGGTTTCCTTCAAGCCTCAGCTCATGTATCATTTTGAGAAGCCTTTCCCCAATCTTTTTCAGCTGCTGTTTTCTCCTTCAAAGTTACTTTGCATTTGTGTGTTATCTATATCTATCTCTTATCTTTTCCATTAAAATTAAAATTTAAGTTCCTGAATTGGAGAGACTGCTTCTCTTTTTCTTATTAGGCTTCTGGGACTATACCACTCAAATGGATTAATAAAAGGATTCCTTAATTATAACAGCTGGCATTTAGATGGTTTTTAGGTTTTCACAATGCTTATTGTTGTGCTAAACTTTATTAGGTGCCATTTTTACCTCTATTTTATAGTTGAGGAAACTAAATGACTTGTTCAGGGTCACACAGCTATTAAGTGTTTGGGGCAGAACTTGAACCCATTATTTTCTGACTACTGATTCAATTTCTACGTTCTTTATCCACTGTACCTATCTGTCTAACTTGCACTTAACGTGAATTCCTCAGAATTCCAATGAGGTAAAATATCACAAAATCTTACAACTACTTCTATTATTTTGGTGCATTTTTGAAGAGAAGTGGATAAACGTGTCCATAAAGGAGCAGACAATTTTGCTCTTTATTAGTAAAATAAAATTCTTATATAACTGGATATTTTG
This sequence comes from Sarcophilus harrisii, assembly GCF_902635505.1. Taxonomy (NCBI): domain Eukaryota; kingdom Metazoa; phylum Chordata; class Mammalia; order Dasyuromorphia; family Dasyuridae; genus Sarcophilus; species Sarcophilus harrisii. Next base: position 314,050,724 of record NC_045427.1, on the reverse strand, counting down.
ACATTTTATGTTTGTCTTATGGTAGAACATCAGCCTAGGAATCAAGGGGACCTGAATTCAAATTTAGCCTTTGATATTTAGTGGCTCTGTGACCCTGGGAAAGTCACTTAACCTGGTTTGCCTCAGTTTCCTTATCTGTAAAATGAGCTGGAGAAAGAAATGGCAAACTATTCCAGTATCTTTGTTAAGAAAACCCCAAATGGGGTCAAGGAGGGTTAGATACACCTGAAATGACTCAAATTAGCTTACTGACTTGTTTTGAATACTTATTCTACCACTTATATCCCAGGTGACCCTAGTCAGGTCTTTTTGTTTTTCTGGGTCTCAGTCTCTTTATTTGTAAAATGAGGGACTTAGATTAGGTAACTTTTTAAGGTCCTTTCTGGCTCTAAAATTTGAAGATTTATATCAGTTTCCCCAGATATACTAAGAAATATAGACTGATATACCATTTATAAAAGCTATATTTTTATAAATCATCTCCTTACCAGAAATGAATTGCAAGGGTTTTTAAGACAATGGTATTCAATGAATATGCACAAATAGTATGTCCCCAAATTTTGAATGTTACATAATTTCAAATAAAAATTACATAATTTTAATATGTAACTTATTTTGATAATTATGTGATGTATATTTATAATTATACATGACATATAATATATATTTTAATACAAATGTTGAATTATTCAGTCACAAAATTAACAGATCTTGCTTATTATAAGTAAACACTAACCTCAAAATGCATCAGACTTTAAACAAAGAATTCAATAAAAAAGGCTGCATTTATTGAAGAGAAACTGCAATAGTAAAGGACTCCAGACTCTCCCATGGTGTTGCTAACTTAAATATTCCATATAACAAAATTTACATATTAAATAATATTGGGCCTTGAGCTTACAAAAAAAAAGAAAAATATTAGAATACAATTAGTTTAGGATCTATAATTTCATATTTGACTAAATTTTGACAAATTAAAGTTTTTTAAAAATGGCTTTCCATATGAAATATCTTTAAGATGATGTTCCTTATAATATAAAATATTCAATTTTGCTCAATAAATTTATATAGAATTTTATTTACTGTTTAAATTTTTTCTTTTGATTTGAAATTATAATTTTTGAATGGATTACTTAAATCTTTCAACATAGAATAATTTACAAATCTTTAGCAGTCATTTTCATCATTCTCCCTAGGATTGTCTAGCTTACTAAATGCTTTGTAAATGTAACTGTGCTACTCAAATGTTAATTCAATTCAACAAACATTTATTAAGCACCCACAAATGGAAAGGCACTATTAGTAGTCTAGAGGTGCAAGGTAATTAAAAATACATTTCATTAGGACTTCAACTGCACTAAAGTACTTTCACATCCTTCATCTCAACTTTGTCCCATCTCCCCAAAGAAGTACCTACATTGTTATGTTAGAATGATGAAATGTACTCTTCAGAGTGACAAGGCAGGTATCATTGCTCCCATTTTACAGATGAATAGACTACAGCTAACAAGAGTACTGTTCTTTTTATCCTCATAATCATTTTGTGACTTAGGTCCTGTTATTATCTCCATTTTTACAATTGAAGAAACTGAAGTAAACAGTAGTTAAGTGACTTGCCTAGAGTCACATAGCTAATTTAAGTGTTTAAGTCTGGTTTTGGACTCATATGGATAGAAATGGAACAATAGAGAAGTATTCTTCACAAGTAGACAGTCTGTAAAAAGTATACTTACAAAGCATTTGACTCAAGATAAAGCAGGTCAAGTTTTATTGGACAAATCTATTTAGAAAAAAAAAAGGTATATTTTAACCCTTCTGCAATCTCATATATCACTAACCAAAATCAATCAATATACATTAAGCATCAACCATGTGCCAAAGATTGTGCTATCATTTATTAATGATAAGCTTCAAATTAGCCACAATGGATGATGTCTTCCCTGCATCTTTCCACCCCTGAATTTGCGATTGCTATTTGAATTTCTTCTAACAGTAACACTATTAGGGACATTTATTAAAATCTTTTAAATGATCACACCTATACAAATTTATACAACTGCAGTTAGGCTTCAAAAAGCAGTTTCAGGTAATTCTAACTGTTGAAGAAATTCTTTTGGCATGCTATCAGCAGAAATTTCCATAGTACTGTTTGTGTATTTGATACATATCCACTTTAAGCAACATAGTTTCATCTTAAGTCTGATGTATAATTTTCAATTATTTCCTTTGTATTTCAATTCCCATAATTAAAGTTACTTTATAGCAATTGAAAGGAATTTTCACTTGAATCTTGGTTTTTTGGAAAAGGTTTTTTAAGCTAAAGAATTTTTTTTCTCATTGAAAACACATTTCCGAATACTAAAATCCTTTTAAAATGAAATTTTAAAACGTCTTAATGACTTTAATTAATAAAAGCAAGAACACATTGAGTTACATTTAGTTTTATAAACCAATGTTGTATATGAGTCATTTTAATCAATGCTACACTGGATTGTAGTCTGAAGAACAGTAAATTCACTTGAGACAGCAGCTAATATTCTTTGAACACTTGAATAAATAGATGTAAATGTTAGCTTTAACGTTCTCTTTGTTAATGTTTTTTTTTTTTTTTTTCCCTGAAACCTCTGACTGAGCAATGGCAAGCTGAATAGCAACATCACAGTGCTGAAAGAATTTTTCAACAGCAATTTGCTTGTTCTAATTTGCTTTTCAAGGTTGGTGATCAGGATCATTACGGAGCCTGAAAAAAGATCTATTTCTATTAATTTGGTCTAGTAATTTTTCTTATTCTAATCATATTTAGTTTCTTTGGCAATTCTCTTGGAAAAATTAATTGAATTTAAAAATGCCACCAGCAACTCATGTAGTTTCAAATTAAAAACAAAATAAACAAAAACACCTCCGAATTAGATACATTGCGCCTCAACTACACCTGCTGAGGAAGAAACATTAAAATGTTGTTTCCTTTGAAAGAGTTTCTAATTATTTGGTCCATACAACATTACTTATGCAATCATTTTTTTTTTTAAATAAAAAAGTCGATCAAAATTTGGTACAGAGACAATTCTCACTTTCTTAATTGAGGACTGTATATTCTACAGGGAACGGGACTCAGGACAGTTAGTTCATATTCTAGATAAATGTCAAAAAAGCAAATTTTACAAGTATTTTGAATAGCACTTTAAAACTTAAAATACATATCCTGCAATAACATCCAATTTTACTTTGCATCCTCAATAATATTCAAAATTGCTCAACATTTTCTCTTACATGTGGAAAAATTGTATTTCTTCCCAGATCTTATTTTAAATGATTAATTTTAGTGCAGTTTCCATTGGTTTGCAAAGCTAACTGGTGCTACAATTGTTCTTACTAAATAACATACTAAACCAGAAACACCCACACAGATCCTCACTAAAGCAACAGAGATGTCTATAAATAACCTGGACTAAACCTTCCTCTAAAATGGCAGTAACATACAGTTAAGCAATTATATGGAAATAGAAATGTAGTCCTTATCCTGTCTTTAGTTGTTTTCCTTAAAACCACCAGAGGGCAGAAAAGTACTTTGCAGAAAAAAAGGGCACCCTCTCACCCCTGCCAAGAATCGTAATATTCTTATTAAATATATATTATTTTAAATGACTATTATTTAAATATTTCAAGCATTCCAATTCTCCAGGGGAAACTACCCAAAATGGTTGGATTTCATGCAATTTTTGAAAATGGGGTTGTTTTAAATAGGTCATCTTCTAGAAAATATTCCATGACCTACATATGAAGGAAAATTCATTAAAGGGTCTTCATCTGAAGCACCTCTTCCTTAATCTGTATGTGGATATGCATTGCACATTAAAAACAGGGCATAATTCAATCATGTAGATTAGACAGGGCCTACTGGGTTAGCATTTTAAAGAAAGTTAGGCATAAAAGCAGTATCATTATAAGGGTAGTAATAACTGAAATACCTCTGGAAGTCTATTTCTCTTGACTATTGCTACTTACTGCAATTGCTCACAGACATGACATTAGTGAGTAGAAACAGCTGGTGAACATTTTTAAGCCAAGCTAAAATTGTCAGTTGATTTAATAAAATCCAAATTGTATGACTATAATTTGATTAGTAATGGTTTCATTTAACAAGTTTGAAATCTCAATATGGATTGGGAACCTGGCATTTTTGGCAGTTCAATTAAAGAAATGAAATTTTTAACTTTAAAATATTTAGTTCTTTTACTTCTCTGAAATGACATATAATGTGGATAGTTTGTCTCCTTCAAGAATGAAGTTCTCTCGATTATTGTAGCTTACTGGCAAATATTGGAGGTATTTTGGGTATTTTCAAATATACAGAAGTTAGATAATAATCACTTCATAATTTAAATTCATGAATACATTCTTGAAAACATTTCTTAAAAAAACTTTTTAACATATACATGCAATTATGTATACTAACAGGTTTACTAAATCTTTAATTCTATGTCATTCAAATGATTTGCTTTCAGGATGTATATAGCCATGCTAGCTTATTAATTAAATATTAGAGATGAATTGGGAAAATTCAATCAATTTGCAAAGTGAAAATATGCGATAATGAAGGCACTATCTTTTGACTTTCTTTGCATCCCTATACCATTAGTAGAGTGCTTGTAGTATTAGGAAATGCTTCACTTACTGAAAAAACACACACAAAATAATTGCATTTCTAAATATGTAATATACTATGTAGCAAACTAGTTAAATAGCATTGATAAATGATGATGAAGCATTTAAAGTTTGAATGTAATATTTGGAATCATTAGTCAATATTTAGGCCTTGAAATTCACTTTTTAGTAATAAAAAAAAATTCATGCTTAAAAAAGTTCAATACTCTAAAATGGGATTTAACTAGAGTTAGAATAATGTTAGTTTTTGGAAAGACATTCTCTGAAAAGTGAGAATTTTATATTGTAAATAATAAAGTTGGTTATTTTTTTTTAGGAAAACATGAAATTGGTTTATAGAAAGTTCTTCCAATATTTTGGAATATAAAATAATTCAGAATATGTATGAACAAAATTTGAGAGACCAAATTAAACATCAAAGGCAAGAACTAGGTTTTAGAGAAAACTAAAGTAAAGAATTTGTGGAACAGTTTAATTTTTAGAAACATTTTGATAATGGTGCATTTTTCTTTCTAAAATTTATGTCTTGCTTCTATGTTCAATTTATGTAATCATTCTTGATAATAGACATGTAGTATGCTGGGGAAGACTTCCCCTTTCTTCTCCCAAAGATAAAATAAATATTAAGGCAGGCAATTTCAAACTATAAACATTCTTTCCAAGCAATATCTTCCAACATACCACGTGTTACAATCTGGAAGAAAAGACATGATGCAACTTCTCTAAACAGAAGCATTTTCCTCATCTAAAGTAACAGTTCATTCCTTTGATTCTTCAGTGTTTCCACTCTTCATATGAATTTGTGAAAACATTTAAAATTGTATTTGGAATATCTTAAAAAACAAAACAAAACAACAACATACTTCCAGCAAAGAAAATATTTATTCCATTGAGTAAGAAATAAACTTCATTTGGTATTCAATTGACTTTCCAACTTAGTAGACAGGACTTTACAACTTCAAATACGGAAAATAAATTGCATTCTTGGCCCTTGCTTTAAAAGGTTATGAAGAATAAACGCACACCCTGGTAGTGTTCTAGTGATCTCCCTAATCTCAGTTGCACTTTGTCAGAATGAGGTAACTGGTAGTTAAGTGAAATACCCTAGATCAAAGGGGGATTAATCACCAACTGAATCCTTGCTGAATAAACCTGTCATTCAAGAAAATTATTTCCACTGAACTTAGCAGAGGATTGAAGGTATTTGCATAACAGGGACCACGTACTTCAGCCAGGTTAAAAGGTTCAGAATTCATCCCATGTTTAGCTTTTTGCCTCCTTTTCCTTTCAGCAACCCTGTACAATGGTTTCTAATCTGATAATACAGCTAACTATCTAAATGATGTCAGAACAGGAAAGTATTGCAAAGTTTGGATGAGGGATGGATCAATTTCACTTTCAGTAGTAACTCCTAAATCTGATTTGTTGGAATTTAAGATGTAATCCTTAAAAAAGTCCCTTAAACCTGAGGACTGTTTATTAACACCCCCTTTTTGACCTTTGTCTTAGAAACAACTGTTGTGTTCTGGCAGCAGTCTCTGCAACTCTTTATGATCATTCTACTTATCTACCTTCCCCCTAAAAGGTGAGGTTGTATGGATATCTGTAAAGTGCTTTGAAGTCTTTAATTTAAAAAAAAAAATAGAAGTTATAAACTTTGCTTTGAAATTTTAATATTACTTGATAACATAAGAAACCACAACCATTATAAATGGGTTTGAAATTTTAAAGCTATGTGGCATCTCTAAGAAGGGCTAGAAATAATTCTCACAAGACTCTCTAATAATGCTGTTTACAACAGGTGAAGAAGACATTTACATCAGATACTGAAAAACCAAAAGATGCTTGAGTTGATACAATCATTAGCCCAAGGTTAAAGCATAAAAAAAATTTTTTTTTGAGATTAAAAAAACAAGTTAAACTATCAGTGTCATAAATATATTTTTTCTAATGGTCACTTTCTCAAAGTTTTATACTTTCCTTACCTGTTAGGCATCCTGAAAAAGCTAACTATATAGCAGACATCAGATTTCATAATCATATTTTGACACAAAGTAATTTAGTTACTTTTGCATCTAGACTGGGTCCAATATGATTCAGTCTTTCATTGAACTTGTATTCATTGGAAATCCAAAGCATCTTTCAAGTTAAAAAAAAAAATGCAGAGAATGGTTATCAAAGAAAATGAATAAAACCCATATTGAGATAATTTTTTAGAAAATGATTGAAGTTTTAACCCAAGAAAGGACTCTTAGAGCGTCTTATAGCTTAGAATAAGAACATGTCAATCACGATTAAGCTTCTAGAATCGGAATCCCTTTGAAATGCAGCTGTTTCTTCTTTAATTGTGGAAGGGACTCTAAAGAAAAGAAAGGTCCAGCCTTAAAGATGAGTAAGGAATACAAAATAGCTCAGGATTAGTTGTGGAGTTCAAAGGTCGCTAATTACACTAAGGAGTTCCCAGACACAGGGAAAACATTAAACAGGTTACCTACAAAATGGGAAATAGACTTTGTCTTCAGAAATTATCCTGAAGTGACAAGTTTCTAGACAAAATCAAACGTATCACAGTGAACTCAGCTGATCTCAATGGAATGAAAATAGGAACTGGTTTTAGTTCTGTAATGTTCTGAAAGATAATTGATGGTATCACATTTCCTTCCTCACATTATTTCTTATTCTTTTTATTTCCTTCAGGTCTCTAGAATTGGTTTCAAACCAGATAATTATGGTTTTTATTTAAAGTTTTCTAAAAAGAGATTGATTGCATAAAAATTTCCTGCTAACCAATATGAATCTCATACATAACTCATAGTACTTTGCTAAACTAATACAAAATTAGGTAAAAACCAGTAATCTTCCAGATGGTTTAATTTTTGATGGTGACACTCAGCTAATGTTACTTTGCAGATTATCTAAACAATGATATCCTCCTACAATGTAAAAAAGTTCAAACTTATTGGATGGAAAATGTTGCATTTTAATAATAGCATAGAATTATTGACAATAATGAAGTGGTTATTTCATGTCCTAATGTTCCAGGTTACCCTTAAGCCATTGCTCTTCTTTGAAAGAGCTAGTAGATTTATGCAATATTTTTTTCTCATCAGAATTTTCAAAAACCAAAGTATCAATATATTTGACATCAGTATTTATTTTGTAAAACAAAAATCATATTATTTCTGACATTTAAGTTTTGAAAAGACAAACATGTAAAAATACTTAGACTTAAGAGATTTCAATTTAAAGTAAGAAGCAAGAATGAATGGATTCTGAAAGACATGGAAATCAGAGAAAAAGAAATAAAAACAATATGCTGTATGTAATTGAAATGTTAAAAAATACTTTCTATACCAAGTATGGTTTTAATTTTTTCATATGAATGCATTTATAACTGAATCCTTGAAGGTAGTTAGAAAAAAAAAAGAAAAGAAAAAAGACATACATTCAAATTTATCTTTTAAAAAATAAGACAAAAGCAGCAGATTATCAAGCCCTTCTTAAAAGGTGGGCTTTTATTGCCCTTTAATAGACTCAATGTCATTCTAAAGAAAAACTTCAGCAAAAATGGATGAGTAGTCATAGAAAACAAAGATAAACATCTTTAATTGGATTATGCAGTTTCATATAAGTAGGAAAGTTTTGACTGATATCAACAATTTCACATTAAAACAATTCTGTCCTTTTATGACTACATTTCCAAGGGAGCCATTGTTCTTGATGTAGCTACTATTAACTTCAGCTAACATTTACTGAGAGGCTCATCCTGTGCAAGGTACTGTGTATTCAGTCTTAAAAAATCACTATTATAGCCTCTAAAGTTCAAATTCCTCATTTTACAAAGGAGAAAAAACTGAGGCCTAGAAAACTTGCTTAAATAGAAGTATTGGAATTTGTGCCCTAGTTTTCTGGCTTCAAATCCTAGGCCCTTTCCATTAAACCATATTCTTTTCCATTGTGGATTTTAGCTTGTGCAAGGAAAAAGGCAACAGAGTAGAAAATCAGCTTTTAAAATGTTTTCTTTTACAAGACTTAAGACTAAACACATTGCCATTTAAAAAAAGAAATCTATCCATGATTCATTTCCATTGGGGAGAAATGTACATATTAAAAAGTAAATGACAGTAATTTTATTTTAACTATGTTAATATCATTTAAATTTTCCTCTTTTTTTAAATATCAGAAAGTTATAGAAATAATGATCTATATGCTACTGGTGCAGGGGCTTTGGAATTCCAGATGTAGTAATCAGATGAAATCAACTCCCGGCCTAAAAAGGAAACAAGAAACATGTTATACATTCTTTAATAGCACAAATTCTTTTATGAAGTTGACTTTGAAAATGATACCAATACCATATGAAAATAATTTCAACAAAATTCATATATATATATATCTTACTGATTTTATTTATCAATATGTTAATATACCATCAACCATTGTAACACTCTAGAAGCGGTAACAAATTTTAATATTCACTGATTGATCTGCTTATTTTTAGCTTATAAGGTATTATTCAAATATTCCTTACACTTGCTATGCTAAATCCTGCCATTTTCCTTAGTATGTACTCCTAACCTCTCACTCATTGAAAAATCCTTACTTATACTTGAATCAGTTTTCATTTTTACTACTGCAACTTCATAATTAGTATCCCTTATTCTAAGCTTGATGTCTTCTCTTTCACTTAAAATATCCCAGCTAAAATAATCTTTTAATTACTTGTTACAAAGTTACTCTCACAGGAACCTTTGCTAGCTCCCTAATAAAATTTAAATTTCATCCTTTCTACATTTGCAAAATTCAATTTTGCAGCTTTTATTAGGCAAGTATAATTAACATTTTTCTTCATTCCTTGTGACTAAAGAATACCATAGTAGTAAGATTACTGCTCGCCTAACTATATTGTAACTTTTAAATATTCTAATATTGTTATAGCCCATAATGGTGAAAGAATGAGTAATAATTGTTACTGTTATGGCAACTATTTAGAAACTAATTATGGAAGGATACTGGTTTGTATGATGGTCCTTTTTAAAAACTGGCTCCATTTACTTTAATATTATGACAGGGTTGTGCTAAATTGGTCATTTATTATAAAGATGTATGTCTGAAAATTATTTTTCAATCTATTTTAATTATTTAAGTTAGTGAATACTTAAAATGTTTTAGACATGGAGTCAATTAGGCCCAATTCATCATCAAGAATTATACAATCTTTAATGCTGTTTGTCAACTACCACTGTGTCTTCCAAAATAGTTTTCCTTAGTATCTATGACTTATCTCTAAGCACTTAGTGGTCAACTTTCTTTGAAGGTAGTCAAAAACCAATTACTTATTAAAGGTTTACTGTATGTGCTGGCTCTACAAAGATTAAAAAGTTAAACAATTCACTTCATGTTTGTTACATGCCTACTATGTGCCAGGTACTGGGCATACAAAAAGAGTCAAAAGGCAGTCTCTGCCCTCAAGGAGCTCCCAATCTAATGGAGATGGCAAGATGTACAGATATGGAATATGTACAAATGAATTAAAAATAACTTTGGAGAGGAAGCATAAGCAGCACGGGGGATTAGGAAAGACTGAGAGGTGGCACTTAAACTGTACCTTGAAACAAATCAGAGATGTTAGAGATGGAAGTACATCTTTAAGAAAAGATGGATAATACAGAAAGAAAGCAAAATCAACCAACTAAAGGAGACTGATTCACTTTTGTTCATGCAGTGCCCAATTCTCTATCATCATCATACAGTTTTTTTTTTTTTTTTTGGAATTCTGTAATTCTTGATCCAAGAATCTTTTATACCTTTCAAGTTATGATTTTACTCCCTCTGTTTCTCCTTTTTCCTGTTACTTCAGGATTTCTACCCACCAATTAAAAAAAATACTTAAAAATTAAAAAAAAAAATTCTTTTCTTTCAAGATGTATAAATTACATATATTTTAACTGAATTTCCAGTCACTATTTTATTGTGTCACTTCAATATTTTACCTGTATATCATTTAAAACTTGTTGTAAAGTTGTTTTGTGATTATAAAGCATATATCTGCATTTAATATTTGTCAGATATATAGGTATTCAGTAAATATTAGCAAAAATATTTTCTTAAAGATAAAAAACCATTTGTTATTAAAGTAGCAATTATATGTAAACAAAAAAAAAAATTCTGTTTACTATTTACTAAGAAGAAGAAAAATCTAATTTTTGACCCAGCTGAACCTATCATGGCCTTTTCTCTTTTACGCATCCAGTTTTGGTGGGTTGCTTTGTAAGTTTGAAGAAGGCAGAGATCAGAATGTGATGGGCTAGACAAGAACAGAAGTGTCCTTGTAAGGTACTCCAAACTTATCTATATTTAATATACTGGGACCATACCACAACACGTGAAGTCTTATTCTACATTAAATTTTTGTTATACTTCCTCCAGTTCAGTTTAAAACTAGGGAACTTACATGTAGTTATTTTAGGTTTTCCTGATGCAAACACTTGAACTGAATGCTGATCTGCATAACACCCAGTGAGTGTGTAATCTGGAATCCTAAAATAAAGCTGGAGAAAACAAAAATCCAGGTCATAATATCCATATAGTTTCTTTGCTCACAACTACAGTGGGTTTATTTCACATGTTTCACAACATAAAAATCACAAACATGAAAACCAGGAAATAATGTAAATATTTTTGATTAGTGTAAGTAGGCTAACATACATTTCTAATGATTCCTAAAGTGTAAGAAGTAGAAATGTATAGGTGAGAAAAGAGGTGGTTGGTCATGTAGTGAAAACAAAACATAATACATATATATATAAAAATATAATTTTAAGTCTTTTACAAAAATTATCTCATTCGATCTTCACAACAATCTTGTGCTTTTATTATCCCTATTTTACACTTGAGAGAACTAAGAAATTGTTACTTATCTAGGGTCACACAGTTACAAAATGTCTGAGGTCACTTTTGAATGCAGATCTTTCTAACTCCATGCCAGTACTATATCCAAATTTCCACCAGTTGTGTCTTAAGAGACTATCATTTAGTACTGGACTCATATTCATAGCTTTATCAGTTAGCAAAGATTTATGAGCCCTTTGCTTTTTAAAGGAACAGCTTTTGAAGATACAAGATTACTTCAATGTCTTGATGGAATGTCAGCAAGCATTTATTAATCACTTAATAAATACTAGGCACTCTGCTGTGTGTACAAAGAAAGGCAAAGAGTCCCTATCCTCAAGGACCTTACAATGCAATGATAGAAAAAACATGTAAATATGTATGTGTGAGTGCACGTTTTCACTTATATGTTACATATAAGATATATACAAAGTATGTCAAAGGAAGACAAATGAGAGGAAGGCAGATTTATTAAATGACTAAATTTTTTAGTGATTTATCATTGCAAAAATTATCATTTATCCTACTATATTAAAGGGAGCACATCATGTAAAGCTATTTGCAGCCAAACTGCAAAAATGTCTTTTGTTGGTTTATTGTTGATGCTATTCAGTTGTTTGGAGTGCTTTGCCATTTCCTTCTCCAGCTCATTTTACAGATGAGAAATGGAGGCAAATAGAGTTAAGTTACTTGTCCAAAGTTACATAGCTAATAAGTGTTTGAGGCCACATTTGAACTCAGGATAATGGGTTTTCCTTACTTCAGGCCTAACACTCTATATGCTGTGCCACTTAGCTGCTTTTTATGGTTGGTAGGAATTATATTAATATATTTGGGAATGTTTGTCTCTAAATTTTGTATCTGAACTATGTTTGGTATCCCCCTAGGGCAATTCCTCTAGTAGTTTCTAAGGTGTATAGAATTGTTTGCACCTAAAATGCACAGCTATCCTATTTTTTCTTTGTCTCCTTTTGGATTGAAAAAAATCTTTTTTATATTGGATTGCTAGTATCTTATACCCCCTTCTATCTGTATAATCTCCATAGCTAATTGTGCTGCCTAAAAATCTCTGTTTTTAATTTTTTATCTTTTCCTTTTATGCCTTATTTGTTCAGAGGAGAGGTTCTTAATGTAGTTTACTCATACAAATACATTCAATAACTTACTTTTACATATGTTGTACCTCCAATGCAAATAGTATCAACTGGTTGCTTTTGATGACCCATAGCATTAAAATTTACTGTTCCAGAAAGACTAATTTCCAGTGATTTGGGGAACTTTTGCCCTGAAAATAGGAATATCGTTAACCAATCATTCCAGATTAACAGACACCTGTAATAGAAAAAAAAGAGGGAAAAGAAACTCACCTATAATCCAGACTAATAGGCTTTTCTCTCGTAATACTTCTACCTGGCCAAAACTGGCCTTGTATTCCAAATGGGTGATTGGACCTCTGAAAAAAAAAACAACCAAATTTTAGCACCAGCCCTCAAGTCAGGAGGACCTGAGTTCAAATCTGGTCTCAGATATTTGCTACTTCTTACTGTGTAACCCTGGGCAAGTCACTTCACCCCAATTTACTTTAGGAAAACAACAACAACAAATTTTTAAAAAATATTCAAAATAAACAAAAAACAAACAAACAAAAAAAACCCTAATACTTAATATAAGGACAACACAAACTCCTATTTCTAAATTGGCTTCTAAATGAAGTACAATATGGTTTTTGAGTTATAGAACCTCACTTTGAATTCTAGTTCACACATTACCTCTGTGACACTGGGAAGTTTATTTAAGATTTGATTTCTTCATCTGTAAAATGATGGTGTCAGACGAGATGACCATGATCTTGTGGGTAGATATTCGGGTTCTGATAATGATTTCTAGGTGGCTATATCATGTTTAGCTTGTTGAAATAAATGTGACTTTGTGCTGTTTTCCATTTTAATCAGTGACTTAGATAAAAGTATACTTGCATTTCTATCATATTTAAAGATCAAACAAAACAGGTAGTGATAGGTAATATAAAATCCAAAAGGACCTGAGGTTTAGAATAGTGAACTGATTCTAATAAGATGACATTCAATAGAGATAAATATAAAGTCTTGCATTTGAGTACAAAAGCAAAAACAACTGTACAAGTGTCAGATGTATAAGACATGATTATAGAACAGTCGCTCTGAAAAAGATCTGAGTTGCTTAGTGGACTTGAGTTAATATAGTCGGTGTGAAACACACATGTTAAAAAAGCTAATATTGCCAGCAGCATTAAGATGGGATGTGGGATATAGGAGTCCTACTGTATTCTGCCCTTGTCAGATCTCGACTGGAGTATGGATTAATTTTGGGGAGCTACACTTTATAAGGGCATTGATAGGCTGGAGAGCATCCAAAAGAAAATAGTCAGGATGGCGAAAGGCCTTGAATCCATTACATTAAGGTATTAGGGATGTTTAACCAGAGGAAAAGATGACATAGCAGGATCTAACAGCTCTCTTCAAGGATTTTAAGGACTGTCCTGTGAAGGAAGAATCTGACTTGTTCTTTTTGGCCCTAGAGGATAGAATTGGGAACAGGGGTAGAGTTGCAAAAAGGAAAAACTTCCTATAAATTAGGTATCTAACAGTGGGATGAGCAACTTGGATAGGTAATGGTGATAGTGGTGGGTTCCCCTTCTTTGGGGGTGTTCAGAGACTGAATAAATATTTGTTGAGTAGTAGGAACTACTTTTGGGTATGGTTTCATTTAGATAGAATGCTAGGGTCACTTCCAACTGTCATAGTCTGTGATTTTATAATTATAGCTTAAGAACTAACATCATTACATTAACTTGAAAATCCTTACTTGCCTAAACAAATATTCTTTAAAGAGAATATTGCTGGGAGTCTACCTACCAAGACAAAGCCAGGAAGCATATAAACACAATTACAAAACATTTTTCACACAAATAAAATTAGATCTAAACAAATGGAAAAATATCAAATACTCATGGGTAGACTAAGATAATAATAAAAATAACAATTCTATCTAAATTGGTCTATTTGTTCAGTGTCATACTAATCAAAGTGCCAAGAAATTACTTTATAGAGGTAGGAAAAAATAATAACAAAACTCATCTGGAAGAACAAAAGGTCAAGAATTTCAAGGGAATTAATGGGGAAAAAATATAAAGGAAAGTAGCCTACCTCTACCAGACCTAAAACTATATTATAAATTGGTAATCATCAAAACCATTCGGTACTGGAAAAGAAATGGAGTAGTGGATCACTGGAATAGATTAGGTTCACAAGACACAATAGTCAATGACTATAGTAATCTAAGGTTTTATAAACCCAAAGACCCCCCAGTTTCTGGGATAAGAATTCACTATTTGACAAAAACTTCTGGGAAAACTGGGAAAAAATATGGTAGAAACTAGGTACTGACCAACATCTAACACCCTATACCAAGCTAAAGTCAAAATCGGTTCAGGATTTAGACATAAAAGATGATACTATAATCAAATTAGGAGACCAAGCAATAGTCTATCTCTTAGATCTGTGGAGAAGGGAGGAATTTTATATCCAAAGAACTAGAGAACATTATGAAAGGCAGAATGGAAAAATTTGATTACATTAAATTAAAAAGTTCTTGTACAAACAAAACCAATGCAGCCAAGATTAGACAGGAAGCAGAAAGCTGGGAAAAAAATTTTATATCCAGTGTTTCTGATATAGGCCTCACTTCTAAAATATATAAAGAATTGACTCAAATTTATCATACAAGTCATTCCATAATTGATAAATGTTCAAAGAATATGAACAGACAATTTTTATATGAAGAAATTAAAGTCATTTTTGGTCACATGAAAAAATGCCCTAAATCAGTACTGATTAGAGAAATGCAAATTAAGACTTTCAGGTACCACTTCACACCTCTCAGATTGGCTAAGATGATAGGAAAAGATAAAGATAAATGTTGGGGGGAATGTGGGAAAACTGGAACACTAATGCTTTGTTGATAGAGTTGTGAACTGATTCAACCATCCTAAAGAGCAATTTGGAATTATGCCCAAAGTGCTATCAAACTGTGCATACCCTTTGATCCAACAGTATCTCTACTGGATTTGTATCCCAAAAAGATCATAAAAAAGGAGAAAGGAACCACATGTGCAAAAATATATGTAGCAGCCCTTTTTATAGTGGCAGGAATTGGAAATTGAATGCCCATCAGCTGGGGGACAGCTGAATAAGTTAGGGCATATTAATGTAATGGAATATTATTGTTCTATAAGTAATGATCTGCAGGATGATTTCAGAAAGCCTGGAGAGGCTTATATCTCCATATAACTGAGTGATCCAAGAGAACATTGCATACAGCAACTAGATTAGGTGATGATCAACTCTGATTGGACTCTGCTCTTTTCAACAATGAGATGATTCAAGGCAATTCCAATAGATACGTGATGGAAGACCATCTGCATCCAGAGAAAGAACTATTTTATTGTTGTTTTTTCTGTCATTTTTTTCCCCTTTGATCTGATTTTTTCTTGAGCAGCACGATGAATATGGAAATATGTTTAAAAGAATTGCACATATGAATGTTTGTTGGCAGCCCTCTTTGTAGTGGCTAGAAACTGGAAACTGAGTGGATGCCCATCAGTTGGAGAATGGCTGAATAAATTGTGTATATGAATATTATGAAATATTATTGTTCTGTAAGAAATGACCAACAGGATGATTTCAGAAAGGCCTGGAGAGACTTACACGAACTGATGCTGAGTGAAATGAGCAGGACCAGGAGATCATTATGTACTTCAACAACAATACTATATGATGACCAGTTCTGATGGACCTGGCCATCCTCAGCAATGAGATCAACCAAATCATTTCCAATGGAGCAGTAATGAACTGAACCAGCTACGCCCAGAGAAAGAACTCTGGGTGATGACTAAAAACCATTACATTGAATTCCCAATCCCTATATTTATGCCCACCTCCATTTTTGATTTCCTTCACAAGCTAATTGTACAATATTTCAGAGTCTGATTCTTTTTGTACAGCAAAATAACAGTTTGGTCATGTACACTTATTATGTATCTAATTTATATTTTAATATATTTAACATCTACTGGTCATTCTGCCATCTGGGGGAGGGGGTAGGGGTTAAGAGGTGAAAAATTGGAACAAGAGGTTTGGAAATTGTTAATGTTGTAAAGTTACTCATACATATAATCTGTAAATAAAAGGCTATTAAACAAAAATAAATAAATAAATAAATAAAACAAAATATAAAAGTTGGGAAAAAAAAGAAAAAAAAAAGAAAAGAAAAAGAAAAAAATAAAAGAATTGCACATGTTTAAACTATATTGAATTGCTTCTTGTCTAGGGGAGGAGAAGGGAGAGAGAAAAATTTGGAACACAAGGTTTTGCAAAAGTAAATGTTGAAAACTAATTTTTTATGTATTTGGAAAAATGGTATGGTGCTAGGATGATGAAAAACATCTTTTTCTTGGTGTTACTAAAACAAATTAGCACAAGGAAGAGAGAATAGTTATTTTTAAAAAAGAGAATATTGCAAAAATGGAGAAATCTTGTCACTAAACTAGTATTACCTGTTATAAAAAGGTATATGAGCTTCACAGTACTCAAAGCAATTTTTCACACTTTCATGAAGTTTTAAATGGATGGTTATTTTTAATTGTGAATCTTCTTCCTTCAGTTGATAAAATCCCAAAATTGGTGGGACAGGAACCTAAGAACAAACATGTTAAAATTAATAATTTTCACCAACTACATGTAAAATAGTCATTGATAAACCTACCCATTAGTTACAGTATTGTTATATATACTATATTGTAACTATATATAATTACAGTTATGTTATGGTTGTCCTTTGTCCTTGAAGAACCAAAATGACATCACTATATTGAAGTCACAGTACAGCATGCCCAATTGTGGCTTATCCAGATGAATATGACTTAAAAACAAGTTCAACAAAAATAATTCATATGAACATTTGAAGGGGAGATGTCTCTAAATTTGCACATCTCATATTTCTTGAGTTATTGCAATTCTGCTTTGCTCATAAAGTATAGCACCTTCTTTGATGGGAGAACATCATGCTGGGCAGTCCTTTGTCAGCTTCTCCCACATCAAATAACTGATTCCCAAGTCTTCAGAGAGATCCTGAGAGTGTTCTGGTATCACTTCTTCTGACCACAATGTAAGCATCTTCTTTGCATGAATTCTCTGTAAAACAGTCTTTTAGCAAAGACATATTTGGCATTTGAACAATAGGGTCAGCCCATCAGTTTCACTCTGCAGAAAAATTTGAATTCTTGGCAGATAGAAACTAGGTGTCCAGTATTTTAACTTGCCAGGTGATTTTTCAGAATCTTCCTAACAATTCAAATGAAAGTAATCCAATTTGTT
The DNA here is from genome assembly GCF_902635505.1 of Sarcophilus harrisii. NCBI lineage: Eukaryota > Metazoa > Chordata > Mammalia > Dasyuromorphia > Dasyuridae > Sarcophilus > Sarcophilus harrisii. The sequence goes on along the minus strand of NC_045427.1, from coordinate 314,032,755 downwards.
GTCCAAGTGTCAAAGGCATACAACAATGAGGTCAGCAAAATAGCTCTGTAGATCTTCAGAATGGTGAACAGTCTAATAACTCTTTTCTCCTACATTTTTCTTTGGAACCTCCTGAACAATGAATTTGCTCTGGCAATGCATGAATCAACCTTACCATCTATATGAACATCCCTGAAAAGCATACATCCAAGTATCTACAATACTCAAAATTTCTTCATTTGCTGAAACTGATGGTTTTGTATAAGGATAGCATGGTGCCGGATGGTGGAAAACATGTTTTTCTTGGGAATTGCTAGGCCAAATTAGCACAAGGAGGAGAGAATAAATCCAGCATCATCTCAGCTTCAGATGTTGTACTGAGTGCACAATCACCTGTGAACAAAATATTATTATGCACCAATTCTTCCTCCACTTTAGTCTTGGCTTGTGGTTTTTTAAATTTAAATATTTTATATTAGTATAATAGTTGTGTTCATTCTCGTTGAAGGAATTGAATATAGTTATGATTTTAACGAACTGGGTATTTACCTTGAGTTTTTTCATTAGAATAGACTTAAAACGACTGGTCCATGTCTTACAAGTATCTTTTCCTAGCCCCAGTACCTAGCACAATATCTTATCCAGTATATTTGTTAATATACTTCTGGTGCCAAGATGGGAGGAGTGAGGAAGGAACCCTCTGAAGCTCTTCAAAATTCCCCTCTAAACAACTAGAAAAACTGCCTTAGTTCTGTCCCTAGGGCTGGCCAACAGCAGTACCCTCTAGACCCAGCAGAGATCTTGTTTCCATAGCAACTAAATAGCAAGACCTCCCCCCCTTCCCCTCCCCTGGCAGATCAGTAATAAAATTTCTCTCTAAGGCCCATGCATAAAGAGTCCCTGTTTCCATAGTAACCCAGTAGCAGGGTCCCACCTCTGGGGAAGATTCTGAAAGATAAAATATTGGATGCCTCGTTTCTGTCTCCAAGTGCCAAGAATTCAAATTTTTCTGCAGAGAATGAATGGGGGGTAAACTCCATACCCAGGGGAAACTAACAGGGAAACCCAACCTCCAACTGCTAAGCCCTGAAGCTAAGTAAAAGCCAGCAGTGAGACCCAGAATCCCAACACAAAAAAACCTGGGACAGTGCAGGACCAGAAGCCAACTCTCACATAAAAACACTAAGCCCAACAGACCTGGAGACTAGATCAAAAAGAGGAAACATAAGAATAATTGGGCTACCTGAAAGCAATGATTAAAAAAAAAAATCTTGTTACAATAATACAAGAAATAATAAAAGAAAATTATCCTTAAGTTTTAGAACTAGAGGGGAAAGTACAAATAGAAAAAAATAAAACTTCATGATCACCTGAAGAAGATTTCACAAGGAAAACTAATAGCAACATAATCGGCAAATTCCAAAAGCCCAAATCAAGGAGAAAATTTTATAAGCAACAAGAACAAAACAATTCAATATGGTGTAGCCATAATTAGAATCACACAAGACCTAGTAGTAGCAATATTAAAAGACCACAGGTTTTTGAACACTACATATTTATTGAAGAAAAAAAGCACTAGGATTGTGGCTGAAAATATATCCAGCAAAATTAAACATAATCTTAAAAAAAAAAAATTGCTAGACTTCCAGGATTTTCATTGCAAAAGAACCCTGAACTTGGTAGAAAATATGATACATAAGATCCAAGAGAAGTATCAGTAAATATCAAAGACTAATTTCAAGGAATTCAATAAGGACGAATTGTGTATGTTTTATATGTGGAAATGTAAATCATATGTCTATGACTATCATTAGCAATTGAGTAGTTCGAAAAAAATAGCTGTGTATGATAGGATTCTAAAAAGTCGGAGCCAAGTGTGATGCAATTCTAAAAAGCAAAATCATGTAGGAAAAGGTAAAAAGGATAATTATATTATATGAATGAAGAACAAGACTTAGCAAAGAGGAATTAGATGTGGGAGGAAGGCTAATAGTTCTGGAATCTTAATCCCATTAGGAATGGGTTTAAGAGGGAAAAATCCATATAGTTTTAGAAGGGCATAAAAGTATAAATTTGTAAAGAAATAAGAAGAGCAGGGAATAGGAATGGGGGATGCAGAAAGTATGTAGATGAATGGAAAAGGATATGGTATATAGATTAATGAGAAAGGAATAGAGGAGGGAAAAGGAGAGGAAGACAATAAGGGAGGGATTCTTGCATGGGGGGGGGCTGTAGGTTAAGTAATAGCAGGCAAGGAAGGTAACAGGTAAAAGTAAAGCAAAAGTAAGGGATAGGAAATAAGAGATATAAACATAATAATGATTAAGAGTAGAACTAATTAGGAAAAAAATCAGGGCTAGTAATCATTGATCTCAGATAAAGTTAAAGTTAAAATGATTTAATAAAAAAAGAAAAATAGGAAACTCATATGCCAGCCATATTAATCAATATTGTTTTAGACTATTTAATAAAACTAGATAGTACAAGGTTGGAATATTGCTGTGGTAAAGAAAATGGTGCATTGGTGGATTTAGAAAAATAGGGAAAAGACCTGGACTTATGAAAGATTATATTATGTACCTTCACAGGAATACAGGAGAAACAAGTATGGGATGGCATTACAAAGATGCATATAAATGTACGTGTGTGTGTGTGTGTATAATTATATATATATGTATATGTATGAATGTGTATATGTGTAAGCATATATAACCATATCCACACTTAACTGTAGCCTTCTTGGGGAAAGTAGATGGGAGGAAAAGGAAAGGAAAAAAAAAATCTACAAGGAAGCAAAGAAAAAGTAAATAGCTCTGAACATAAATTTAGAAAAGGACAAATAGTATGAAAGTAGCTACATGTGAAACCTCAAGAGAAAAATGTAATTGGTAACTGGTCTAAAAAGAATTCCTAGAAGAATTTTAAAAGGATTTTTAAAAGCAAATTAGAGAAGTAGAATAAAAACTGGGAAAAGGAAATGTATGTAATGTATGAAAAATTTGAAAGAGTTAATAGTTTAGGAAAAGATATACAAAGATATACCAAGGGGAAAAAAACTCCTTAAAAAATTGAACTGACCAAATGGAAAAAGAAGTATAAAAGCTCAGTGAAAATGTCGTACATATTTAATTCCTTCAAAATTAGAATTGAATAAGTGAGGGCAGAGCCAAGATGGCAGAGTAAAGGCAGGGACTCATCTGAGCTCTCCCAGAAGCCCCACCTTAAATAATTACTTTAAATAAATGCTAGAGTGGTAGAACTCACAAAGAGGGAGTAAAACAATTTTCCAGTCCAATACAACTAGGAGATTGGCAGGAAGGGTTGGGATACCAGGAGAAAGGAGGGCAGTCCAGTGCTGGCAGACCAGCCCCAGTAAACCAAGGAGGAGGCGTTGGGGCAACTGAATCAGTGGCAGTAAGGCGATTTCCAGATCTCTGAGTCCACAGATGCCAAAGACAACTTAGAAACTCAGTAGGAAAGGTCTGCCTCGCTGGAATGAAGTGGAATACAATCTAGGGCAAACTGGGCCAGTGTGGCCTAGGGCCCCGCAAACCAGGAGTAGGCATTGGGAGTCAGTGAAACAGCAGAAATAGCAGCTGCTTTTGGAGCTTTCAGTCTCAGGCAAGATGGTCAAAAAAATTGTTCAGAGGAAGATTATAGGGGTCTCTTTGCTAGTTAAGCAGGTCTCTGTTGCTTTGCTCATACTTGTACTGGGGTTGAAGTCCCAGAGTGAGGAGCACTAGCTTGCAGACCAGAGGTTGCAGCCACAGAGGAGTGTGGACCCTCCTAATACTGAATCCTTTCATGTTCTACTGTGCGCATGGTAATATATTCTTTCCTTTTTCTGTCTTTTTTTTCCCCTTCCTATTTTGTATTGAAGTCTTAAATAAATATTTTAAAAAAGAAAACAGATCCAGGACAGATAATTTAAAAATCAATGGACTACTTGACAATAAATTTGACAATACAAATTAAGTGGATGAATATCTACAAAAATATAAATTACCCAGATTAATAGAAGAAATAAAATACTTAAATAACCCAACCTTAGAAAAAGAAATTGAACAAGTCATCAATGAACTTCCTAAGGAAAAATCTCCTGAATCAGATGGGATTCACAAATGAATTTTACCAAACATTTAAAGAACAATTAATCCCCAAACTATATAAACTATTTGGAAAAATAGGCAAAGAAGGTATCCTACCAAATTCCTTTTAGGATACAAATATGGTGTTGATGCTCAAAAGAAGAGTCAAATGAGAAATAAAATTATAGGCCAATTTTTAAAATAAATACTAAGCTAACAATTTTAAGTTAAATAGTAGCAAAAATATTACAGCAATGTATCAAAAGAATCAGGTAGGATTTATACCAGAAATGCAAGACTGGCTCACTATTAGGAAAACTATCAGTAAAATATAATTGACCATATCAATATGATTTATCTCAAGAGACAGGAAAAACTTTGACAAAATACTGCACCCATTCTTATTAAAAACACTAGGGAGCATAGGAATAAACGAAGCTTATTTTAAAATGACAAGTATTATTTACCTAAAACTACTAAGCAAGTATTACCTGTAATGATTAGCTAGAAACGTTCCCAATTCAATCAGGGGGGAAGCAAGGATGACCATTATCACCTCTGTTATGCAATACTGTACTAGTTATAGCAATTGTTAGCTATAGTAATAAAAAACAAAAAAAATTTTTTTAATTATTCTAAGTAGTGAGGAAACAAAAGGATCCCTCTCTAGATGATATATTACACTTGAAAATCAACTAAAAAGCCTACTTGAATTTTTAACAATGTTAGCAAAGTTGCAGGATAAAAAATAAACCCAAATATCAGCATTTTTTTATATTACCAACAAAGGCCTACAGCAAGAGATAGTGAAATCCCATTTAGAATCAATATAATAACAATGAGAATTCAATCAAAATTAATCTATTTATTCAGTAATATACCAAGCAAACTATCAAAAAATTTATAAAGCTAGAAAAAAGTGACAAAATGCATCTAGAAGAACAAAAGCTCAAGAATATCAAGGATATTCTTGGCTCAAGGGAATCCATGGCAAAAAAAATTATGAAAGTAGTCTAGCCATACTAGATCTCAAACTGTATTATAAAGTGGTAATTATCAAAACAATACAAAGTGGTAGATCAGTGTAATGATTAGATACAAATTATGTTATAGTAATTGACCATAATAGTTCTAAGCTTTTAGAACTAAAACTCATTATTTGATAAAAACTTGCTGGAAAAACTGGAAAACAGAACAACAGAAAATAGTTATAAACTAACATTTCACACCATATACCAAGATGAACTCAAAACATGTAGATGATATACACATAAAAAGTGGTATCATAAGAAAATTAAGAGAGCATGGAATACTTTATCTGTCAGATTTACAGTTAAGGAAAGAGTCAGGACCAAAGAAGATACAGAGAGCATTATAGAATATAAAATAAATGATTTTGATTTTATAAAATTAAAAATGTTTTGCACAAACAAAACCAATGGGGGGAAAAAAACTATATAAAGAAAGCATAAATTGGGGGAAAAAAGTTTTTACAATAAATATCTCTGATAAAAGCCTCATTTCCTAAATATATAGAGAACTGAGTCAAATTTATAAAAATACAAGTCATTCCCCAAATGATAATATGTGAAACGATATGAACAGATAGTTTTCAGGTGAAGAAATCAAAACTATCTTTACTCATTAAAAAATGATCTAAATCACTATTGATCAGAAAAATGCAGAGTAAAGTAACTCTGACACACCAATATATACCTATAAGTGTGGCTAACATGACAAAAGAAAAAAGCTGGGGGAGATATGGGAAAACTGGGATGCTAAGCACTATTGGTGGAGTTATGAACTGATCCAATCATTCTAACGAACAATTTGGAACTATGCCCAAAGGGCTATAAAAGTGTGCATGCCCTTTGATATAGCAACATCATTGAGTCTGTATTCCCAAAGACATCCCCAGAAAAGGAAAAGGACCTATTTGTACAAAAATATTTATAGCAGCTCTTTTTGTGGTAGTTAAGAACTGGAAATTAAAGGGATGCCCATCAATTAGGGAATAGCTAAACAAGTTGTGGCATATGAATTTAATGGAATATTGTTGTGCTATAAATAATGACATACAGTACTGTGAAAAAACAATAAACATTTATGTTCCCATAGTGCAGGAAAACTGTAACAGGGAAACTTCTGAAACCAGTGGACACTAGTTAAAAATGGACAGAATTAGTTGTGTAGTTTAAAAAAAAAAAAAAAAAAAGCTGAAGACAGGGCAAAGATCACAGCTTAGCTAGAGTATGCATACTTATTTCTTTCATAAATATTAACTTTTCCTCAGGAGGAGCTAAGGTTCATTCTAATGGTCATACAAGGTAGCAGGAAGGAGGACATAGTAAGGGATGTATGTTGTACAAGCATCAAGAATATAGGTTACCTTCATCACCCAAAGACACAGGGGAGATGAGGGAAGGACTTTGTGGCCAGGATAAGGGATAAAAGGCTGCACTCTGATGTGTGTGAGCTTATTTAAGCTCCACAGTCACTGCCCACAAGAACATATTAAAAGTTTAAACTGCTTCACACATCCTGAGTTTGTTCATTTGCTGTACCTTTATGTGGGGTTCAGAATTTGTTTTCAATAGGATGATTTCAGAAAACCCTGAGAAGACTTACACAAACTGATACATAGGGAAGCAATATTCTCTTAGGCATATAATGATCTAAGACAATCCCAAAGGACTAACGAGGAACATACCATCTGCCTCCAGAAAAAGAACTGATATTGATTGAATATAGATAGAAGCAAGCTGTTTTTCACTTTCTTTCATTTTGTTTTCTTTTATTCTAGTCTTCCAGTACCAAATGATTAACATGGAAATGTTTTTACATAATTGCATATATATAATCTATATATGATTATTTACCATGTCAGGGAGTAGGGAGCATGGGGAAGAATAGAATTTGGAACTCAAAACTTTAAATAAAAATGTTAAAAAATTGGAAAAAAAATAAAATATATTAAGAAAAAATGACAAAAAGAATATTTTAAAAATGTATTTCTACTAATCTTTCCTGAAAAATCTCTCATCTGTTATGACCCTAAGATGATATTGTTTAGGGACAGCAAGATAATATAGGAGCAGGAATCAAAATAATCTCCAAAAAGAGGATCATGAAGAAAATAATATAACTTTTATAATGTATATGTATATATTTGCATATTTTTTACTCTGGGGGCATATTTTACAACAGAGATATCAAACTCTGACAAACTCCTGTGACTTGAACTAAAGTACAATGTAATTCATAAATGTTTAACTAAATAAGAATACATAGAAAATAGAAAATAATAATACATAGAAACAGTTATTGTTTATCTGACATTTTAAGTCAACACAGATCCCCAAAAGATCTATTAGTTTAGTAGAACATATTTAATATGCTTGTATAGTTAATGTTATGCAATATAGTACAACACATTTAACATGTAAGTATAGTAATACATTCATGTTATTTAAAAATAAATATTAAAATATATTGGAAGCCTATGTTCAAAATTTTCTTTATTGATAAGGTTGAGTAACAGACCATTGTTCTAAACAATGTAAACAAGGTGAGGTAATCTTAAGTTAGAGAATTTAATGTTGCAAAAATTTAGTGAAATCAGAAGAACTTGCAGTGAAATTTTAAATCTTCACTTTCACTCAGGATCCTATGAAATCCTATGAAAATTCTGCTCTGAAACAAGTATGTATTATTTACTTATTTATAATAACTATAAATTATACAGATTAGTTATTTAAAAAAACAGGCCTTTGATTCTACCTGTGTAGATAACTCCCTTTATCTAGGTAGATTGCCACCAGCTCTTCAAGAATTTCCTAGAGCACTGAGAAATTAAATAACTGGTTCAGGATTATGTAAACTGTACCAGAGGCAGGATTTAACCCTGGGTCTTCCTGGCTCTGAGACTAGTTCTCTTACCACTAAGTCATATTATATACAAATATGCAAAGACAGACACATACATATTTTACCTGAGATGTATAGTAGCATAAGTGGAATGACTCTAAAGGAGGAGTGAATGGAAATTTGTAAGGCCCACTAAATGCAGAATCATCCATTATATCAACGCTGCTGGAAGTAAGAACAGCAGAATCAAGGGAAGTCACACAAGGATGCACCAGAATATCTTGAAGTGGAGATCCATTGGTGGGGAGATTCAAACTGACCGTAACATTTGGCATGACTCCTTCCAAATCACACTTTAAAAAAAAACAAACAAGATTATTAAAAACAAGATCCTAAGATGATAATATAACAATAATAGCAGATACTTAAATAACATTTTAATATCTGCAATGTATTTTATTGCTTTATATATATTTTATATACTATCTCATTTGAGCCTCACAATAATTCTCTTAGTAGATTTTATGGGCATTATCCCCTTTGCACACATGAGAAAACAAAGGTTCAAGTGTCAAGAGTAGAACTCAAATCCAGGTCTCCTTATCTCCCAATTCTAGCAATTTAGACATTTATATGAAATCTTTCCAGATGAACTTTAGTAGAGTTATTTGCTTTTCTTTGCTTTATTGAGTATAAGCATGGAACTTCAATGACTACTTTATCTGATATAAATTCATATTATATCACTTTGCTTTTGCCCCTAAGACATATTTATCCTTGACATAAAAATATTTAAAAATTTTAATCTACTATCTAATCTAAATACCCTGAATAATGGGTGTTCACATCAATGTGTTTATTTTGGGGCATAAGTACATAAGCAGGCAGAAAACAGTTCTATGAGCAATTTTCTCTGCATCAAGAATAAAAAAGTCCTTCATAAGTGCATTCTAATAATTATAATGTATTTATAAATGAATATAAATTTGAGGTGGGCTTGTACAGAAGAATGAAAATGTGTTTCTTCCCCTGAGGAAAGAGACAGGATCTACAACTTTTAGGAAACTCCAAAATAAGTAGGCACCTTCTTAGAATTTTAATGTTCTAGAGAACTGCAGAGGGAGGGCATCACAGATTGGGTGGCTTGGTCAAATTCACATTTTTAATTATGTTAGAAGTAGAACTGGATTCCAGTTTTTCCTGGCACTGAAACTGGCTATTATATCACTGCTTCCTTTTCTCTTCCTTAATTTATCCTAATTTCTTAGCAACCAAGTGCCATTAATTTGCTACACTTTAAAAAAAAAAAAAAAAAAAAAGGAAGAGGGGAACATTAAGTCCATATGCATATAATTCAATTCATGTTCTTGGTAATGGAAAAAAAAATAGCAATATTGTTTCCTGGTATAGCTCATTATTATCTTAGCTGCTATGTTCACTTTGATGACTAAATCATTAGTAACTTAAAACAAAGCAATACATTTCAGAAATGTCGCATAGCATAATTGACAAAAGGGTCAATCTTGGAGTTTGGAAGAATTAAAATCTGATCCCAACATATACTAGATGTCCAAACACAGGCTACACCTCCTCTCATGTTCCAAACAATCTTTTAAAACTCTACAATGCAAAAGATTAGCCAATCTTCATAGGTAGAGGCAACTTCTGTCTTCTGCACATGTTCCTTCTATGCCAAAAAAGGGTGGGTGAGGGGGAATTACATTTTGTAAGATATAAGTCTATCTTATTAAAAAGACTCTCTCCCTCTTCCTCCTGTCCCCTATCTCCACCCTCTCCTCCACACACACACACACAATATAAAGTCATCAGTATTTAGAATTAAGGAAAGGACCTCTAACTCTCTAACTATGGTAGGCCTAAGCCTCTGCTTCCAAATCTTGTGGTATTTAACCCAGTACTCTTTCTATCACATTCAAAATATAAATTATATGAGAACAAAACATTTGCTTTACACAAAATTTCAAAATAAGATTCCTTTAAATAGTGAAGTCTTTTAGATCAGGACTTTTTAAACTTTTTCCACTTGTGCCCCTTTTTGCCTGAACATTTTTTACCTAACTTCTATGGGTAGATAAAATAAGTATACAAATCAAATATCTATTGTAATAAATCATAATTTAGTGACCTCCACATTCAGTTATGAGTTCCCATATGGGGCGGGCTGCATACCACAGTTTAAGAAGCTGGGCTTTAGTGACTCAGAAATATCTAAAGACCATAGCATTATATCTTATATTAATACTGTCAACATATTTAGTAGCTATATATCATCAAAATGTTAAATGTCAATACCTAGATTTAAAGCATAAAGACTGAGATTTCAGAGAATGAAACAATCTAAAAAAAATGCTATTTTAAAATGGCTATAAAATGTTTACTTATGTATATTATTTATATAGGTTTTGGAACATTTTTAAACACGATCTTAAAAGTAAGCCTTTTTATTAAGATCATCATTGTCTTTTCATAATTTTTAGCTTTAAATTGGACTCCAGGATTACTTAAAAACAAGACAAAATGGGGAAAAAAGGCTTTTTAATGATTTTAGCTACCAATTTGGAGACTATTTGGTTTTACCTTCTAGAAAATCTACTGGCAAATTGGTGGGACAACATATCTCACTAAGGTTAAAGATGGATTTTAAATAGGATTTTAGAGATCACTTAATCCAAAGCCCTTATTTTATAGGAGAAACTCAGGAAGAAATCAAATCATCCTTCATTAATAATAACATTAAGAGTTCACACCACTTGGACATTTTTGGACTACCCCAAAGATAAAATTTAAGTTGCAATACCAAAATACAACACTTTTATTTTTCTCAACATATGTAAAATAGATCCATTTAACATGCACTACAGTCTCACCTTACAGGTTATAGTTCCATAGACTTGCCACATATCTGCTACATCCCGCTTATCATATTGCATGGATTTAACTTTTTCGGTGATAGAAACAGTAACTTGTGGTTTTCCTTTGTAACTACCAGCTTTCCATGCTGGTTGTTTGGGGATTTGATTTACTGAAAGATTACTAAAATTATCTAATAAAAAATTGGCATCCAACAAAGTGCCAAATGGACAAACATGTAAGAGCAGATCAGGTAGTTGGCTCACTTTGGTACTCAGATCAGCTTCAGTCTTGGGCCCTGAATCAAAAAAATCAATCATCCCAAAAAGTAGATCGAAGGCTTGTGAGATTCCACTAATGCTAATGAGTGGTGGATGAGTAGACAAAGCTTGCTCAACAAGTGGAACACTAACATAAATCAAGCCATTTTTTTGAAGGGCAAGAACAGGCCATAGTTCTCTTCCTTCTATGGGAAGTCCATAGACTGAAGCTTTGCTGATTCGTGAACAGCTATCACGGCTCTCCACAAAATCCTTATCATCGTCCAATAACCTGAGTTCAAAAAGCAGAGCTTTACAGAAGGGCTCATCTTCTGGTACAGGCACATAACTTGATCCGTTGAATGTTTTAGCTCGTTTTTCAACAGTGGGATACCTTCTGCATCAAGGAGAGAAAAGCTTGTGTTATTCCTGATTCACAGTCAAAATAGAAGTAAAGCAACAGAAAAAAAATATGGTTAACTTCATAATATGTTCTTTATCACTCCTTTATGTTTTATTTATCCTTTCATAAGATGTCATTTTAAATACTGAAAAGTTGAGCAAGTGTGTTTTTATTATGATAGTTTTATTGTTGTAGAAATGGAAGAGATGTGACCCAAGTCTATATAGGAAGCTCAAACCTTTTAATTCAATGGGTAGATTTAAAGTTGAAGATTCAGCATATTACTGTTACTTTCCTGTCTCTGTCTCTCTGATTCTCTAGTCCAAAAGGACATAGCTTAGCAGTAAAAAGCTAAAATTTAAAAAATTCTTTATGACTTGTATACCTTATATGTAATATCAGACATATCACTAATACATTCTTTTGGGAGTATATAAGACACTTTTACTTGACTTTCACATATCCTAAAATATTGTACATTCTTAGTTTTAGAAGTTCTCTGCTACAATTTATAGGAGTACAGACCAATCCCAAATACTGTAATCATTAACTAGATGAATGACTTTAGGTAAGACTTTTAATTCCTACTGGCCTCAGTTTCTTTACCTAGAAAATAAATAGATTGAATTAGGGATTCTCAAATGTCCTTTTTCATTCTAAAATTCTATGACAATATGGAATAAATCAGACTCCTTGAGGGCAGGGACTGTTACCTCTCTTTTTATCCCCAGGACTTAGCAGAGTGCTTAGCATATAGTGTTTAATAATGCTGAGTGATAAATCAAATCACTTCTAGGTCCAATTTAGCCATTTTGAGTAGATTCTAGGATATGGATTGGAATAGGATGCAAGTGTCAGAGTTGAAAGAAACCTTTAAGATAACTTTTCCAACATCTTCAGAATAAGCTCAGAAAAAAATGGAGTTATGATCAAAAACACAGAATTTGAAACCCATCTTTTGATTTTAAAAACTAGTTGTTTTCATTCTACAAGATTTAAATAGATTCAAGGAGAATGGGGCTCCTATGGGACAGATATGACCCAAGACCAATTTTAATTTATTGTTGTTCAGTCAAGTCCAATTGTTTGTGACTCTCTTTGGGATTTTCTTGGCAAAGATACTGGAGTGATATGCCATTTCTTTCTTCGGCTAATTTTACGGATGTAGTAACTCAAATAAATAGGGCTCAGTATTATGTCAAGAATAACAAAGCTGTTAGTATCATCAGAGGTCAAATTTGACATCAGAAAAATGAGTTTCTCTGACTCTAGATCTGGTACTCTGTAAGTGGCGTATCGCCACTTAGTTTCCCCTACCTTTATTTATATACATCTAAGGCTTTAAAAGGCACTAAATCAGCTTTTGCTTCTAAGAAAGGTAGTTTGCTAGATTAAGAATTATGTCTCATATATTTTAACGTGTTTAATATATATATTAGATTACTTACCATCTACGAGAGGGAGTGGGGAGGGGAAAATTTGGAAGTCAAGGTTTTATAAGGGTCAATGCTAAAAAATTATCCATGCATATGTTTTGAAAATAAAAACCTTTAAAAAAAGAAAGAAAGAAAGAATCCCGTCTCGTTAAATTCTACCAGTGGCTGGTTAACATTCAATATAAATTTGGTAAGAAGAATTCATCCAATGACATGAATTTCTCTTTTGATTATTACAGTAAAAACAATAAAGACTTTTTAAAAATCCTATTTACAAAAATGAATTATGTAAATTTCTCCTTTTCATAATATCACAGACTTTGAATAGAAGAAAACTTAGTGATCAAAGTCTGACTCTCTTTTACGGATAAGGAAACTGAGGAATACAAAATATAAATAACTAGTCTAAAATCAGAGAAGTAGTAAATGGCAGAATTGGGATTTGAATTCGGGTCTTGATTCTAAATTACCTTATTAAACAACTTATTAAAAATCTAAAAAACTAAACCTGTCTAGAGTGTAAAATTAATAAAGAAAAAAATAACTTAAGGAACTTTAAAAAAAGTGTTTTATTTTTAAAAAATATGCAAAGATAGTTTTCAAAATTCACCCTTGCAAAACCTTGTGTTTCAAATTTTTCTCCTTCCCTTCCCCCACTCTCCCCCTAGACTGCAAATAATTCAATATATGCAATTTTTCTTATGCATATTTTCACATTTATCATCCTGGACAAGAAAAATCAAATTAAAAAAGCAAAAGAAAAAAAGAAAGAAAACAAAAAGCAAGCAAACAACAAAAAAGGTGAAAATACTATATTGTGATCCATATTCAGTCTCCAGTCCTCTTTCTGGACGAAGAAGCTCTTTCCATCACAAATCGATTAGAATTGCCTAAATCACCTCATTGTTGAAAAAAGCCATATTAAGAGAAATTTTTTTTATGTCAAATATCAGACACTTTCCTTTCTGCATTGCCAATCTATTTTATTTCACAATCTCCTCTTAGAATCCTTTTCTTAAGACACAGAGCTCAAGTGAAATCTTCCTTAAAATTTTTTCGGTACTTCTCCCCAACTACTATTGCTCTCCTTAATCCTATCTGTATGTATTTTATATTTACTTATAAATGTATTTCATTGTCTGTTAAGACTATAAACCCTTTTGATTAAAGGTTATTTTAATTCTTTGTTATAAATACAGTACAGGGCTTGACTAATTAAAGATCCTTAACAAATGCATGGTGATTTTTGATCAACCTTCAATTTCTTTTTCTGGATTGCTAGTTTGCCGTGGTTTGCTCTTAAATAACTAAGGGCGGAATTAATTATTGTTTTTCACTGAGGAAAAAAATAGAAATATCCATCACACCAAACATTCATTTCATTATCTTGAATTTCCCAACTATATCCATTTTTTTTCACATGCCTAATTCCAAAAGTACAATATTTCAATTTCCATCTCTTAGTAGCATGAATAAGACTGATCACCCCAGTGGCCCTCAAAGTGTAGTTTAAAGAATTGTTGGGGTCTCTGAAACCCTTTCAGAGGGTCTACAAATTCAAAATTATTTTTTATTTCTAATAACGTAAATAGCTATAAATATAACCCATGTGAACAAAAACTCTTTGAACAGATCCTCGATAGTTTTTTTTTAACCACACGAAGATACTGAGAACAAAAGTTTGAGAACCACTGACCTAAGTAGTTGTACTCCTAATTCTGTAGATTAAGAAACTGAAGCCTGGAGAAATGGATTGATTTGTTCAAGGTCTTACAAGGTTGGTGGCAAATCAGCAAAACTGACATCTGAACGCAGGGCACGATCCTCGTTTCGTTATTTTCTCTACTTAATCGTCAAAACATAAACCAAACATCTAGTTACCCAGTCAAGCAAAAGGATTTGCAATGTGCGAGGCTAAGTGCGCAAACAACCCTTTCTGTAGGAAGAGGGCGGGTGATTCTCATCCGCTCAACAACAAAACGAGTATTAATCAGCATTTTCTTTTTTTAAATTTTTTTTATTTAATAGCCTTTTATTTACAGGATATATGCATGGGTAACTTTACAGCATCAACAACTGCCAAACCTCTTGTTCCCCCCACCCCCACCCCTAGATGGCAGGATGACCAGTAGATGTTAAATACATTAAAATATAAATTAGATACACAATAAGTATACGTGACCAAACCGTTATTTTGCAATCAGCATTTTCTTAAGCAATCCCGATCCCGGGGCTGTGCACTCATATTTACCTGGAGAATCTCACGGTCCCGCCATGCGGGGTTCCTGGTTCGTGGCTCACCAGCCAAATCGCCCGCTGGGCCATGACTGGGCCCAAGTCATAGCCAGTCTCGGTTACTGCCAAAAGAACACACGAGTGCAGCTGCCCAAAGTTGGGGTTTTGGGGGGGATCCCCACGGAGGCCCTGAAGGGTCTCTTCAGGAGTTGCGGGTGGCCCCTCGCCACCTAGGGCTCTGGCTCACGGAAGACGTAGAATCCCTCTACTTTACCGGTGCTCAAGCTGGTACGACCGCATCGGTCAATACACGCCACATCCGCAGAGGAGAAGGAATGACAGGCGCCAAAGAAAGCTCTCGGCACAAGGCAATCAGCCGGGATCCCCAGTGAGATCCAGCTCCCGACCTCTCCCCTTCTTCCTCCGCGCTCCACTTCCGGGATGGTGGCCCAGAAGGCTCACAACTAACCAGTCGCAAACACGCCGCTAGACGATCTCTTCTAGTTTTCCCTTCGCCTTCCGCCCCTTCCCGCCGCCCGCCGGAGAAGAGCCCAGCGTGGGCCCTGCCGGGCGCAGCTCCGTTTCCGGCGTGCGGAGGCGGCGCCAGGCTGAGCGGCGCAGGCGGCGCAGGGAGGTGGCCGCTGAGAGGCGTTAGCGGTTCCGCTTTATGGCCGCTCTCCCGCCCTGCTGGGCCGGCTGGGGCAGGGGCTGTGCCGGAGGTGGCAGGCTCCCCGGAGGGCTGTGCGGAGTGCCGGGGAAGCTCAGCATGTGAAGTGGGAGGCCATCCCGTGGGGAAAAACAGGAAGGGGATCCCCCTGCGCGGCGGCCAAAGCCTGGCGGGCGGACCGGCCGTCGGCATGGCTACGACGGCGGAGCTTTTCGAGGTGGGTTTTCTGCTCCTGGGGCGGGTGAGGAGTCGGGAAACCACTCCGGCCCCTCCCCGGGCTGCCTGTGCCTACCTTGAGGTAGGGGGTGGGGAAAGCACCTGCGAGAAGAAGCTGGGGGAGGGGATGTCCGGGGAAGCCAGAAGTGGGGGAGGGGTGTCTGTGGGACTGTGGAGGGCGGCGAGGGGATGAGTCCCCAGGGGAAGGAAGCTACATTTCTTTGGGAACAACTCTTGGTAACTTCTTAGAGCGCTGCGAAATAGGGTAGGCTGACCTCCTGATCTGGAGCCCGGAGGAAAATGGTAAGGTCCGACAACGATGCAGGAAGCAAGGGAAAATGACAGCCGACTCTTAAGTTGGGGAAACCACCGAACTTGTTTGTTGAACACCTGAACACTCTTCCTCATTGGAGAACCATCCGAGATTTACGTGATCCCTTGGTCGTTTGATTCCGAGTTGGAATCCATCTCTTTGTATTGTACATTTGGGGCTATAATGGATCATTTTAGTTGTAGAAAAAACTGCTTATCATCTCTGTGGAAATTTTATCTTTGGCAAAGGCCTCGTTATCGTCCATTAAATTAGAGAGGAATGGAAATCTGGTAATTTCTTGGTGTTTTAAGGATCCTAAAGGATCTTAATCATGATAATGATTAAAAAAATAGTTGCTAACATTTACATAGTGCTCTGTGCTTTAAGCCATTTACAACATCAGATTATTTTGCCAAACAGCCTCGTGCCACCTGATGTGGCACTGGAAGAACCTTGTTGTCATGCTAATTAAGTTGTTTATTTATTTTAACTAAACACATTTTTGAAAAGGAGAAAGTATTTGCAAGGTGATTTAAGGTGCCTAGTTTCAGCATGCCAAACTTTGTGATATTCAACAAATCAGAACAATGCAAGGCACCATTTGGCTGATACTAACTATTGTACTTGCAGTTGACAATTCCTGTTGAATTTATACTTGGAAATTGACAATTATTGAATCTTGGTATTTCTGTTATAGTTTAAAATTGATATTTATATTATCTACAAATGCTTAGTCAAGTGAACTTTCCTGATTTTATTGAAAATATATTTAGTTTTTTGTTTGTTTTCTCTTGTTTTTTTTCCCGTAAAAATAATTGTCTCTTTTGTCTTGGAACTTGTCATTTGAGACATATATGATTCTACCTGATATTATCCAGTGATAGTAGCAGTAGGATACTTGTATTAGGCCAAAGTCTTGGGAGCAATCTTGTACATAAAATGAAATCTTCTTTATTATTATTTTCTTCATATTAGCCTCCTGCTTCATCAATTTAAACACTTCTACAGTCATTTTTAATATTAATACTCGACTGTGAAGAATTATTTTAGTAATTCAATGTTGGAAACTCTTTGTACCAACAAAAAAATCAAAACAGTTTTTCATTGCCAAAGTAAAATTTTTATTTATTTAGGAAACTAAAGCTTACTCTATATTCTTTTTGCTCAGGGGAACTTAAAACTTTATATCAGTATATTCTTTTCTCTTGTCATCAGCAACAAGCATTTCACTTTCATAGTCCAGAATTATGAAGTTCCTCTGATCATAATTCCATTTTACCATAGGCTCCAGTCATTCTTCTCATTGCTTTCTTAGTATAACACCTCTATATGACCTCACTTTTCTTCCCTCAGAGTCTGTATCCTTTCATTAACTAGTACAATTTTGCACTGTCCTCCTGAATCTATTGCTTCATCATTCTCCTGTTGTCACTTCTTTTCCAAACACTAATTTAGACTTCCCAGAAAAGATGAAGTTAATTAGTTGCAAACTGCCTTGTATTTCCAATTCCAACTTCAAATCACCCAGCACCATTCCCTATCCTAGCTTCGTTTGCTCTGTAACATGGACCTTTCGCCTAATAATAGTCCCTCTACTTGTAGCCTTCATTCCCTTACTTTCTATTTTTTCTTGCAAATTAGCCCTTGCTCTCTTCCTTCATATTACAGTCAACCTTGTCTAAAATCTCACCACTTCTCAGTCTCACCTCATTCATTGGTTCATTTTGTATTGCCTTAAAAACAAGATGTAGCTCTTGCATTCAATACCCCCATCCTTTCAAAAACCTTTCCTTGACTCAGGTGTCCTCTATAGATTTCGTTTCCTCTCATAGTCAGTTCTTAAGAAAAACCATCTGTTATTCTAGAAACAGTTGTTTCTGCTTTCTTTCTTCCTACTAATTTCTCAATCTTAAAATTGCATTCTTCTGAGGTTTGAATTGATTTTTTATTGTTAAATCTAATAACCTTTGCTTTGTTTTCCACCTTCTTCTCCATACTCTTTTTTTTTCCCCCTAATTCTTCAAGACACTACTCTTGTGATTCTCTTATGTCTCACTCTTTGTTAGTGTCTTTTGAATTAACATCTTTTATGTTACTTCCCCATGTGGAGTCTATGTATACAAAAGCTCTGCTCTAAACTTTCTTTTGGTGACCTCATCAACTCTCAGAAATTCAGTAATCATCTATGACTTAAATCTATCTGAACTTTCTCCTGAGTTTAAATCTTACATCTCTAATTGCTAAATATTTATACTAGGATATCCTATATAAATCTCTATTTTTTAAAACAATTTATTCACTTTTTCCATAAAACTCCATATCCTATCTGTACCACCATTTTTTCAGTCACTCAGACTTAGAGTCAGAGAGTCATATTTAATATTTGGCATTCATTAATTCATGTAGCCAGTTAATTACTAAGTCTTGCTAATTCTGTATCTATTATATTTTTTATATCTCTTCCTATCTCTTCATTCATATTAATCATCTTAGTCTAGAATCTTCTCATCTGGAGTATTGCTACATTAATTTTCTAATTGGTCACCCTACCTTCAGTGTTCCCCCCTGCATTTTATCTGCTTTACATCTGCCAAATAGTCTTTTTTAAATTAGCTTTTTATTTTCAAAATACGTGCAAAGATACTTTTCAACATTCATCCTTATAGAACCTTATGTTCCCAATTTTTCTCCTTCCCTTCCCCCCATTCCCCTCTCCTAGATAGCAAGTAATCTAATATAGGTTAAACATATGCAGTTCTTCTCAACATATTTCCATATTTAAAATGGAAAAAAAAAAGCAAACAACAACAAAAAAGATGAAAATACCATGTTGTGATCCATAGTCTGTTGCCACAGTCCTTTTTTTTTTTTTTTTTTTTTTTTTTTTTTGGATATAGATGACTCTCCATCACAAGTTTATTGCAATTGGCCTGAATCACCTTATGGATGAAAAGAGCCAGGTCCATCAGAGTTGATCACATAATCTTATTGTGTACTCCAGGCCTTTCTGAAATTATCCTACTGATCATTTCTTATAGAACAATAATATTCCATTACTTTCATATACTATAATTTATTTAGCTATTTCCCAGTTGATAGGCATTCATTCTATTTCCAGTTTCTTGCCACAACAAAAAAGGCTGCCATAAACATTTTTGCGCATGTAGTTCCCTTTCCCTCCTTTATGATCTCTTTAGGATCCAAGCTCAATAGAAACACTGCTGGATCAAAGGTTATACACATTTTGATAGCCCCTTGGGCATAGTTCCAAATTGCTCTCCAGAATCAGTTTACAACTCCACCAATGATGTATTAGTGTCTTTGTTTTCCTATATCCCCTCCAATATTCGTCCTTGTCTTTTCCTTTCATCTTAGCCTATCTGAGAGGTATGTAGTGGTACCTCAGAGTTGTCTTAATTTGCAGTTCTCTAGTTAATAGTGATTTAGAACATTTTTTCATAGCCAAATAATCTTGATCATGCCACTACTCTTTTTAAGATGCTTCTATCTTTTCATTGCTTTTAGGATAAAATAAAGCTCTTGAATTTAAAAGCTTTTCATACAGCTGATCTTGCCAGACTGATTGTACAGCACCCTCCATAAGGTACTAAGCATTGGGAATGCAAATAAGAAAAAAAAAAAAAAAAGACTTTTGCTTTGAAGAAGCTTATGATCTATCAAAGACACTATCCAAAAGAAGAATGCTGAAAAGGGTGGGTGGGGACATGGGGGGGGAGGATGTAATTGTTTGCCAGTGGGGCATCTAATCTAAAAAGTACAGCTGGTTGGAAATGGGGAGTTGACTGGTCTGTGGGCGCTCTTTAAATGAAGGTTTAGAAGATAGTCTTCGCTTCCCTCTCCAGCTCTCTAATCAGAAAATATGGAGAATGTTCAAAAGAGGTGTGAAAACCAAAGGTGATGCATTCTGTAAGAGTGATGAATTTAAGGTTCTTGAATATGGGAGCAAAGTAGACAGTTGACATTAAACCTTGAGACTGAGACCAATGATAGGATCAGCAGTCTGTGTCTCTAGCCTCTTGGAGCCACAGGTAAGAGTTTTTATAGTAGTCCAAATGAGAAAGAAGGATTTGAACTAGGATGGTCCTAGTAAGTAAAGATTCCTAGTGAGTAAAGAGAAGGGTATCTCTTGGCAACTATTTAGATACATAATGTGAGAGAGGAGGAAGAATTAAGAATAATGCTAAGGTTTTTGAATCATTTCCTATTTTTTCCCCATAATTCTTCCAAGCATCAAAAATTTCTTTTTTCTTTTTTGAGACCGTCATCTTTTTTTTTGCTATAGTGGTAGTGTTTTAGATGCAAGGAAGGTGCTAAATATGAGAGGGCATATGGGATTAAAATTATCTTTCAAACCGATTGACTATGAGCTTGAAATAACTAAGAAGCTAGAGATATTGTTCACAAATCTGAAGTTTGAATAAGGAACAGAATAAATAGGAAAAAGTATGAATTCTGTTGTATGCTATTAAGTTTGAAATGTTGATGAGATGTTTGGATAGTTGTAAAACTGGGTTTCAGAACTGAAATAAAGATGGTAGGGGTATGTGTATGTATGTGGGGGGGGCATGCATAGATATAGAAAGAGAGGGAGAGGTAAGATTTATCTACATAGAGATGATAATTCCACCTATGAGAACAGATGAGCTGAAGAGAGAAAGTCTATTAAAAGAAAACTGTTTGTTAAAAGTGCTTTGGGAAGGAAACAGCCCTGTTGTGAGAAATAGATGATGGTTCAGAAAAGAAGACTGAAGTTAGTTAGAACTAAGAGAAGTGTAATGTCATGGTGACTACAAGAAAGAATATGCAAGAAGAGGGATGGTTAAGGATGTTAACCCATGAAAAGATCAGCTTGGGTGATAATTGCAAAAGGCCATCAGATTTAGTAATCATTGAACACCAAGGAGAGGACAATTTGAGTAGAATAGTGTCACAAGCCTGATTACATTGTAAAGCGGATGAATATGGTAGTGAGTTAGTGAGTAGAAATGATATTTTCTAGGATTTTTTTTTCTTTCGGTAGAAAGAAGAACAATAGCGTGAATCAGTGTTGTTAGTCAAATGATTTCTTTTAAAGCCTTTTGGAATCATAGGTATGTTTATAGAGAGCAAGAGAGATAAAAAGAGACTGAAGTGAGAGAGGAAAGGATATAGGGCAAGTGTTTGGAGTACCCAGGAGAGGTGTATGAAAGTAGAGTCATTGGCTTTGGCAAGGAAGAGTGCTTTTTTTTTGTAGACTAGAGCAAAGGAGGGAAGGGAAGGGCAGGTGTAGAGGGGAGTCTGGGTTGCAGCTGAAGATGGATAGGAAAGCAGCTTATTTGCTAAAGAAGAAAGATGGGAGCAACATTGGGGACTTGAAGAAATTAAAGGTTTAGATCTCAATTTCCCCATCTGTAAAATGATTGGGTTAGAATCCCTTACAATGCTAAGATTCTGTACTTCTTCTTGGTGTGACATAACAAAGTACACAACAAACTGCTTTTTGGCCTTTGGCCCTTCATTTATTTGTCCAGATATTAGTCAACAAGTGTTTATTAAATGCCCAATATGTTCTAGACTCTTGTTAGGTGTGGGGACAATGAACATGGAATAGTCCCTGTGCTCAAGGAGGTATCACTGTTACTAGAAAAGACAGTGTGCACATAATTAGATTTATACAAAACACACAAAGCATATACATTAAACATTAAAGTAGCATATGTAAACTAATTCACGGATTCTTTAATCAGTTTTTAAAAGCCACAAAGATTTGGCTTGAATGTTATTTGATGGTATTCAAGATTACACCACATTGTGATTCTGAATCCATAAAATCAAGATTTGTAATTTTAGCTGCCAGTCCTAGAAGGACCTTATGACTAGGGGTTACATATTCTCTGTTTTTGTCTTCCACACACACATTTAAATTTCATCGTTTCCTTAAGTATTGAATTTCTGTTTAGCTAACAAAGCAATGGAGCTGTCATTGCTTGTAGTGCTGAACTTCAGTCAGGAAACTAGCCTTGGATCTCCCTTCTGCCACTTTATAGCTTTGTGACTATGGGCAAGCCAGTTAAGCTGTAAAATGGGGGTAATATAACTCTTTCACGATACTGTATGTAAAGTGCTTTGTGTTTCAATGTTGTTTAGAAATGATCATTTTTCCTATGTATCTGTTTGATGCTATTCCTCCCTCCCCCAATGATCTCATTTCTGTGACTATTGTAATTCACTTGAGTCACTTTTACTTAAAATAGTTTTGGAATTTCTTTTCTATAAGTTTTCTTCAGAGCCAGTTTTCCATCCAGCTTTAGATCCTGTTTCCATGACTTTGCAGTCACAAAGTGCCCAACCTTAATTCCCATTTTCTTCTTTCACTTCCCCTCTCCAATTGATACATTTAATTTTATCCCATCAGTGTTATGGTACATGTCTTGAGCCAGTAATTGAAAGAACACTTAGAGGGAGTATAAGAAACAAAACATCTTATTTTTTTTTAAATAATAGCTTTTTATTTTCAAAATATATGCAAAGATAGTTTTCAACATTTACTCTTGCAGAACCTTGTGCTCCAAATTTTTCTCCCTCTCTTCTTCCCTTTCCCCTAGACAGCAAGTAATCCATTATATGTTAAACATGTGCAAATCTTCTATGCATATTTCCACATTTATCATTGCATAAGAAAAATCAGATCAAAAAAAGAAAAAAGAAAACAAAAAGCAAGCAAACAACACAAAAGGTGAAAATACTGTGGTATGGGTTCTCATAGTCCTCTTTTTGGACGCTTTCTTCATCACAAGTCATGAAATTGGCCAGAATTTGCTCACTGTTTAAAAAAAAAAACTATAAGTACTACACATTGTTTTCAAAGCTACTCTGCTTTTCTTTGCTTTTTTCTGAGTTTTCTTTTATTGTCTTCTATGTGCTTTTAAAAAATCCTTTCTTCCCTTCCTCAGCCTAGAGAAGGCCACCATCAGACATAGGTGTATATATGTAATGCTGGAGAAATTGAGGCAAGATAGAGATTAGAGAGTATTTAATAATTTATTTGAAAGGGAGAGATTTACTGGGACCAAATGGATCCATGGTTTGGTCCTAGGGCTGAATGAGACTATCGTCTCCAAGAATCTAGCCAACAATGTGAGTTCTCAGTGACCTATATACACATGGCTCAGACTCAGGGGGGTATACTGAGGCAGGAGTGGAGTCAGGGTACTGAGAGCAGGAACAGGACTCTGACAGGGTGGGATGAACCTCCGGAGATGGGATGACATAATAGGGGGAGGCATCCTGGATATGCGGGGAGGCATCTTGGTAAGATGGTATCTGACATTCCAATAGCTTGGGATGAGGAGAGGCATTCTGATATTCTAAAACATAAAATCTTTTATCCTTATCAAATATTCTGATAAAGAGGGAGGGGAGGTTTTACAGGACTAAGCTTTGCGAAGCAGAGAAACTGAGTCAAGACTGGGTCAGGATAATTAGGGAAACTGAGAACTATGGCATAATACATATAAATATATGTATGTATATATATATATATATATATATATATATATATATGAAAAACCATAGTATACACATTCCTATTAATTCTTTCTCTAGATGTGTATTAATTTGAGTGTTTATTATGCTCACAATAACTTAGTCATTCACAGTTGGTTTTGAAATAATATTGCTGTTATGTTACTAATATGCAATGTTCTCTTGATTCTGTTCATTTTCCTATAAATCATGCATGTTGTTTTTTTTTTATTTTAAATAACAGTTCATCATTTCTTATAACACAGTAGCATTTCATCACAATCACATACCACAGCATTTCTATTTTTTTCCCACCACAAAGAGAGGTGCTGTGCATATATAGTTCTTTTCCTTTTCCCCTGATTACCTTAGGAGAAAGACCTAATAAAATATAGGTAATAAGGTGAACTTGATCATCACATAAGAACTGTAATTCAAGCCACTAATCATGAGATCAGGTAAAAAAAAAAAAAAAACAATTCCTGGTTAGACTATGGGAATGATTGGTTATTTCATATTCAGAAGGAACAGATTTAATACAAGGGGCAATATGATTACCTATCAAGAACTAGTACTTAGGTGAAGAAATCTGGAAACAAAGGTAGAGAATATGTGAAGATTATTGCAGAACAGAAGAAGTGATAATATGGGAAGAACTTATACATCACCCAGTTAAAAAGTTTTAAAACATTATGATGAGTACAGGAAATTGATCATACTTTTGGTATAGATAGTGGTTATAGAAGACTTCAGCCATTTGAATCTGGCACAGAGTAGGCACTTAAAAGTGTATTGATAAATTAATATCTTGAAATTTTCGGTTAAAAAGAGCAATTGATGTATTCTTAATTTCATTTCAGTTTATTATTGTGCATTTGTTAAGCACCCACTATGTGTTATGCACTATATTTAGTTGTATATATATGCACTATAAATAAACAAAAAGATGAAACAGTCCCTGCCCTTAAGGTGTTTATCATTTTACTGATTTTCTGCCACAATAATTTCATTTATCAAAAAGTACAGGAAAATGACATGAGGAACTGCTATTCTGAACTTATTTGTGACCATTAAGAAAAAACTGGTTGTCAAAATAGAAATGATAGAAATATTGGAAGGACTTGACTATTAGAAGAATTAAAGTAACAGATAAGTAGATTAAAGTTAGACATGATTTAATGTATATTTCAAATTTGAGAACTGCAAATTTTAAATAGTTTAGAAAAGGTGTAGCTAAGATCCCATAGACAAAAATTATACAAAAGAATGGGTTTCAAGAATAAAGTTGTTATTTGTTTTGAGGGAGTTTTGAAAAAAAAAAAAAGGTATTCAAAACATACCAATAATGTCAGTAAAAATTTGAAAAAAAAAATAATTTGACCTAAGAAAGTTAAAACTTGGTTGAGTTGGAGTTTTTCTATATTTGTCATAGAGGTTGACCCTTGCCCTACAATACCTCTGCCCTAGTTTCCTTTCAGCCTTGTAATAATCTCTGTTCCTTAGTGGCAGCTTAAACAGCAGGCATAGGGAACTCTTTCTGAAGTTTATCTTAGTTAGGGTTCAGTTAAAAGTACAGCAAATCACACCAACATGAAAGAGGATTTGTTTTGTAAATTTAAAAGGTTAAGTGAAATGTTCAGATATATCATAAACAAAGAAAAGCTTGTCAGATAATGACAATTTCTGAACAATTGTGATAATTTTTGTGGTGCCAAAAAAGCCAGTGAACAAATTGTGGTATATGGTAATGGAATATAATTATGCCAGACTAGGGTTTATCAAACTTTTTGGTCTTAGGACACGTTTATACTCTTAATTATTGAGCCCTCTCCTCTTAGAAATTTTGTTTAATTGGCTTATGTTTATATTTATTGTATTAGAAATTAAATGTTTTAATGTCATTATGAAAATAACTTCTCTGAACGACACGAAAAATCATGATGACTAGATGAGATGCCATAGTACTAGAGATGGGCTAATGTCCCAGTTTTTTAAAAGGAGAATTTTAATATTATAGATTAATGAACTTATTTTTTGACAAAATTTAGAATATTATTAAAAGGATGATTTCTGAACATTTTGGGAAGGTGATCAAGAAGGCTCAGTTTATCAAATAGGTCATGCCAAATTTCATTTTTTAAAAAAGATATGATATTCTACTGGTCCATTGGGGGACGTGTATAATAAACATACCCTATACTCTTATAAATACTTAGTATGCTGGGATTTCAGGATTTGGGGGAGGGGAGAGCCTTTAATTAAATTCTTGAGACCAGGATAGAGAGATGAGCTGTTGTTCTCATTCACATTTTTATCAAACATAGATTCTTAACTATAGTATCTTAAATTAAGAAAAAGCAGTTTCTGTTATCCTCAAATCATAAAGGTAATTATTATTGTGCATCAAATTAAAAAAAAAGTTTTTATACAATAAAGGTCTGCATTGAGTTTTTCTGTATTTTTTAGGAACTCTTAAAGAATTGAGATATAGTTACTCTTTTAGACTTATTGAGATTATAGTTTTTGTTATCTAAATAGCAATCTAGTATTCTAAAAAAGGCAATGCTTTTCAACGATTCAAATTTTTCTTTTAAGAAGGACATATTTAATCTTTCTTAGTGTTCAGATCATGGGATTTTTAAATTTTTTCTTATAGTACTTTGCTGTATTTGGAAATGATAGGAAACCTTGAGAGACTTATCAATACTTGAGAAGTTGATTTTTAATAATTTAAACTTAATATTTTATTAATCTTGCTATTCGTTGCTATTCATTCTTTGTATCTTTGTCAAGAAAACCCCAAATGGGATCATGGGAGAATGGAACATGACTGAAATGACTAGATACCTCCTAATCCTGCTAGTTACTTCCTAATCCTATCAACCATCAAAGGCTGATACATAATGTCATCTAGGTGGTATAGTGAATAGATTATACAACCTGGAGTCAGGAAGGTCTGAGTTCAAATGTGGCTTCAGCCACTTATTATGTATAACTTTAGGTAAGTCACTTCATCTTATTTGCCTCAATTTCCTCATCTGGAAAATGAGTTCAAGGAGGAAATGGCAAATCACTTCAGTATCTTTGCCAAAAAAAATCTCAAATTAGGTCATGATGAGTCAGGCATGATTGAAATAACTCGACAAACACCAAATACTGAAAAGATCCTTAGATCTTTCACATGAATTACTGTCTGATCATATTTTCTCCATCTTACATTAATACACCATGGTCTTGTAGGAAAAGCACTGAATTTGGAGTCAGAAGACTTGGATAAAAAGTCCTGCATTTGTCACTAACTAGTTAGTTATGTAACCTTTAGCATATCAGTTTACTTCTCTGAGCCTTGTTTCCTTATATTTAAATGAGGATAATTATATACTTACTGTGAGAAAATTGCTGTGTATACCTTGAATTGTCATGCAAATGTGATTTGTTATTATTTTGTGAGTTATTTTTGAAACAGAGGTCAGGATCATAAAAGTTAGAACTAGAAGTGAAGTTAGATAATATCTACTCCGGTGTATTTATTTTATAGATGAGGAAACTAAGGCCTATTTAGGTTAAATGATTTGCTCCAAGTTATAATCTAATAATAATAAAGCTGGTAAATCCAGGCCCTCTGACTTCAAATCCAATACTCTTTCCACTAAGTCATCATACTGGATAAAGATTGAACAGCATTATGTAATAAAATAATTTTAAAATGAGCCTACAAAGAAGTTGGCATTGAGTCTACTTCAACCAGATATCCTAGCAACATTTAAAAATGAAAACAGGAGACAGGACAAGAAAATGAAATACATGGGTACAAATTTTTTTTTTTTTTTTCAAATACTGTTATAATGAAAGAGGAACTGCAAATGGGTAGGAATAAGAATAGTGTGTGAATGTACACACACATATATATATATATATATAGTGGTATAGAAATGTGCTTACATGTTGGTACTGTTGTTCTAAAAAATGTCTAGAAGCAGAGGTTGAGTGTGTTGCCTTAAGCTGATAAAGTACTTCACAAATGTTCATTCCAAAAGTTATATATTTGATTAAAATAAATGTAATTAATAGGTAGATACATTTTCTTGAGACACTGTATTTTAATAGCAAGTTTTTCCAAAATTTGTTTTAAATATTTGGTAATTTAATTGTAGTACATTCCTTTAACCACCTTTTAATCTCTCAAAATCCAACTCTTAAGACCCTATTAGTAGTATAATCAAATTACTCTCTTTGGATTTGTATCATAGAATATTTATTTTATAAATTAGGAGCCTTTTGTGGCAGATGAGTACATTGAACGTCTGGTATGGAGAACTCCTGGAGGAGGCTCTCGAGGAGGACCTGAAGCTTTTGATCCCAAAAGGTGAAGTGAAAATTTCCCCATCACTCTATCTTTTAATGTGATTACATTTTTGCTTTTGAAATAAAGGAAGTAATTATATATAATTAGTCTCAAATTTTTATCTGATCTTATTTTACCGGTTATGAACAAAATCTAGTGAATTTCAGAAATGAGATATTTTCTTTTTTAGATGGTCAGTGTTTTTGAATTTGTATAATGACTTCATTTTGAAAATTTTCATTTGGTTTACTGATATGATCATTTAAGGAAAACTTAATAAGTTATGCTGTAAGATATTGCTTCTCTAAAACAAATATATTTCATTTGTTTTAAGTACAATCAATTTAAATAATGTGAACAAATTTGAGCATTGAAAATTGTACAAGTAATCAAGAATTAATATATGTTGGGCTTTAGAATGTATTATATGATTTGCAACATATTTTGTCTGCTTGGTGATTTTCCTTAGACTTACATTAAAATTATTTTGTAGTTCCTTGGTGCATATCTCATAACAGGGAGTTGAGCCCAGAGTAAAATTTTAAGCATGATTTAGCCACAGAACAATAATTTTTATTTCAACAACTGAGAAATTATTTCTGAAATAATGTGTATGTATAGACATTATTTCAGACATATATACATATTTCAAGTTTTAAGTCCTGATCAAGGTCAGAAAGTATGAAACAGTGGGAAGACTTAAATAATATTGTTAAACAACAAGGAGTTCCAAAAAAGACTGAAGAGAAATAATTATCTCTTTCCTGTGGAGTTTTTTATTTAGACTTAGATTACTTATGTGAATTGATTTATTAGTAGATTCTGTTTGGGCATAAACATTCTGTTTTTGTACTTTATAATAATTTCATTTTAACAGATTGTTAGAAGAATTTGTAAACCATATTCAAGAACTTCAGATAATGGATGAAAGGATTCAGAGAAGGGTAGAAAAACTTGAACAGCAGTGTCAAAAAGAAGCCAAGGAATTTGCTAAGAAAGTACAAGAACTCCAGAAAAGCAATCAGGTAAAAATTAGGCTAACTCATCCAAAAATTAAAGAAACATACATGTACATTATCTTTAACTTATTTTTTCTTAAGTTCAGTTTAAAAAAAAACTAATAAAATAAAAAATGATTATTTGTTTAGGGATAGTTTCTGCTGGTGGGGAAAAAAAAGTTAATGAGCTAAAATTGCCAACTTGGAATCATTTACTCTTTGTTGTGTTTAATAGTGAATATTGGTACCAAATCAGACTACATTTTCCTAACTTAGGAAGCTGGATAATTCTTGTCTTGTCCAGAATTTTTAGGAAGACTTAGTAAAATGGCCCTTCTTAACCAGATCCAAGATTTTAGGATGGCCTTGTAGTTGGCCTTTCTTGCTTTGGGGTCTCCTGGATCACCTTTTCCCTTCAAGCAAACTTAGTCTGGGAAATAAATTTACAAGGAATGTGGGTGTCCCAGTAAAAGTTATGTTCCTTTTCATTTTTTCAGAACTAGTAAATTTCTGCCTAAAGTTTAGGGAATATATATTTGGAAAGTTTTTTCCCCCCTTAGTGATAGTCTGATCAGCATAATTTAGAACATAATCAAACTCTTGTATTATCTTCAGGCTAGAGAAGACCTCACAGACCAATTTCATAATTTATCTGGACCTAGCTTAATCTTTGAGATTTTAGAATGGGGCATATCATTTAGCTTTGGGGCCCCAGTTGTGTCTTAAATTTGTTGCAACCTCTTCTTAAGTATTATTAAAAAAATATTAATCTTATATTTTTAGATTTTAAAATCTTCAGTTTTTCTACTACATTATCACATAGCTTTGCTAAAATCAAGGAATAAATATTTAGTCTACCTAAAATAGTGCCCCAAACTTCCAAAGCTGTGCTATTTACATTAATTAAAGCAGGTCTGTGTGTAGTCTCCTTTGCTTTCCCTAGAACCTGGATTTTGCTATGCTGTTTCCCTTTCCATTGCTTCATTGAGAAACTGAGGTAGAGTAGAAACAGTCTTGGAGTCATGGGAGATCTAAATATAAATCCTGCTTTTTGTGCTTAACATGTGTGATTATAGTTGAATGCCTTAACTTTTCTGAGCTTAGT
Organism: Sarcophilus harrisii; assembly: GCF_902635505.1. Taxonomy (NCBI): domain Eukaryota; kingdom Metazoa; phylum Chordata; class Mammalia; order Dasyuromorphia; family Dasyuridae; genus Sarcophilus; species Sarcophilus harrisii. The sequence goes on along the minus strand of NC_045427.1, from coordinate 314,002,448 downwards.
TCCTTCTCTCAGTGTGATTAGCCTGGCTTGAGTCAGGTTAGCCTAGTAGCATAGATTAGGATTTGAAATGAAATAAAAACTCTTAAAACATCTAAAGTTAGCAAAAGGTTTGTTTAATCAGAACAGGGAAAGAATATTCAGTAAAGATACAGCATTGATTCAGTTGAATCTAGCTGCTGCTTCTGTGTTGCTCTCACTGGTTTGCTCAACAGGAATCTTGAGTTGGGAGTAGCTATTGATTCTTTTTGTCTGACTTTTCTGTACCTGGGCCACTAGAAAACTCCATAACCAATCTGAGCCTCAGATTCCTTAGCCAATAGCTTCAATAATCTGTAGGGAGAAACTAACTTAGTTTGTGTGGACTAGGGCCTGGGATATTGCTTCTATTATCCTTCTCTATAGAGAATAATTATACCTGTGGTACTTAACTTACATAAATGTTATAAAATATTTTCTAAAACTTAAAACCCATTTTAATGTTGGCTATTATTGTATTCTTTTCTTTTTTGATGAAAATTGGTAATCATGTTTTTCTCATCTTTTTGATGGGTTTCCATTAAAAAGTCCTGGAACAAGTCACTGTCCTAGTGCTATTCTTTTAATTTTGTTGTTGTCATATATCTTATCTTTTTTCAACATAGTTCAAATAAAAATGGCCTCAGGACAAATTGTTAACTTGATATTATTCTTTTATATACGACTGTGAGATACACCCCTCTCTCCCTCCCCCCCCCTGCCCCCCCCCACAGAAGAGGACAGTAATTTTGTACCAAGGATGTATTTTATTTTAATTTAATTTTAATAATTAATGCACTTTGATTTTTAATTTAATTATTAATGTATTAATCTAAATTTTAATTAATGGATTTTAATTTTATTCAGCTATATAAAAGCAGATATTTTAACTACCTCTGCAGTGATATGCAGAACTTTTCATTTTCAAATGAGAGAGGCTCTCCTGTTTGAATCCAAGACTAACTCTTAAGTTAAAAGGAGTTCAATGAGTGAGAAATAAAAGTGTAACTCTCACCCCTTCCTCCTTGTTTATATAGATTTCTCTCTCTGTCTACTTTCTTCATTCTTTCTTTCCCTATCCTCTGCATGGCTATTTTAAGATCATTAAAACATAACAGAAGTACTCCCAGGCCTTTTGACTAATTAAATTCTCTCTCATATGTTTGTAAGCTGCTTTATCTATTTTTCAATTCTAAAGATTACTCACTCATTTACCTTTTTGTGTTTCTCTTGACTCCTGTGTTTGCATTTCAGAGTTTCCTATACATTAGAATTCCTATAGGAATGCTTGGACGCCTTCTTTTTCATTAAAAAATCAAATTTTTCCCCTTGTAGGATTATGCTCAGTTTTTGTTGGATAGATTATTCTTGGATAGATTATCATATTCTAAGCTCTCTCTCTTTTATGGTGATGACTTCAGAGACATGTGTGATACTTACTGCAGTTCCTTTAGAACTTGAATTCTTTCTTTCTAACAGTTTAATTTAAAAATTCTGAGCTTTGGCTATCTTGAAGTTTTTAGAGGTGAGTGGAAGATTCTTTCCCTGTCTGCTCTCCGCTCTATGGTTCTAAGAGTTCTAGGAAGTTTTCATTTATGATGTCTTGACATATGATACTAGACTCTTTATTTTTTTTTTGCCCTAGCTTTCAGCTACTCCATTATCTTAAATTATTTCTTTTCAATCTCTTTTCAAAGTCACTTATTTTTGCTGTGAGATACCTTGTTTTTCTTTTTCTTTTTTTTTTTTTTTAGTCTCTACTTTGTTTTTAACATTTTTTCATTGTTTTGTGAGATAATTGGATTTTATTTCATTTATATTAATTGTTCAGGACAGTGTGCTACTGGATTCAGCATTATGTGCTATAGGTTCTATTTTGAGATTTTAAACCTGGTGATGACTTTAATGATAGCTTTAGACGAGAGACCTTAACTGAGATCCTGCTCTACCCATGAAATTCAAGTCGTACAACTACTGCTTGCTTCTGAATTTATGCCATTCATGGTACACAGCTTAGGTACCATAGTTCATCCTGTCCTCGACTGCCACCTCTAAGCTCAGGTCCCTTCCTCAACCCTGGATCTGTGACTTAAAACTGGGTAGGGAACAACAGAATGTTCATTTGACATTTATTCCTATACCCTGACAGATCAGGCCTCTCTGTACTCAATCTGGGGCCTTTTGTTGCCTGGTATGCTACCTTTCCTTTGTGGCTATTCCTGGCTAGACCCTGTCTCCACTCCCCATGTTCCTCTTTGTCTCCTTATGCTGACCTGTGCTAAAAAAAATGACTCACTGTGATATTTGTTTTCAATTTCCTAGTCAGAACTTGGTCTAATGCATTTTCCTTGTCTGTTTGGAGGCAGTTGAAGGGAGTTCTGCTATGTTTCTTTTTGATACCTCATCATCTTGCCTCTTGACTCTGGGTTATTTTTAATATAAAATACTTGAAACATTGTTTTTTTTTTTTAATTGTCTAATTGTTTAATAATAACTTCTTTTTTTTTTCTTTTACCCATTTTTTTATAGGTTGCCTTCCAACATTTCCAAGAATTAGATGAGCATATCAGCTATGTAGCAACTAAGGTCTGTCACCTTGGTGACCAGCTGGAGGGGGTAAACACACCACGGCAACGGGCTGTTGAGGCTCAGAAACTGATGAAATACTTTAATGAGTTTCTAGATGGAGAATTGAAGTCTGATGTTTTTAAAAATTCTGAAAAGGTAAGAGCTGTCAGCAGGATAAAGGCAGTTTATTAAACAGCACAGCCCTAATTACAACTTACTGTGACTCTACATGGTGAGATTTCAAACCAGAATGACTGCCTTATGAAAAGTTTTGTTTGGAAGTATAAATCAACACTTGACTGTAGATAGCATTTATATTCAGTAATTCTTAATGGGGTAGTATTGACGTTTTTCATTTGTAAAATTATATGAGATTTTAGAATTGCTAATGTAATCAGTTTTAGAATATAGTTCTTTCCTGTAAACTTCTTCCATACCCCATTTTCCTTTTCCTTTCTCCACTCTCTATTGGCTCTCCTCTGATTGTTTCAGTTTCCTTTGCTGAATCTTCATTCACACCCACTAAGTGTATGTAGGTATTGACTCCTAGGCTCTCTCCTAGAACCTCTTTTGTTTTCTCCCTATGTTCTCTCACTCGATATCAGTAGCTCTCCAAGGTTCAATTATCTTCTCCATACAGATGATTCACAGACCTCTCTCTACACCCAGACCTAATCTCTCACTGAATCTTTATTCCTGCACTACTGACAGCCTGTTGAACATTTCAACCTTGATATTTCTTAGGTGTTTAAATCTCTACATGCCCAAAGCAGAACTCATCCTAAGCTCACCTTACTTTAGAACTTGGCTGTTTTTGTCAGTGGCTCCATCATCTTTCCAGTTACTCCAGTTCATAACTTTAGTATCATCTTACTCATTCTCACTCCTTTGATATATCCAGTCATTTGCCAAATCTTGCTATTTATTTATCTGTAGTATCTCTTTTATTTTTCATTTTCTTTCCATCTTCATAGCTACCACTCTTGTTCAGGCCTTCATCATCTCTTTTGAACTATTATAATTGCCATCTACATGTAGTAAGTATCTGACTCAAATATCTCCCTGCTTCTTCCATAGATCTGCCAAAGTGATTTTTCCTAAAGAATGGGTCTCATCATGTCTCATCTACCCCCGCCTCCCACTCCCCACCTTCTCAACACACAGTCTAAAATTCAGTGACTCCATTACCTTTGGAATTAAATTTATATTCTTAGTATTTAAAATTCTTTATAGTTCTATCTTTTATTTCTAATTATTTAATACATTATTTTCCTCTATGCTAACCATTCTGACCCACTTGCTGTTCCTTGTGTATTATATTCCATCTCCATTCTCTTTTCCTTTGCACTAGCTGGTCTGGATTGCTCTCCTGATCACTAATTTGTGAAATTCCTGGTTTCCCTTTAAGATTTAGCTCAAGCACCAATTCTACCATTCACTGTATTTGGTCTCCTAATGCCTATTAGCTATTTACTTTGTATTTTTCTTACATATTTTCATTTATACTCATTAGAAGGTGAGTTCTCTTAGGATAGGTACTGTTTTTCTTTTTTCTTTCATTCTAAGCAATCAGCATAGTTCCTGGCACATAGTAAATGCTTAATAAATGCTTACTGAAAGAAATTGATTCACTTAATTACTTTGTGCCTCAAAACAACAGGAAATTATACAGAATTATTAAATTGATTTGCCTTTTTTCCCCTTTTGCTTACTTATCTTTGATCGCATCTCCAATTCTTTTTCTCTATTCCTTTATTTCATTTTTATCACTTATTACTTAGCTCTTTTGTCTCTCTTCCCTTCCAACTTTAGACTGCCAGTGGCTGATTGTGTAGGTTGTTTCTAAGTCAGATTGTATCATAATCAGTTATGTTCAAGAGTTCACATATTAGGTTGCCACATACCAGCTAACTTTCCAGCTGTGTTATTTCCTAGGCTGTATACCTGTTACCTCTTAAAAAAAGAGGAAAGAAAAAAAAAATCCTTATAGCTGAAGATGCTGAGATGAGTATAGTTGATATTAGAGAAAACAAAAGGGACAGTTAGGCAACTGCTAACATTATTTCACTTCTCATTTTATTCCTCAACAATTTCTGCCTTTTCAGTCTTATTTTTTCTTGAGCCACTAACTCAAATTAAACTTAGTCTGGCTACTTCTCTTTCTGTTAAAATAAAAATATATAAATTCATCCGCGAGGTGGGGGAATCTATTATATTTTATAGTTTATTGGTATGAATTTGTTTTTTATTTAGATGGTAAGATGTGTTAAGAGTGAAGTGTAACCATTACCATGCTTTATGTTTCTTTGTATGTTGCACATGTGTAGATTTGAGGTAGCATCTTTGCTGTATAGTGTAACAGAACATAGATTTGGATTCAGAAAACCAGGGTTCAAATTTCGGAGCTGCTTCTTGATACCTTTGTGAGAATTCAGGCAAATAAATTATCCTTTCTGTGTCTTAATTTTCAAATCTTTGAAATGAAGCTGTTAATCTAAATTAGAGCTCTACAGTCAAAAGGGACCTCAGAGGCCATCTAGTCTGGCCCTCCCTCCCCCAGTTTACAAAAGCAGTGTTGATGCCATGGCACAGTTATGATTTGCTTAAGGTCATAGGCATAGCAGACATCTGAGGTAAGATTTGAACTCTGGTCCTGTCACTGTTGTTTTGCAGTCTGATACAAAACTTCATAGCTACATTGCAGCTCTAAGTCTGTGATTTTTTTGTCTTTATAAATTCCAGTGCTTTATACTTTAAAGCAATAGTTAGCCAGTAGAACTTAGGTAAAAGCAAGCACAGTTTATTACTTTGCAAGATTCAGCAAGCATACACTGAAAGCAGTATGTTTGCTGATATTTAATATTTAGAGTACTTATCCCTTAAATTATAACAAACTGTTAGGTTGATGATAGTAATGTCAACACAGAAATAATCTAATTTGTGGTTAGTTATACACATTACCCGGTCACATTCAGCTTTAGGTAAATTGTGTCAGTAAATGCTATGTGGTAAATTCTGCTTTTAGTAGCAAGATAAAATAACCAGCATAGAATTTTTAGGAGTGAAGTCAGTCAGTGCCAATATTTGTAGTAATCCATCACTGTGCTGGTCTTATGAAGAAAGCAAGTAATAATGATTCTCAACAGTGTGTTAAAGAATGGTTAACTATGTTGGAGCTAAATCATACTTCCATGAGCAGTGTAAGCATAACTGTTGTTGCTTGTATCCTGTTGTTGCTTGTAGTATCAGGCCCTATATTTGACATTTCTGGTTGCTTATTAGATGTCGTACATATATTCAGTAAAATTCTTAGTTCTCCACAAATGAGAGAAATAACTGTTTTTTTTTTTAAAGAAAAAAGAAAAACAACACAGCCATTAGTAGAACTATTTAATTTCTTAAAGTCATGCTTTTAACATGTTTATTATATGCTAAAATATGCTAGGTGGCACAATGGCTAGTACCAGGCTGGAATCAGGAAGCTTGAGTTCAAATCCAGCCTCAAACACTTACTAGCTGTGTGACCCAGAGCAAATCACTTGCCCCTGTTTATCTCACTTTCTTCATCTGTAAAATGAACTACAAAAGAAAATGGCAAATCACTCCAATACTTTTGCCAAGAAATCCTGAATGCTATCATGAAGAATCAGACACAAATGAAATAACTGAGCAACAACAAAGTAAGTTCATAGTATTATTTGAAAACATAAAAATGAACACGATCTAATTCTCTTTTACTGTCATATGTTATATGTCATTAAGAACAAAAGTCTATTCCTAGATTATTATTTTAGACTCTTTGTCTAAACTTTGTTCAATAATTTGAATAAATGCATACATTTCTTTACCATATTTTGACAGCAATTTTATATGTGTAATTTTTTCCTTAACAGATACTACATTACGCACTTAATAAATTGTAAGACATAGTTCTATCTTATTTGAACAGTTTAGATTGAAATTGGATATGCCAACCATGTATCACCAGAAATATTTTCATAAAACCTATTTATCCAGATGAGATTCATAAACTGAGAATGAACCTGCATTCTTTGAGTGCACTTACTTTGAGTAAATGTGGTCCTATTCCTATGAGATAAAACTACATTGTAGTAAAAAAGCTATTAAAACACACAATTGAAATAATTTCCAAAACAGAGAATTGTAAATGTTTAATTTCCACTCTATCATCCCCCAATTATTATCTTTTGTCACTTGTGTCTAATAAGGTATCTACAGATAAGCCTCTTGTCCAACTTCTCAAAATCTTGGTTCATTATAGTTTTTGTGGGTTTTTAAAAGATAGTTGTTATGAGTTAGAAATGTGGTCATTTGGCCCATTCTAAGAATTACTTTTAAAATCTAATCTAAAACCTTAGGCAGGTAGATTGTTTAATTGGTGGAAGAACAAATGAAACCTGTAAGGCAAGAGTTTCTTTCTTTTTTTTGTGGTGACAATCTGTTGGCAATCTGGTGAAGTCTGTGAACTCCTCAGAATAATGCTTTTAAATGTATAAAATAAAATATACAGGGTTATCAGGGTAACCCAGTTATAGTGAAATACACTTAATATTATATTAAAAATCTCTTTACTAAATTTAGTATCGTGAAGGGTTTTTGTTTTGATTGAAATAGTTATTAGCTTTAATATTTTTAATGTCTAAACTCGTAGGAAAAAATAAATAAGATTTTTAGTGCTTCTATTTTGCATAAGACTTAAACATTGAGATCTAGCTTTTCTTTTGTTTGGTATTTTTTAGATAATCTTTCATTTATTTTTAAAGTATCAACTTGAAATTTTGAATTCACTTATGTATGTTCATTTTTCTTTCACCATGAAGTTATTGGTTAAAATTTTATTCTGTGAGATAGATTTATCAGTTCTTTTAGTCTTCATTCTCAATTACTTACAAATTTTGTTAGGACATTTATGTGTACTTTCATTTTAAACCGTCAGAATTTGTCAGCATGTATGGGAGAGAATACTAAAGAGAAATTCAAGATAAAACCAGAAATTATTCTTGACTTTTACTGTCTGACTACAGATTTTCTGCCATGCCTGAACTATAGAAACTGTGACCAACAGTTATTGAGCCCTTAAAGTTAAATTTTTATAGTAAGATTCACTTATAACATGTACTTTTTTTTTTTTTTACTTTAGTCTCTGTGTAGTTTTTTTTTTTGAGTCATATTCTCTGTTCCCTTTACAAATACACATCCTTTCCCACATACACCCTATTCCTGTGATAAAATCTTTACTAACGTTATGAAAAAGATACTTCCTGTAGAATTAACCTTATTTCTGTGAATTTAATAGAAATGAGGATAAATCTTCAGAATTCTCACAAAAGATACCTATTTCTCTTTGTATTATCTACTAAAATATGACCTATATAAGCCTGATATTACATTAATGCTACATCACATAAATCTTACCCCAGTCATATAAGTACTTTTTACTGCCATTCTCCTTCACTTCCATTCCTGTCTCCCATCTCTTTTCTCATTTCTTCTTCCAACTTATATAAAGAATACTGACCAGCTTATAGATTTCTTCTACTCTTCTCTGGCTTCAGATTCTGTGAGGGCTAATTCAAATGTCTTGGGCTTATCTTCGCTTTGGAAACCCAAGTAAAACCAAAGCTTTCGCCAAATAACCAGCAAAGATTCAAGCTTGGAATGATGAAACTCTGTTGCATGTGTGTATACATAGTTCTAGTTTATCATAATTGTAAGCTTGAATTGTAAATATTTGGTTCCCTAGAAGGCTTTTTTAATGTTGCATTTTGAAAATAATTATAAAGGCATTTTTGTAGAATGGGATTGTATAATGCAAACAGGTAAATTTTTGTTGAAATACATGAATTTTTGTTCTTTTTTTTTTCCCCCCTCCAGATAAAGGAGGCAGCTGACATTATTCAAAAGTTACACCTAATTGCCCAGGAGTTACCTTTTGATAGGTAAGTTTATTTGTCAGAATCCTAATATGGATGTAAGAATTTTTATTATTAACTGTAATTTTTCCTATGTGATTGATTTGTTTTAAACTGATTTAAGAAAGTTAGCTAGGTGGCCCAGTGGATAGAGCACTAGCCCTTAAGTTAGGATGACCTGAGTTCAAATGTGGCCTCAGACACTTAACACTGCCTAACAGTGTGACCCTAGGCATTAAGTCACTTAATCCCAATTGCCTGGGGGGGGGGGGGGGGGGGGAGGAAGGGGAGAGAGACTTATTTAAGAAATAGATTTTAAGATTTCTTATGAACTTATAAAACTATGTAAGTTTTTTTTAAATCCTCTAGAATATTTGAAAGATAAATTTGATCAAAATTTAAGTGTTAATTATAGTTGGGGATTTTCTAGATCTTTTGATCCTCAGTCTTTCTAATTTTATCATTTTTGATACAAAAGATATGTAACACATCTTTCTGTGTGTAGCATATGTGTAATACAGAAAGAACTTCAGTCAGTTTTTTAACAAAATGAGGTAGTTAAAATGAGGACTCATTTCTTCAGTGTTATAATTGAGAATAAATGTAATTCCAATGTTACAAACAGTTCAATAAGTATTTAATTTTCCCAGTCTTAATTTTTAGTGATGCATTAATATTTATCTTTTTTGGTTTTATTTTATAGATTTTCCGAAGTAAAATCAAAAATAGCAAGTAAGTGAAAGTCACTGTTTTTTCTACTTAAAAGCATAGAATTTTAGAAGTTTGAAGAGACATTATAGATCATCTAATCCAGCTCCCTTCAGGAAGCTGAATTACTTAGACCTTCACTGATTGGCACAATTTAAATCCTGGTCTCTAGACTCCCAGGCAAGTACTCTTTCCTCTATCATGCTGTTTATCATAGCAAATTAAAGTATTTTGAAAGTTCTAACTCAGTATTTTCCTGAGGCTAATTGGCTTCTGATGGCTTGATTTTGAGAGATTGAGAGCCAATCCTGGATTTCCAGGATAGCATGTGTTAATGCATTGTTATAATGAGTGCCTGTTTGATCATAAAAGAACAATGAAACTACATGTTTGCTCATAGACTGGAAATAACTGGGAGACAATCCTAATAATCAGGTTCTATTTTTGATAAGTATTGTATCTTGGATCAGTCTTGTGCCGAGTGTTATCAAGTTAGTTTAGCTAGACTTAATTTAACTTCAAGAACATTATTTACCAATGTCACCATATGATTGACTCTGAATTAATTATAATAATATAATAAGTTCGATCTCATTAGTGCCTTTCCTAAAATGTAGTACTCAGACCTGAATATCATATTAGAAGTGATATAGTATCTTTCTGGTTATTATATTTCTGGCAGTGTAATTTAAGATTGCATCATATATTTTAGCTCTCACATTGAAAAATTTCTTGTTGAAAAAAAAAATTGAGCTTTAAGTTCCGTAAATTTCTTTGAAAACTTTTTAATAAACATTAGAGCATATCTTTTCCCATCACATATAAATGCAGTTTTTTTTTTCTTTTAACTTAAGTATGGTACATTTTCATTTCTATTAAATTTCATGTAGTGTGGAGTCAGTCAAATGAGACCTGTATTTAAATCCTGCCTCTTCTTTATTAGCTGTGTAGTCATAGACTACACAGCATTAAGTCATCTTAATGTCTCTGAGTCTCAATTTCTCCTATGAAACAATGATATTACTTTTTATAATTACCTCATAGGGTCATGACAGATATCAAGTGAAATAATAAATATAAATTATTTTGTAAACCATAAAGTGCCATTTAATCATTAGCTTGGTTTAGAGCAGCTAGAAAGGAGGGAACAAGAATTTATAAAGCATTTACTTTGTGTCTAACAATGTATTTTACAAATATTGTTTTATCTAATCCTCACTATAATTCTGTAAGATAGGAACTTTTATAATCCCTGTTTTACAGTGTAGGAAATTTGAGTCAGACAGAGATAAAGTAATGTGCAAGGAGCATATATCTAATAAACATCTGAGCAATATATGAACTTAGGTCTTTTTTCCTTCTATACTTCACTATTTGGTGTCTCCTTTAGTTCATCTTTCTAGCACATTATGTTGTCTTCTAGCTTTGTGTTATCCACAGATTTGATAAACTTGTGTACCTTCATCCAAAAATGTTGAAAAGAACACAGTCAAAAGGAAAGCATTCTGTTAGTTCAGTAGAGGTCTTTTTCCAGGTAAACTTTAAATCAACAGCCATTTTTGAAAAATCATTTGTTTTGTTTATGTTTGTTATATATTTTGTTTATATTTGTTATGTTTACATAAGTACACACCTCTCAACACAGTCTCTGATTTTGAGGGGCATGTAGCAGTGGTGCTTGTGGTGATAGATGACATATGCTGAAATAATTAATATTATTAACATATAATAAGTCAAAGGTGAAGTCTGAGCAAATTGCTATGGGAAATTTGGGAATGGACCAAGGAAAGTGAAGATGAGGAAGGAAGCTAATTGCATATAAGTATATGAAAATAAAGGAACACATGAGTATAGGTAGGAAATTGGAGAGCTGTTGAGTTTCATTGAAAAATACTATAGGGTTGGTAAAATCAACTGGAGCCATTAAGTTGAAAGGGTCTTGAGTGATAGGATTAGGAGTTTGTATCTTCCTTTGTAGTGACTATTAGAGCATAAGTACGTTTTGGAAAGGATTGTCCCATTCCTTATATTTGTATGCGCAGCATTTGCTATATCATCTAGCACACAGGAGGCATTTTTAAAAAAAAATTTTTTTAATAGTATTTTATTTACAGGTTATATGCATGGGTAATTTTACAGCATTGACAATTGCCGAACCTTTTGTTCCAATTTTCCTCCTCCTTCCCCCCACCCCCTCCCCTAGATGGCAGGATGACCAGTAGATATTAAATATATTAAAGTATAAATTAGATACACAATAAGTATACATGACCAAACTGTTATTTTGCTGTACAAAAAGAATCAGACTCTGAAATATTGTACAATTAGCCTATGAAGGAAATCCAAAATGCAGGTGAGCAAAAATACGGGGATTGGGAATTCAATGTAATGGTTCTTAGTCATCTCCCAAAGTTCTTTCTCTGGGCGTAGCTGGTTCAGCTCATTACTGCTCCATTAGAACTGATTTGGTTCATCTCATTGCTGAAGAGGGCCACGTTCATCAGAATTGATCATCATATAATATTGTTGTTGAAGTATATAATGATCTACAGGAGGCATTTTTAATCAATGTTTGTTAAAACTGACCATTCTAGGGGCAGCTGGTGGCTCAGTGGATATAGCACTATTCCTGAAGTCAGAAGGACCTGAGTTCAAATTTGGCCTCAGACACTTTAACACTTCCTAACTGTGTGATCCTGGGCAAGTCACTTAACTCCAATTGCCTCAGCAAAAAAACAACAAACAAACCAAAAAAAAAAAACCTGACGTTCTAGTAGCCAGCTGAAAGTTTTTGAACAGAAGAATGAAGTATTCAACATACTTTAAGAGTATTATTCAGGCAGTGGTTTAAAGATAAATTGATGGAGAGACTAGTGGGAAGATCAGTGAGGAGATTATTGAGATAGTCTAGGTGAGAAAAGATTAGTCTGGTTTCTGTGTTAATGGAAAGAAAGGTGCTAGAGATTATTATTAGGTAGAATCAGTTAGAATTTGCTACTTGATTAGATGTGGGGAATGAATAGGAGAGAAGGGGCAAAGATAATACTGAGATTAAAGATTTCACATTATCAATTGAAATAGATGACTAGAAAGAAAGGCAAGTTTTGCAGGAAAAATAGTGATTTCACTTTGGAGCTTCTTGAGATTAAAATTCTTGTGGTACATTTAGATGGACATTTGAGGATCAAGAAAATGAGACAGGAAAAGAGTATTCTGATGTCGGAGGAGGAAACATAATTAAATGTATCCTTTTCATTCTCATTTACTTTTATCCAAATCTTTCTGTAAATTCTCTACAAATTATGCTGGGTACCTTTTTCACATTATGGTTCCAGGGGGTCCATGTGGGTGTTCTGTCAATTAGTTTACACTCTCTCTACAAGAGGCCCAACTCCTCTCTGATGATATCCTTAATTCTTATTTTTTTCTTTTTTTCGGTTCTTCATTGGTAATATGCCTACAGGCACCTACTATGTGCTAACCCAATGCTTTTTGGATGCCGTTAGTTCTTCAGAGCGTAGCTTGTGGCGTTGCAGATATTCAAGTGGATCTGTGCTCTCCTTTACTTGGAAGTTCCTTCTACTGATGTAGACAGCAGCACATCCTATAGGATTTTGGTCCATGTTTTCCCCAGAAGTTTGCCTGATGGTCTACCCAACATTTTGAAGCTTTTCCTTATTTTTTTAATCACCTTTTCAAGTGAACCAGATGAGTGTTCTGGCTACTCACCTATCATCCTTTACTCTTGTCACATGACCAGCCCCTCTTTTCTTCTTGTCATAAAGTTTTTTGACGATTTCCTTTACTCTTATTCCTCTTCCAAATTCTTCATTAGTTATTTGTTGCTCCCTGTCCTCTCCCAAAATACATTTCTCTATTGCTTTATCTATGATACTCATTTTTTTGTTTTTTGGAAACATGGTATTACACATAGCAACACTGATTAAAAAAAAAAAAGATATTAGTACTGAAAAGATGGGCTTTTGCTTTCATGGAAACCTTGGAGTCAGTAAAGAACTTTTCATATTTTGGATAGCACATATTTTGGGTAGCATTCCTTCCACTTTGTCCATGCATGGCCAGCTCTACTTTGTCATATATATATATATATATATGCCATTAGACTCTGTGTGTCCTCTATCCAAATCTCTATCCAAATACTTGTTGAAATATACTTCATCTATTTAGTCATTCCTGTGTAGATGGACAGGCCAAATTCTTTGAATAATTATGTATCTCTTGTTCCAGGGCTTAAAGTCAACAGTGTTCAACACAGACAGTAGCATTTGTAGGTTCTCATTTTTTTGATTTGGACTTTATGCTGCTTCTTCTCCCACAAACCCCTTTGGCAAGCATGCTTTCTGATTTATGTTTTCATAGACATTTATCAGTAAACCATAGAAAAATAGTTATTGCTGCTGTTAAAATTTTTAGTTATCTTTTGTGATTTTAATATATACTTTTGTTAGAGGAGGGCCTTTAAATTGGTGTTTTGTTTTATTGAATAAGTTACTTTTTTTATATCAACAAACAAAAAACCTAATGGATTTTTCTGGTCTTTACAATTTTCAAACTGTTGAATGACTATAAAGACTTGGTCCTCTATAGAATATCATTCAGGAAAAGGTGTCTTGTTCCTTTCTTTATACTTCTCATCACATATTGATGCATGTGTAGATTTTTTTTTTTTAAATCCAGACTAGTGATTTAATATGCTTACTTTTCCAGGGGTCCAGTTCCCTATTAGCCGAATATGTTCTATTATCTCCATTCTGAAGATTATTCTCCTTTGTAAAGAACACAGCTAAAATTGGAGTTGGTTCCTTCCCACAATTATTCATTACAGTTTTGTATACACTGCAAGCAAGGGTGCTATCATCCTTTTTTGATCTTGCTCTTAATTCCAACATGACCAAAACAAACAAACACAAAATCCTCTTTGTTCATAGCTTTTATTGCCAGTCTCAGCTTCTCTGACTCTTTTGTTACAGAACTATAATACTTTTTTGTATTCATTCTCAGTTACTTGCCCTGGATTCTGTCATTTGTTCATTTTCTTTCTGAATCTGAGTTTGTTCATTAACTCTCTTGCAACATTTGTGTCTTTAAACAACTTTGTTCTTTTTTTCCCCCTTTCTTCCTAATTTTTTATTTTGTCCTTTGATTTTCATTTTTGATGACTTCTCAGTGTTCTTGTGCCACTTTCCCTTTTATTTAAAATGTGAGGCCATTCAGCCCTACCTTGGATTGCTTTAAAAATTACCATGCTAGACTACATATCTGATCATGCATATCTGGTGTCCCTTACTTACCTGTAGCAACTCTATATTAATGTGGTCAACAACTGGCAAAGTTCCTGTCATTTCCATGTCTCCAAGCAATACATCCTTGTGCAGCATCAGGTCCAGAATAGTAGTTTTATTTGTTGCTTCCTGCTCCTTTGGAAATATTAAATTTCGTAAAGCCAATCAAAAATTTGTTAGATGTTCTACTTTTAGCAGAAAGGGATGCCTCATAGATATCCAGTTTTTTCAACACAATAATATTAATTTCATTTCAGCAAACATTTATGCAGTTTCTGTCAGCTTTTAAATTTGCTTCTGAAATTTTTAGTTAGGTGGTCTGTGGTCTGTAATGGTTATTACCACAATAGCACTTCTGTTTTTCCCTTTTTTCATCTTCATTTAAAAACTCTCCACTGGCTTCCTTCCTCAGGTTTCCTATATTTAAATAGGTTAGAATAATTTTGTGTACAATTCCACTTTGCCTCCTTTTTATTTAATCTTTTTTGGTTGAACAGTATAAACCTGTCCTGCTGTATTCTAGACATGAAAGAAAAATCAATGATATATATACTTTTGGGATTTTGCTTTCTTGTTGTAAAAGCTTTTCACCATTTTTTGTTTATTTCTCACGTGCTGAAAATTGTCATATTAACTACGAAGGCAAGACTATTCTTTCTCCTTTTCCTGGTTATGGTATCTTATAAATTAATGAATATTTGTATTTTATTTTTCCTCTTCTGTCTT